>NC_041393.1:608043544-608077247 GCF_002162155.2 Triticum dicoccoides | reverse complement strand
CACTCACTATTCATCCAATCGATCGACTTCAATTAGCAGCAGTAGCGAAGGAATCGCTCCATCGGGTTCAGTTAATAGCCATCGATCGATCGCTCGGGTTCAATAACGCGTAGCCTGCAGTGCAATTGCTCGGGTTCAGTTAGAGCCCAACGCCTCACTCGGGTTCAGTTAGAGCCAACGCCTCGCACACACGCGCGTACGTGTACGAGAGAAACGCGCATCGCTCGGCCCCCGACCTGCCACCGTAACCGGCAACTCCCCGAATTTTTTCTCCCCCTCGCTTCTACCACGGTTATTTCCTTCATGGACAGCCCAAAGAATGTCATGCAGCTGCGTCTCCGGCCCGCCCAGGACGAAAAGCCCATTTTCTGTCATGATTTTTTGTCATAGAAGTAGGAGCCCACCACATCTATGATGATACCGGGTTTTGTCACAATTATCGTCATAGAAGTGTCATATGTATGACAGAAAAAAATTCGTTCGGCCCAAAATGTCATGATGTGTCTTTTTTGTAGTGAATGGCTATGGAAATGCCATGATAAGTAGGTATGGTGGCTGTTTTGAGGAAGATATAAGGAGGCTTATGTGTGACAGAGTGTATCATATCACGGGGTTTGGATGCACCGGCGAAGTTTGCACCAACTCTCGAGGTGAGAAAGGGCAATGCACGGTACCGAAGAGGCTAGCAATGATGGAAGGGTGAGAGTGCGTATAATCCATGGACTCAACATTAGTCATAAAGAACTCACATACTTATTGCAAAAATCTACAAGCCACTGAAAACAAAGTACTACGCGCATGCTCCTAGGGGGATAGATTGGTAGGAAAAGACCATAGCTCGTCCCCGACCGCCACTCATAAGGAAGACAATCAATAAATAAAATTATGCTCCAACTTCATCACAAAGCGGTTCACCATACGTGCATGTTACGGGAATCACAAACCTCAACACAACTATTTCTACTAATCCACAACCACCCACTAGCATGACTCTAATATCACCACCTTTATATCGCAAAACTATTGCAAGGAATCAAACATATCATATTCAGCGATCTACAAGTTTATGTAGGATTTTATGACTAACCATGAGAATGACCAATTCCTGTCATCTCTCTAAATAGATATAAGTGAACCAAGATAGTTTAATTCTTTCTACAAAGATGTGCCCATGCTCTAAAAAATATAAGTGAAGCAAAAGAGCATTCTACAAATGGCGGTTTTCTATGTGAAGAGAAACAGGCAATCCAAACTTCAAATGATATAAGTGAAGCACATGAAGCATTATATAAAGCCATACTCAAAAGATATAAGTGAAGTGCAATGAGCATTCTATAAATCAACCAAGGACTATCTCATACCAGCATGGTGCATAAGAGAAAAGTGAAAACAAAATGCAAAAGACGCTCCAAGACTTGGACATGTCGCATGAACGAAACGAATACGAAAACATACCGATACTTGTCGAAGAAAGAGGGGATGCCTTCCGGGGAATCCCCAAGCTTAGACGCTTGTGTCTCCTTAAATATTTACTCGGGGTGCCTCGGGCATCCCCAAGCTTGAGCTCTTGCCTCTCTTCCTTTTCCTCATATCGAGACCTCCTCGATCAAACACTTCATCCACACAAAACTTCAATAGAAAACTCGGTAAGATCCGTTAGTATAATAAAGCAAATCACTACTCTAAGTACTGTAGCAAACCAATTCATATTTTGTTTTTGCATTTTGTATACTGTAATATAACTTTTTCATGGCGTAATCCACTGATATAAATTGATAGTTTCATCAAAACAAGCAAACTATGCATCAAAAACAGAATCTGTCAAAAACAGAACAGTCTGTATAAATCTGAACATTCACCATACTTCTGGTACCCCAAAAATTCTACTAAAATTAGAAAAAATAAAAGATTTGTACAGAAAGACAGGGAAAAAATAATCAGAATCATTTGACGTTCGAGTTAAAAATGTAAAATCGCGCACTACAGCCAAAGTTTCTGTCCTCCACCGTACAAACCAATAAGCATTGTAAACATCCTAAAGGAAAACCTTAGCACATTATTTTTATAATACAATGGAATTGTACAAGGGGATAATTATTTTTGTTGAAAAGTTCCTGTAATCAAGATTCACAGAGTTTATGTGAGCATGAACAAAGTTCAAGGGTAGCTCCCACTTCAACAGTGCTTGTCTTTCTCACTTTCACTTTCCTTTTTGAAAATTTTTTGGTTCCCCTCTTTATTTTTTTTTGTTTTTAAACTATATGATAGCACACAACAGAAATAAATAACTCTCTAAAACTTCCAGGTTGTCTCCCTAGTAGCGCTTTCTTTAAAGCCATTAAGCTAGGCATAAAGTGCTCAAGTAATTAATCCACCCGGATCCCAAGGTATATATATCAAAGCCAATTTTAATTAACAATGATTTGTAATTTAGTAGTGAGCAAAAGGTAACATATAGCATGTAATAACGAAGTCTAACTCTCTTCCTATGCATCAGCATGTCATAAAAGAACAATTCATGCACACCAAGTAAAGGCCAATGCGTAGTATAAGCAGTTTCTTGCAATTTTATCATATTGGAAACATAGAGAGGTGGAGATATAGTTCCTCTCTCATAATAATTGCAAGTAGGAGCAGCAAGCACATGCATATTATATCTATCAAAATCATCATGTGCAATGATAAAAGGCAACCCACCAATATAATCCTTAATTAACACAAACTTCTCCGATATAGTGTAATCGGGAGAATTCAAAAAGATAATAGGACTATCATGCGTGGGTGCAATAGAAACAATTTCATATTTAACATAAGGAACTATAGCAAGTTCATCTCCATAAGCATAATTCATATTGGCATCTGATAACCCACAAGTGTAGGGGATCGCAACAACTTTTGAGGATAAAGTATTCAACCCAAATTTATTGATTCGACACAAGGGGAGCCAAAGAATATTATTGAGTATTAGCAGTTGAGTTGTCAATTCAACCGCACCTGGATAACTTAGTATCTGCAGCAAAGTATTTAGTAGCAAAGTGGTATGATAATAAAGGTAACAGTGGCAAAAGTACAGATAATAGTTTTGTAGTAATTGTAACAGTAACAATGGAAAAGTAAATAAGCGAAGCACAAGATGTGAAAAGCGCGTAGGCATTGGATCAGTGATGGATAATTATGTCGGATGCGATTCCTCATGTAATAGCTATAACATAGGGTGACACGGAACTAGCTCCAATTCATCAATGTAATGTAGGCATGTATTCCGAATATAGTCATACGTGCTTATGGAAAAGAACTTGCATGACATCTTTTGTCCTACCCTCCCGTGGCAGCGGGGTCCTAGTGGAAACTAAGGGATATTAAGGCCTCCTTTTAATAGATAACCCGAACAAAGCATTAGCACATAGTGAATACATGAACTCCTCAAACTATGGTCATCACCGAGAAGTATCCCGATTATTGTCACTTCGGGGTTGTCGGATCATAACACATAATAGGTGACTATAGACTTGCAAGATAGGATCAAGAACACACATATTGTCGGTGTACTAGAGTAGGGGTACCCTAGTATCCCGAACTCGTGCACGGGCAGTTGCAGCGCCCCGCGGCAAGGCTTGCCGGGTGACCAACCAAGGCCCCGGCAAGAGGAGCTTGCCGGGAAGGCCAACCAAGGCCCCGGCAAGAGGAGCTTGCCGGGAAGGCCAACCCAGGCCCCGACAAGAGGAGCTTGCCAGGAAGGCCAACCAAGGCCCCGGCAAGAGGAGCTTGCCAGGAAGGCCAACCAAGGCCCCGGCAAGAGGAGCTTGCCGGGAAGGCCAACCCAGGCCCCGACAAGAGGATCTTGCCGGGAAGAGACAAGACCCTGGCAAGAGGAGCTTGCCGGGAAGGCCACTCAAGGCATACCAAGAAAGCTTGCCGCGATGCGCCCTGCGTCCCGGCAAGGCCCGGTGACCAACAAACTCCCAAACACGACAAGACGACGACCGCGGCAAGGAGCTTGCCGCGGGAAACCTCCACTTCGTGCCCGCGCTCCAGCACACCTGCTAATGTGTCGCTCTAGGACTCTCCTAAGCACACATGGCAGGAGGCCGTGCAGCTAGGGGTGCGCGGTGGCAAGCGGAGATGAAGAGAAGGCCATCGTGGCAAACGGTGGCGCTCCTAACGGTCACTTTTTGCACTGTTTAGGCTACTCAGACAGGCATTTAATGACCTTGTCCCCTGCCGTCAGAGTTAGGTAGGGTGCACTGTATCCACAGTAGCGGTAGCTGCACCTACCGCATCCTTTTCCATTTTTACCCTTCTAGTCTACGTTGCCACCTATCGGTGACCCCTTGAAAGTATAAAAGGAGGCCCAGGCGCAATGTAGAGGGGGTTGGGCCGGTTTGGCTCATTCGAAACACCAGAAACACTCCTACGCTCAGTTTGGCAGCGTCCATCGCTCCTGAGCAAGAATTCAATACACACAAACAAGCAGCAGTAGGGTTTTACGCATCCGTGCGGCCCAAAGCTGGGTAAAACCGCTCGCGTGTACCGCCTCGATCCGCTCTTTGTGCGGCCTCCGCCCCCCATCGAACCGAAAGGGGCCCGGTCCCCATAGGTGTTGGTGGATCAGCCTCCCCGACATCTCTGGCGCGCTAGGTAGGGGGCGTCGAGATTGTGCGAACCCGATCCGGCGTGCACGCGAGCTAAATCTTCATCGTCTTCATCGACATGCCACCGAAGAAGAAGGATTCGGAGGCAGCTATTCCGTCTACGCCGCTTCCACCGCCTCCGGAGCAAACAGGTGGTGGAGTGGACGCCGGCGGAGGAATGGGCGTCGACGAGGGTGCCCACAGCGCTGCCAAGTCCAAGGACAAGGCGGCACAGACCTCGGCGTCCATGCGCGCACCGTGTCCCTCTCAGGAGGCGCGGGACCAGCAGCGTTATGGCGTTCGCAGCGCCATACGTCCGCTGGGCCAAGATCAAGCTGGTGGTTCTCGTGGCGCTCAAGACCAACATGCACGTCAACATGCTGGCTCGAGCGAAGTACGGTCGCCTGGACGGGGCACTGCTCCTTCTAACGTGGTTAGGAGTCCGAGCACACCCCACTCCTCGCACCGTTCACCTCTGCCGCCCACCACTCCAGCAGAAGCCTTGGCGTGAGCTCAACTGCTCCTAGACTATCCTCCAACGGCGGACAAGACCGACAAATGGAGGGCCACTATCCACAGCCTCATCGGCTTCGCCAACGGCGACACTGCGCGGCAACCAAGCACCTCGCTGCCGCGGCAGGACAGCCGGACGCGAGCCGATGGCAACAAGACCGGGGGAGGTGCGACTTCCATGCACTCTCCACTACGAAGGCCAAGCTCGCCGACTCGCCGGGTCCACCCCGACAGCGGCTCCATCGCGTCGTCGGACCCACGAGCTCGTCGCGACCAGCGCCAAGTTCTCCATGAACGACAACAAGAAGACGCTCGAACCCGCATTGAGCGCCGAAGAGAAGCGCGACGTCAATCCGACAAGCGCGCTGGGCCCTCTATTGACATGCATGCACCAGGGGAACCAGGCGATCTGCCGTACGCGGTAGGTTGTCCTGCGTTCACCTGTGAGCTGCGGCAAGTCCAGTGGCCCAGCACAAAGAACTTCAAGCCAGACGTACCGGAGAAGTACGGAGCGGAGGCAGTTCTCCCCACGGAACTCGTTTACGGGTCGCCTCGAGTGCTCGCTTATGATGAGCTCGAGCAAGAGCAGCTGCGACAAGATGACACGCTGCTCCTTGAGGAAGACCGTCTCTAGGCTGCTGTGCGAGCCGCTCGCTACCAGCAAGCTTTGCATCGCTACCATAGCCGCAAAGTTAAAGCCAGGAGCTTCGAGGAAGGCGACCTTGTTCTTCGGCGTGTTCAGTCCGCCAAGAATTCCAACAAGTTGACGCCGAAGTGGGAAGGCCCTTATCGGGTGAAACGAGTCACTAGGCCCGGCGCTGTCCGCCTTGAGACCGAAGATGGCAATCCGGTGAGCAAGTCCTGGAACATTGAACATCTTCGTAAGTTTTACCCGTAAGGCGCGGTTGCCGGAAGCTTTTCCGGCAACCACCTTTTGTACAAGTCTTGCCGCTGTTGCATGTAATCCTTTGTACAAAGCCGGGCGCAGACCCCGTGCACCAGTAAAGCTCATGTGCCCCGCACATCTTGTCAGTTTTTATGCTATAATCCTTTTTCGCATATATTATCTGACACTTTGTGCAGCACCAGATCCCGGTAAGCAATAACGAGCCCAAGGCTCCATATCATTACTTTATTTCTCTGTTTCTTTCTCAAAAGAAGGAAGGTTCCCTCGCCCACAAGGTTTACCGGGGGGGAAGAAGAAGATAATGGTGTGGACCAGGCCGTTCAAGAAAGTTGCTCCTTGCCGGGAAGCAGACAACAAAAAAGCTAAGTTGCTAAAGCTTGAGCAATCAGTTTTTTAAGTTTTTGAGTTATTTTCCTTGAACGACCGTGCTTTGTATGGAAAACCTGTGCGCGGAGGAACCAACTCGTAGCTAGTAGCGCCCTTACTTTGTTTCGAGTCCGCTCAACAACTTAAGTGAGCTGCTAGCGCCCTTACTTTGCTTCGAGTCCGCTCAGCAACTTAAGTGAGCCGCTAGCGCCCTTACTTTGTTTCGAGTTCGCTCAACAACTTAAGTGAGCTGCAACTAGCCGCGACAAGGTTGCTTGTTGGTAGCGACCCCGCCAGCAGGCTGCTGAAGTTCCGCACTCGGCGCTCGCGGCAAGGGTGCCTGCACCGGCAAGTTTTCCTAGAAAGCGTAGGGCAGAGCCATACAAAGCCAAGAGTCGAGTAAAGGAAGTAACACAACAATTTTTTTCCTAAGATAGAGTTATATTACAAAAATAACTTGTCGCGCCTCTAATAAAGTGTTCCCATGACATGACTGGCAGCGACAAGAAAAGAAGAAAACGGACGGCCTAATCTACGCTAGAGGTCGAGTGTCCGTCCTTTTGCTTCTCTTTCGTTCGCAGGATTCGCATATCCTGGCCAGACTGCTTGAGGACGAAAAGGAGAAGAAGGGCGCGCCGGCACCTGGGCCCCGGCAAGCCAGTATCGCTGGGGGCTGCGAGTGCCAAGAATTGTCCACGGCAAACCAGAGTTGCCGGGGGCTGCAATATCAGATAAGTCTTTCATCCCTCATCATGCATCCTCTTATGTACTGGGGAATGCAAAACTGCGTTTCTTCCCGAAAACTGCCGTGCTCCCTCAACTCTAGGCCCTGGGGCTCGTTCCCGGGGCCAAGTTTGGTCGTAGTCGCGGCAGCAAAGGGATGAAACGAGGAGACCGCACCCACCTCGTTCTGGCCTCCGTCAAAGGCGTGAGAAAGGTCGAGCGACGTGGGAAGGCGGCAGGGCCTGTTGCCGGGAGATGAAATGTCTGTCCGAGAGATACCAAGGATTTGCTCCTTGCCATGGGTTCAACCCGCGAGACAAATAACCCGGCAAGCATCCCCTTTTCATTAAAAACATCCCACTCAGGTACAGTCCATAGAGGATGAAAAACATGAAAGAGAGGATTACAAGTTTTAGATACAGCTAAGGCCCGAAGGCTTACAAATTAAAAAGATAAGATGCCCGTAATCCCTTTCATGTCCCTCTCTTCAGGAGGCAGGTCAAGGAGGCGAAAAGGGCAAAAGGAGCGCCTAGGCGAGCTACGGGTGCCAGAAGACACCAAGAGAACATCCCGGGGGCCGTCCGAAGGCTGGACGACGACGGCGGTGCTGGAAGCGGGCTCGAAGACGGGGCGGCAGGACGTCAGCACGCTGTCGAGGGCACCACGCCCTCGTACTCCGACCTGACGGCCTTGTCGCCAGCCCTCTTCCCCTTCCGCAGCCTCCCTACGCCAGCCGCCCAAGGAGACGACCCCGGGGAGTTCAAGGAGCCGGCGACACGGATGATGGGGTCGCCGGTGCCGCGCGAAGCGGCGCCCGACGCCTAGTCGGACTCGCCACCCCGCCGCCCACTACCCTCATCGTCAATGTCGCTCTCCTCCTCGTCACTCTCGCTCGAGGAGGAGCCTTCGCTATCGGAGGAGCTGTCCATGCAGCACTTCGCCCGAGTGCCGAAGCACCCGAAGACCTTGACGGAGAGGAGATCGCCCTCCATCAACTTAAAATGGAGGTTAAACCCCTCCATCAGGCTGTGGATACGGGCGAACGTCTTCCACCCTCGATCAAGATACATCACATTAGGGGCTGGGAATACAACGCGGACTCGCGTGCCGGTGATCCCACAGCCCCTCATGTGCAGTCTCAATGTCTCGTGCGGGTCCAACTCCATCGCGCTCGCAAACGGAGCTGGAAGCTGGAGGCGACGACGAGGCCCCCGGCGCAGCTTGACGAAGAACTCGCAAGGGTCGTCCCCTATATGGACCGCCGTGGGGGGAGGAGCCACCGGCGGAGGCGAAGCTGGCGCGCCGCCCCGCCCGCCTCTTCCCCGAGCGCCTCGACCTCGTCCTCGACCTCGTCCGCGATCTCGCCCCCTCCCTCTTCCCCTTGTGGCTGGCTCTGCCACCACGGGCGCGGGAGAGGGAGAGATGCGCTGTCTGGCGGCGACCCTCGCCGCCACCGATGAAGGGCCTGGGTTCCCTTTCTCCATGGCGAATGAGAGAAAGGGGAGCAGAAGCTGAAAGAAGGAGGAGGCGAGAGAGTGCGGGTTTCTGTGCTCCCCTCCAGCTCTTTATAAAGGAGCAAGGTGGGGGCTCGGCCGCCCCGCTCAGCGAATCAAGGCACGGGAAGAGCAGGGAGTCGAGGCCAACCCGCTGCCTCTACTCGCGACGGCCCAGTTTCCCACTTCCACTGTCTGCGACCCCAAGCGCATGGGAGCCGCATGGCGGAGATGCAGAACCAAGGCGACGGATGAGGCGGCCTCGCTCCGCCTCGTGATCGCGGGGAGTGGACGTCCCGAAAACTGCGCACCGGCCCCGTCCAGTAAATGCACCACGCCCCCACGCCTACCTCCGTTTAGGGAGGAGGGCGTAAACCGTCCCCATCATCGTGGCCTGACGCATGCTCGAGGGGCTTAGCCCCACACACGCCGCCTGCGTCACCCACGACGCTGCGTTTGACACGTGCCGTTCTGGGCGTGCGCGGTGGGAGCGGAGAGATATGCGGCGTGACCTAGGCCGCGCGTGCCCGTGCACTGTTTTGGGCCTGGCCCAACAGCGCTCGGCACCGTGTATGGCCCAGGCCCGGGGGCTCCTGTCAGTGTACTAGAGTAGGGGTACCCTAGTATCCCGAACTCGTGCACGGGCAGTTGCAGCACCCCGCGGCAAGGCTTGCCGGGTAACCGCCAAGACCCTCCGTGGTTCCCTTGAAGACCATTCAAGAACAAAGTACTCAAACCAAGGCCCCGGCAAGAGGAGCTTGCCGGGAAGGCCAACCAAGGCCCCGGCAAGAGGAGCTTGCCGGGAAGGCCAACCAAGGCCCCGGCAAGAGGAGCTTGCCGGGAAGGCCAACCCAGGCCCCGACAAGAGGAGCTTGCCGGGAAGGCCAACCAAGGCCCCGGCAAGAGGAGCTTGCCGGGAAGGCCAACCAAGGCCCCGGCAAGAGGAGCTTGCCGGGAAGGCCAACCCAGGCCCCGACAAGAGGATCTTGCCGGGAAGAGACAAGACCCTGGCAAGAGGAGCTTGCCGGGAAGGCCACTCAAGGCATACCAAGAAAGCTTGCCGCGACGCGCCCTGCGTCCCGGCAAGGCCCGGTGAGCAACAAGCTCCCAAACACGACAAGACAACGACCGCGGCAAGGAGCTTGCCGCGGGAAACCTCCACTTCGTGCCCGCGCTCCAGCACACCTGCTAACGTGTCGCTCTAGGACTCTCCTAAGCACACGTGGCAGGAGGCCGTGCAGCTAGGGGTGCGCGGTGGCAAGCGGAGATGAAGAGAAGGCCATTGTGGCAAATGGTGGCGCTCCTAACGGTCACTTTTTGCACTGTTTAGGCTACTCAGATAGGCATTTAATGACCTTGTCCCCTGCCGTCAGAGTTAGGTAGGGTGCACTGTATCCACAGTAGCGGTAGCTGCACCTACCGCATCCTTTTCCATTTTTACCCTTCTAGTCTACGTTGCCACCTGTCGGTGACCCCTTGAAAGTATAAAAGGAGGCCCAGGCGCAACGTAGAGGGGGTTGGGCCGGTTCGGCTCATTCGAAACACCAGAAACACTCCTACGCTCAGTCTGGCAGCGTCCATCGCTCCTGAGCAAGAATTCAATACACACAAACAAGCAGCAGTAGGGTTTTACGCATCCGTGAGGCCCGAAGCTGGGTAAAACCGCTCGCATGTACCGCCTCGATCCGCTCTTTGTGCGGCCTCCGCCCCCCACCGAACCGAAAGGGGCCCGGTCCCCATAGGTGTTGGTGGATCAGCCTCCCCGACACATATATTCATGAAAACATAATAGGTTCAGATCTGAAATCATGGCACTCGGTCCCTAGTGACAAGCATTAAGCATAGCAAAGTCATAGCAACATCAATCTCAGAACATAGTGGATACTAGGGATCAAACCCTAACACAACTAACTTGATTACATGGTAAATCTCATCCAACCCATCACTGTCCAGCAAGCCTATGATGGAATTACTCGCACATGGCGGTGAGCATCATGAAATTGGTGATGGAGGATGGTTGATGATGACGACGGCGACGGATCCCCCTATCCGGAGCCCCGAACGGACTCCAGATCAGCCCTCCCGAGAAATATTAGGGCTTGGCAGCGGCTCCATATCGTAAAACGCGATGAAACTTCCTCTTTGATTTTTTTCTCCGCGAGACGGAATATATGGATTTGGAGTTGAGGTCGGCGGAGCCTCAGGGGGCCCACGAGATAGGGGGGTGTGCCCCCCACCCTCTAGACAGGGTGTGGGCCCCCTGGTCTTGATTCTTTCTCCAGTATTTTTTATATTTTCCAAAAAGTACCTCCGAGGATTTTCAGGACATCCCGAGAACTTTTGTTTTCTACACATAAAACAACATCATGGCAGTTCTGCTGAAAACAACGTCAGTCCAGGTTAATTTCATTCAAATCATGCAAGTTAGAGTCCAAAACAAGGGCAAAAGTGTTTGGAAAAGTAGATACGTTGGAGACGTATCAACTCTCCCAAGCTTAAACCTTTGCTTGTCCTCAAGAAATTCAGTTGATAAACTGAAAGTGATAAAGAAAAACTTTTGCAAACTCTGTTTGCTCTTGTTGTTGTAAACATGCAAAGCCAGCATTCAGGTTTCAGCAAATATTATGAACTAACCATACTTACAATAACACTTAAGTCTCACAATTACTCATATCAATAGCATAATCAGCTAGTGAGCCATAATAATAAAACTTGGATGACAACACTTTCTCAAAACAATCATAACATGGTATAACAAAATGGTATCTTGCTAGCCCTTTCTAAGACTGCAAAACATAAATGCAGAGCACCTTTAAAGATCAAGGACTGACTAAACACTTTAATTCATGGTAAAAGAGATCCAGTCAAGTCATACCCAATATAAACTAATAATAATGAATGCAAATGACAGTGTGCTCTCCAGCGGGTGCTTTTTAATAAGAGGGTGATGATTCAACATAAAAGTAAATAGATAGGCCCTTCACAGAGGGAAGCAGGGATTTGTAGAGGTGCCAAAGCCCGATTTTAAAATAGATATTGAACAACATTTTGAGCGGCATACTTTCACTGTCAACGCAACAACTATGAGATGGTTGTATCTTCCATACTACATGCATTATAGGCAATTCCCAAACAGAATGGAAAATGTTTATACTCCCCCAACCACCAACAAGCATCAATCCATGGCTTGCTCAAAACAACGAGTGCCTCCAACTAACAACAGCCCTGGGGGAATTTTGTTTAATTATACTGATTTGCTTTGATCTTTTTGGATCATGGGACTAGGCATCCCGGTTACCGACCCTTTCTCGTGAATGAGGAGCGGAGTCCACTCCTCTTGAGAATAACCCACCTAGCATGGAAGATATAGGCAGCCCTAGCTGAAACATGAGCTACTCGAGCATACAAAACAGAACTTCATTTGTAGGTTTGGAGTTTGGCACATACAAATTTACTTGGAACGGCAGGTAGATACCGCATATAGGAAGGTATGGTGGACTCATATGGAACAACTTTGGGGTTTAGGGAGTTTGGATGCACAAGCAGTATTCCCGCTTAGTACAGGTGAAGGCTAGCAAAAGACTGGGAAGCGACCAACTGAGAGAGTGACAACAGTCATAAACATGCATTGTTGATTTGTTTCAACTACATGCGTGAGTAGGATATAATCTACCATGAACATAAATATCATGAAGGCTTTGTTGATTTGTTTCAACTACATGCGTGAACATGTGCCAAGTCGAGTCACTCAATTCATTCAAAGGAGGATACCATCCCATCATACCACATCATAATCATTCTAATAGCATGTTGGCACGCAAGGTAAACCATTATAACTCATAGCTAATCAAGCATGGCACAAACAACTATAATCTCTAAATGTCATTGAAAATATGTTTTCTTCATAATAAGCTGAATCAGGAACGATGAACTCATCATATTTACAAAAACAAGAGAGGTCGAGTTCATACCAGCTTTTCTCATCTCAATCAGTCCATCATATATCGTCATTATTGCCCTTCACTTGCACGACCGAACGATGTGTATAATAATAGTGCACGTGCATTGGACTAAGCTGGAATCTGCAAGCATTCAACTCAAGAGAGAGAAGACAAGGTAATATGGCTCTAAGTTAAATAAACAATCATGCATATGAGAGCCACTAAACATTTTCAATATGGTCTTCTACTCTCGACCCCCAAAGAAAAGAAAAGAAAATAAAACTATTTAGACAGGAAAGCTCCCAACAAGTAAGAAGAAGAACGAGAAATATTTTTGGATTTTCATTTTAATTCTACTACAAGCATGGAAATTAAACTAACTAACTTTTTGGTTTTTCTCAAGGTTTATCAAACACACAAGAAGAAAACTAGAAAAATAAATTTAAACTAGCATGGATAATACAATGAAAGAGTATGAGCACCGACGACTAGAATAGTGTGTGAACATAAATGTAAAGTCGGTGAGAAATACGTACTCCCCCAAGCTTATGCTTTTGGCCTAAGTTGGTCTAATACCAAGGACCGCTGCTACTCTCCCCGGTGTACTGAGAGGTGAAATCAGGATACCACTAGCTGGCCATCTCCGGCTCCCACTGGTAAGATGATGCACGATAAGGGTCCAGTGCAGGTTCCGGCTCAGGCTCAGGTTCTGGAGTGGATGCTTGGCCTCAATGAGCGTACACCGCTTCCAGCGTGACAAGAAAATTATCTGCAGTCAAATCAAACAACAGAGGCGCAGGCAAAATAATAGTCTCATTGTGTTTCTTATTAAATCTCAGGTTATACAGGAGCATCTTTTCTTTGTTGTCAACAATGAACTCATGTGTTACCATGCTCTTGTAATCTAAAATGTAAGGAGGCAATTTTGTCTCCTCTTTCTCATGGTGCCTAGTAGGTATCTCAAAATGTCTGGCAAGACGTGAAGCATAGATACCTCAAAAGATGGGGCCTTTTGTACGATTCAGGCTTAGCCGTTTAGCAATAACGACACCCATACTAAAACTATTATCTCCAAACAAGGCAGTGAAGAATGATAATATCAGGAACATTGAAGTTTCCACTATTTCCACGACCAATCAAGCATCTACTAGCAAATATGGCAAAGTAGCGTAAAACAGGAAGGTGTATGCTAGAGATTTTCGCATCGGAACCCTTCTTTGGCTCCTCTACCGTGATAGTGTTAACAAAGCCATCCACATCTTTACGATGGGGTTCCTCTAATTTCCCTCAAAGGGTATCCTACATACCGCGCAAAAATTACGTAAAGGCATTTCTCTGAATTCATCATATAAATGAAATGATACTGAAGGCGGTGACTTCTTAGGATAATAATAAAAGTTTTGCACGAAAGTATTGGTGAGTAAGAAATATTGATCGATCCGGTCATGCAGGAAATCGAAAGGCCTGCATTCCCGATCAAAGAATTAAAATCTTCAGGAATTCCAACTTCTTTCAAGAAATCATCGCATGGCCATTCACACGGCCGTACCTCTGCTATGCGAGGAAGATTATACTTGCCTTTTTGCTTCTCTTTAGCTTGTTTTTCCTGGGAGCCATGGCAAGAAGAGCCCCTCAGAAATCTCCTTAACATTTACTGATTTTTTTTGAAATTTTAGTAACTTCGAAATAAAAGTGAATAAAACTAAACAAGATTGGTAGCAACTACTCCTACAAGTGCCTAGAGCCTATATCATGCATTAGAATTACTTGGGACCTCATAAATTTAACATGCAAGCTCAAGAACATGGTCATCTACGCAGCAAAAAATTGCAATAAGTAAAGCACTAGAACAAAAACTAATTGGACCAGTGGAGGAGTCACATACCAAGCAACAATCTCCCAAAATAGTTTTGTGAATGGAGCTTTGAGCAAGGAGATCGAAAGTCGCAGCAAAATGAGCTAGAACTCGTGCTTGAGTTGGATGGGGATTTTTTTGGGAAGAATATGGAGTGTGTGGGTGCTGGCATAAGTGGAGGGGGGCCACCAGGGGCCCACGACACAGGGGGCGCACCCAGGGTAGGTGGGCGCACCCTCCACTCTTGTGGCCTGGTGCTTGCCCCTCCTACAGTGATTTCAGTGCCTAAAATTCTCAAATAATCCATAAAAATCATACTAAATATGCAGGGCATTTGGAGCACTTTTATTTTCGGGATATTTTTTATTGCATGGATAATTCAGAAAACAGACGGATAATACTATTTTTGCTTTATTTAATTTAAATAACAGAAAGTAAAAAGAGGGTATAGAAGGTTGTGCCTTCTAGTTTCATCCATCTTATGATCATCAAAATGAATCCACTAACAAGGTTGATCAAGTCTTGTTAACAAACTCATTCCGAATAACACGGAACCGGAGAAATTTCGAATAACACTAAGTTACCTCAACGGGGATATGAAAATCCCCAACAATAAGAATATCATACTTTTTCTTGACAGTAGGTAGAGGAAATTCAAAACCTCCAATAATGATAGTTGGAACTTTTCCAATAGAATTGATGCTATGAACTTGAGATTGTTTCCTCGGAAAGTGTACCTATGCTCATTACCATTAACATGAAAAGTGGCATTTCCTTTGTTGCAATCAATAACAGCCCCTGTAGTATTCAAAAAAGGTCTACCAAGGATAATCGACATACTATCGTCCTCGGGAATATCAAGAATAACAAAGTCCATTAAGATAGTGACATTCGCAACCACAACAGGCACATCCTCACAAATACCGATAGGTATGGCAGTTGATTTATCAGCCATTTGCATAGATATTTCAGTAGGTGTCAACTTATTCAATTCAAGTCTACGATATAAAGAAAGAGGCATAACACTAAAACCGGCTCCAAGATCACATAAAGCAGTTCTAACATAATTTCTTTTAATGGAGCATGGTATAGTTGGTCCCCCCGGATCTCCAAGTTTCTTTGGTATTCCACCCTTAAAAGTGTAATTAGCAAGCATGGTGGAAATTTTAGCTTCCGGTATCTTTCTTTTATTTGTAATGATATCCTTCATATACTTAGCATAAGGATTTACTTTAAGCATATCAGTTAAGCGCATACGTAAGAAGATAGGTCTAATCATTTCAGCAAAGCGCTCAAAATCCTCATCATCCTTTGTCTTGGATGGTTTAGGAGGAAAGGGCATGGGTTTCTGAACCCATGGTTCTCTTTCTCTACCGTGCTTCCTAGCAACAAAATCTCTCTTATCAAGATCAATAGCAGGTTTAATCTCTACTTCATTATTTTTGCTAGGTTGAGCATCAACATGAACATTATCATTAACATTATCACTAGGTTCATGTTCATCACCTAATTGTGTTTCAGCATCAGAAATAGAAATATCATTGGGATTCTTAGGTGTGTCTACAACAGGTTCACTAGAAGCATGCAAAGTCTATCGTTTTTCTTTTTCTTCTTTTTGGAAGAACTAGGTGCCTCTAAATTATTTCTCTGAGAATCTTGCTCGATTCTATTAGGGTGGCCTTCAGGATACAAAGGTTCCTGAGTCATTCTACCAGTCCTAGTAGCCAATCTAACAGCGAAGTCATATTTATTATTTAATTCATCAAGCAATTCATTTTGGGCTTTAAGTACTTGCTCAGCTTGAGTAGCAACCATAGAAGCATATTTGCTAATGAGTTTGAGTTCACCTTTAACTCTAGCCATATTATCGCTCACGCGTCCTATCTCGAAAGCACAATTCTTTAACTCTCTACCAACATAAGCATTAAAAATTTCTTGTCTAGCCATAAAGTCATCAAATTCATCTAAGCATGGGCTATGAAATTTAGTAGAGGGGATTTCAACTTTATCATATCTATAGAGAGAATTTACCTTTACTACCTGTGTCGGGTTATCAAGACAACGTGGTTCTTGGACAGGCGGTATATTAAGACCATGTATTTCTTCAATAGGTGGTAAATTATTAACATCTTCAGCTTTAATACCTTTTTCTTTCATTGATTTCTTTGCCTCTTGCATATCTTCGGGACTGAGAAATAAAACACCTCTCTTCGTCGGAGTGGGTTTATGAATAGGCTCAGGGGTTGGCTCAATTGGTTCGGGAATTGCATCAGGAATTGGCTCAGGAAGAGTCCAATTATTTTCATTAGTCAACATATTATTCAATAGTAATTCAGCTTCGTCGACTGTTCTTTCCCTAAAAACACAACCAGCACAACTATCCAAGTAGTCCTTGGAAGCATCGGTTAGTCCATTATAAAAGATATCGAGTATTTCATTTTTCTTGAGAGGATGATCAGGCAAAGCATTTAGTAATTGGAGAAGCCTCCCCCAAGCTTGTGGGAGACTCTCTTCTTCGATTTGCACAAAATTATATATTTCCCGCAAGGCAGCTTGTTTCTTATGAGCAGGGAAATGTTTAGTAGAGAAGTAATAAATCATATCCTGGGGACTACGCACACAACCAGGAGCAAGATAATTAAACCAAGTCTTAGCATCACCCTTTAATGAGAACGGAAATATCTTAAGGATATAATAATAGCGAGACTTCTCATCATTAGTGAACAGGGTGGCTATATCATTCAACTTGGTAAGATGTGCCACAACAGTTTCAGATTCAAGGCCATAAAAAGGATCAGATTCAACCAAAGTAATTATTTCAGGATCAACAGAGAATTCATAATCCTTATCAGTAACACATATAGGTGAAGTAGCAAAAGCAGGGTCAGGTTTCATTCTAGCATTAAGAGACTGTTGCTTCAATTTAGCTAATAACTTTTTAAGATCATATCTATCATTGCAAGCAAAGATAGCTCTAGAAGCTTCTTCATTCATAACATAACGCTCAGGAACAACAGGCAATTCATAATCATTCGGAGAACTTTCATCATCACTATCATCAATAATAGCATCTTCAATAATTTCATTCTCTCTAGCCCTAGCAAGTTGTTCATCAAGAAATTCACCTAATGGCAAAGTAGTATCATGCACAGAAGTAGTTTCATCATAAGTATCATGCATAGCAGAAGTGGCATCATCAATAACATGCGACATATCAGAATTCATAGCAGTAACAGGTTTAGGTGTCGCAAGCTTACTAATAACAGAAGGAGAATCTAGTGCAGAGCTAGATGGCAGTTCCTTACCTCCCCTCGTAGTTGAGGGTAAAATCTTGGTTCTTTCGTCTTTCAAGTTCCTCATAGTGATCAACAGATATAAATCCCAAGTGACTCACAGAATAGAGCTATGCTCCCCGGCAACGGCGCCAGAAATTAGTCTTGATAACCCACAAGTGTAGGGGATCGCAACAGCTTTTGAGGGTAAAGTATTCAACCCAAATTTATTGATTCGACACAAGGGGAGCCAAAGAATATTATTGAATATTAGCAGTTGAGTTGTCAATTCAACCACACATGGATAACTTACTATCTGCAGCAAAGTATTTAGGAGCAAAGTGGTATGATAATAAAGGTAACAGTGGCAAAAGTAAAGAAAATAGTTTTGTAGTAATTGTAACAGTAACAACGGAAAATTAAATAAGCGAAGCACAAGATGTGAAAAGCTCGTAGGCATTGGATCAGTGATGGATAATTATGTCGGATGTGATTCCTCATGTAATAGCTATAACATAGGGTGACACAGAACTAGCTCCAATTCATCAATGTAATGTAGGCATGTATTCCGAATATAGTCATACGTGCTTATGGAAAAGAACTTGCATGACATATTTTGTCCTACCCTCCCGTGGCAGCAGGGTCCTAGTGGAAACTAAGGGATATTAAGGCCTCCTTTTAATAGAGAACCGGAACAAAGCATTAGCACATAGTGAATACATGAACTCCTCAAACTACGGTCATCGCCGAGAAGTATCCCGATTATTGTCACTTCGGGGTTGTCGGATCATAACACATAATAGGTGACTATAGACTTGCAAGATAGGATCAAGAACACACTTTTATTCATGAAAACATAATAGGTTCAGATCTGAAATCATGGCACTCGGGCCCTAGTGACAAGTGTTAAGCATAGCAAAGTCATAGCAACATCAATCTCAGAACATAGTGGATACTAGGGATCAAACCCTAACAAAACTAACTTGATTACATGGTAAATCTCGTCCAACCCATCACCGTCCAGCAAGCCTATGATGGAATTACTCACACACGGCAGTGAGCATCATGAAATTGGTGATGGAGGATGGTTGATGATGACGACAGCGACGAATCCCCCTCTTCGGAGCCCCGAACGGACTCCAGATCAGCCCTCCCAAGAGAGATTAGGGCTTGGCGGCGGCTCCGTATTGTAAAACGCGATGAAACTTCCTCTTTGATTTTTTTTCTCTGCAAGACGGAATATATGGAGTTGGAGTTGAGGTCGGTGCAGCCTCAGGGGGCCCAGGAGACAGGGGCACGCCCAGGGGGTGGGCGCGCCCCCCACCCTCGTGGACAGGGTGTGGGCCCCCTGGTCTTGTTTCTTTCTCTAGTTTTTTTATATTTTCCAAAAAGTACCTCCGAGGATTTTCACGACATTCCGAGAACTTTTGTTTTCTACACATAAAACAACATCATGGAAGTTCTGCTGAAAACAGCGTCAGTCCGGGTTAGTTTCATTCAAATCATGCAAGTTAGAGTCCAAAACAAGGGCAAAAATGTTTGGAAAAGTAGATATGTTGGAGACGTATCAGCATCTTGGCCACAAGCATAACAAGCATCATCAAAAAGGGATATTTCAAGAGAATCAACGAGATCATAACAATCATCATAGAAATCATCCTTCAGTAAGCACGAAGGGGAATTAAACAATGTATGAGTTGAAGAGTTACTCTCATTCGAAGGTGGGCACGGGTAGCTAATCCGCTCTTCCTCCTTTTGTTCTTCGCTCTCCTCATCATCTTTTTCATCCAATGAGCTCACAGTTTCATCAATTTCTTCTTCCATAGCTTCCTGCAAAATATTAGTATCTTCTTGGACAGCAGAGACTTTCTCAATAAATGCATCAATATTTAATTCTTATAACAATATTTAAGTATAGCAAAATTCTCAGGTCTATAAACTGAATCATCAAAATCATCAAACTTTTTAAACATAGATTCAATCTCACAAGCAACCATAAAAGCAACGAATTCTTCTATTTGTTCCACATCATATTAATCATATCTACCATTAGCATAAGAAGCTAAGGTTTCATTATCATTGAATTTGCATGAAAAGGGAAGGCGTGGAGCCTTCATCCTAGAGCAACAAGTATAATCATGTATCAAGCATAGTTGACGAGCATACCAACGCAACATAGAAATTTGATCCCATAATAGTTTCCCTTTTTGTGTCAAGCGATAATCCCTAAAGTATTCACGTTGATCCAATGTGTCTCCAATAACAAAGTTGAATGTGGTTTTCTCAGGATTATCAAAGTAGTACATAATTTCTGTCACATAACGAGCATCGAGGGTTTTAGGAGGTTCCCCATCTCCACGAGTAGCAAGTACACCTAATTTTTTTGGTATTTCGTGTTCCATGTCCAAAACTAAAGATATAGAACAACTAAGAACAACAAATAAAAATTAATTAGTGATAAAGCAAACAAGCACACACGAGAATATTCACCCCACGCTATGTCTCCCCGGCAACGGCGCCAGAAAAAGGTCTTAATGACCCGCAAGTATACGGGATATGTCGTGGAATTGTCACGTCATATGTCCTCGTGAAAGGACTTAGTTGTGGAGCCATCGCAACTAGGAAGCTTGAAGGGGTTAATCGGGACAAAGGACACGAGAGGGTTTATACTAGTTCGGCCCCTTACGGTGAAGGTAAGGCCTACGTCTAGTTGGGTTGGTATTGATGTTTCGATGACCAGGGAGCGAGATACGCTATGCCCGGTTCTCGATGAGTTATTTCTTGCCCTAAGCCGCCAGCGCGTCGTCCCCTTATATACACGGGTGGACGCCCTGCGGCTTACAGAGTCCCGTCCGACTTATAAACAATGTCCGGCTCGGTGACTAGTTAAGTCTACCTTATCATACATGTAATATTATTATGGCGGTTTACTACAACGGGCCTTAAGTCGCCTGTGGGCCTTAAGCCCTCTATGAACTGCCATCTTCATGCTTTGGTCTTGGGCCTTCTCTCTGGTAAGTCTTCTTTGCGTAACCCGGAACACAAAACACAAGACTGATATACAGGCTGGTTTATGACTATATTTTGTGAAACTTAAGCATAATAGCATACCTGCGATCCTTTGATAATCTTTCTGGCTCATATGGCGTTCACCCGACACTTAACAACCTGGGGTGATGAATATTAAACCGGCAAGACAAAAACATCTCATAATGCTTTTCACAAGGTTTTAGGATAATCAAAATACTTTACAGGCTTCTGATTCAGATACGATCAGTAAACCGTTCCAAAGGGGTTAAGCTAAGATTCGGATACGATCATATAGCCCCAGTGGCGTGGCGATGCCGATCAAATGGGTATCGACAGCTATGTTCTCTTTGGTTCGAATACGACCTATGTTTGAACAGGAAGCCCCCAAGTGATCATAAGATTTGTTTAATGACGCTGATTCGTATACGATCCACGTCAGACCCAAAGGGGTTAATCTATAATTCAAATATGATCAAGAAGCCCCCAAGTGGGTTTGGCAGTATGCCGATCAAGCGGGTATCGACAACTATGTTCTCTTTGGTTCGGATACGACCTATGTTTGAACAGGAAGCCCCCAAGTGATCATGGCTAGATTCAGATATGATCATAAGCCGGTCCAAAGGGAAAGCCGGATTCATACATGATCCGCTCCCTGTTGGTAGTGTCCATCACCTGATAAAGAAGACATAAGAACATTCTTTATGGGAAAAAAGGACAGAGGTCCTGCTTTATTGCTTTATATAATATGTACATCGTCAAAAATACATACATCCTAAGAGCCGGTGGCTCAAGTATAGTAAGGCCGAAGATGGGCGATATTCCACGGCCGGTGGGTCTCCTCCTCCGACTTACGTGAGTCCTTGTATTCTCGAATATCAATGAGGTAGTATGACCCGTTGTTCAGATACTTGCTGACCACAAAGGGTCCTTCCCAAGGAGGGGATAGCTTGTGTATATTTGACTGATCCTGGATGAGCCGGAGCACTAAGTCGCCTTCCTAAAATGTTCTGCTTCTGACCCGACGGCTGTGATAGCGACGAAGGTCTTGCTGGTAAATCACTAAGCGGGCTATTGCCAAGTCTCGCTCCTCATCCAACAAATCAAGTGCCTCCTGTCGA
The DNA here is from genome assembly GCF_002162155.2 of Triticum dicoccoides. NCBI lineage: Eukaryota > Viridiplantae > Streptophyta > Magnoliopsida > Poales > Poaceae > Triticum > Triticum dicoccoides. Next base: position 608,055,398 of record NC_041393.1, on the reverse strand, counting down.
GCTTTTTCATTATCAGCCTCTATGTAAGCCGCCACCCGGGGCGAGTCGTGTCGTATATCACTTGGCAGAACTGCCTCTGCTCCATAAACCATGAATAAAGGTGTATAACCCGTGGATCTGTTAGGCGTAGTGTTGATGCTCCACAGCACAGAGGGTAACTCTTCCACCCAACAACCCGGAGTCCGTTGTAAGGGGACCAAGAGCCATGGTTTGATACCCCTTAAAATTTCCTGATTAGCTCTTTCTGCTTGACCATTGGATTGAGGATGAGCAACAGCCAAAACGTCAAGCCGGATATGCTTCGTTGACAAAACTCTTCCATTGCACCCTTGGAGTGATTAGTGCCATTATCAGTTATGATGCTATGTGGAAAACCAAAACGAAAGATCACCTTTTTGATGAACTGAACTGTCGTGGCTGCATCACACTAACTGACCGGCTCTGCCTCAATCCACTTTGTAAACTTATCCACTGCCACCAAGAGGTGTGTATTTTTGTCCTTAGACCTCTTGAAGGGTCCCACCATGTCAAGCCCCCAGACTGCGAACGGCCAAGTAATTGGAATCATCCTCAATTCTTGAGCCGACACATGAGCTCGTCGTGAAAACTTTTGACATCCATCACATTTGCTAACAAGATCCTCCGCATCAGCATGAGCCGTCAGCCAATAAAAACCATGACGGAAGGCCTTGGCCACCAGAGACTTTGAGCCGGCATGGTGACCACAATCTCCTTCATGGATCTCTCGAAGTATCTCTTGACCCTCTGTAGGCGACACACAACACTGGAACGCCCCTGTAACACTGAGGTGATGTAACTCACCATTAACAATTGTCATGGATTTGGACCGCCTGACAATTTGTCTTGCCAAGGTCTCATCCTCAGGCAGCTCTCCCCGGGTCATATAAGCCAAATATGGCAATGTCCAATCTGGGATGACGTGAAGTGCGGCCACCAACTGTGCCTCCGGGTCTGGCACTGCAAGCTCTTCCTCTGTAGGTACCTTGACAGAAGGATTATGCAGAACATCAAGAAAGGTGTTAGGCGGCACCGGCTTACGCTGAGAGCCCAACCGGCTTAACGCATCAACCTCCTCATTCTTCCTTCTATCAATGTGCTCCACCTGATATCCTTTGAAGTGCCCAGCTACAACATCTACTTCACGACGATAAGCCGCCATAAGGGGATCCTTAGAATCCCACATGCCTGAGACCTGTTGAGCCACGAGGTCTGAGTCGCCCAAGCACCTTACCCGGCTTAAATTCATCTCCTTAGCCATCTGGAGACCATGGAGCAAGGCCTCGTATTCAGCTGCATTGTTAGTACAAGGAAACATGAGCCGGAGCACATAACGAAATTTGTCACCTCGAGGGGAAGTTAAAACAACTCCAGCCCCTGATCCTTCTAACTGCCTGGACCCATCAAAGTGAATAGTCCAATACGTATTGTCCGGCTTCTCCTCAGGTGCCTGCAACTCTGTCCAATCATTGATAAAGTCCACCAAGGCTTGAGATTTGATGGCGGTACGGGGCATATACTTCAAATCATAAGGCCCAAGCTCAATAGCCCACTTGGCGATTCATCCTGTGGCCTCCCTGTTCTGAACGATGTCTCCCAAAGGAGCTGAACTTACCACCGTTATAGGATGACTTTGGAAGTACTGCTTCAGCTTCCAGTTTGCCATGAACACACCATAAACGAGCTTCTACCAATGTGGATACCTTTGTTTAGACTCAATGAGCACCTCGCTGATGTAGTAAACCAGCCTTTGAACCGGATGCTCCTTGCCTTCCTCTTTACGCTCCACCACGATGGCAACACTGACGGCCCGCGAGTTAGCAGCCACATATAACAATAGCGGCTCTCTATCAATGGGAGCCGCAAGAACCGGTGGCTCAGACAACTGTCTCTTTAAATCTTCAAAGGCAGTGTTAGCAGCATCACTCCAGACGAAAGTGTCTGTTTTCTTAATCATCTGATATAGCGGTAAGGCCTTCTCTCCTAACCGGCTTATGAACCGGCTTAAAGCAGCAACACGTCCCGCCAGGTGCTGAACATCATTAATACACGCCGGCTTAGCCAGAGAGGTAATCGTCGTAATCTTCTCCGGATTAGCTTCAATGCCTCTGTTTGACACCAAAAAATCCAAGAGCTTGCCTGCAGGTACACCAAACACACACTTGGACGGGTTAAGCATCATCTTGTAAACCCGGAGATTGTCAAAGGTCTCTCTGAAGTCGGATATTAAGGTTTCCTTTTCTCTGGACTTCACCATGATGTCATCCACATAAGCATGAACATTACGCCCAATTTGATCATGCAAACAGTTCTACGCACATCGCTGATAAGTCGCCTGGGCACTCTTGAGTCCAAACGGCATAGATACATAACAGAAGGCCCCGAACGGAGTGATGAAAGCTGTCTTCTCCTGGTCCTTAACTGCCATCTTGATCTGATGATAACCAGAGTAAGCATCCAAGAAGCTCAAACATTCACAACCCGCCGTAGCATCAATGATTTGATCAATACGGGGGAGAGCAAAGGGATCAGTCGGACAAGCCTTGTTTAAGTCCGTGTAATCCATGCACATCCGCCCAGTGCCGTTCTTCTTGAGAACCAACACCGGGTTAGCCAACCACTCCGGATGAAAAACCTCAACAATAAACCCGGCCGCTAAGAGCCGGGCAACCTCTTCTCCAATAGCTTTCCGTCTCTCTTCGTTGAACCGTCGGAGAAACTGCCTGGCCGGCTTATACTTCGGATCAATATTGAGAGTGTGCTCAGCGAGTTCCCTCGGTACACCCGGCATGTCAGAAGGTTTCCATGCAAAGATGTCCCCGTTCTGACGGATGAACTCGATGAGCGCACTTTCCTCTTTGGGATCCAAATTGGCACTGATACTGAACTGCTTAGAGGCGTCTCCTGGGGTAAAGTCAACAAGCTTTATCTCAGCGGACGATTTAAACTTCAACGCCGGGTCATGCTCAGTAGTTGGTTTTTTGAGGGAGGTCATATCCGCCGGGTCAACATTATCTTGATAAAATTTAAGCTCCTCCGCGGCACAGGTAGTCTCAGCGTAAGCCGCGTCGCCCTCTTCACATTCCAAAGCCACCTTTCGACTCCCATGCACAGTCATGGTGCCCTTGTAACCCGGCATCTTGAGCTATAAGTAAACGTAACATGGCCGTGCCATGAACTTAGCGTAAGCCGATCGCCCAAACAAAGCGTGATACGGACTCCTGATTTTGACCACTTCAAATGTCAATTTCTCAGCCCTGGAATCATGCTCATCTCCAAAAGCCACCTCCAATTCAATCTTGCCCACTGGGTAAGCCGACTTGCCTGGAACCACCCCATGGAAAATAGTGTTGGATGTTCTCAGATTCTTCTCAGTCAACCCCATGCACTGGAAAGTATCATAATAGAGGATATTGATGCTGCTACCTCCGTCCATGAGTACCTTAGTGAATTTATATCCACCAACCTAGGGCGCTACCACCAAGGCTAACTGACCCGGATTATCGACTCGTGGAGGGTGATCCTCTCTACTCCATATGATGGGTTGCTCTGACCATCTCAAATAATGAGGAATCACCGGCTCAACCGAATTTACGGCCCTCTTAAGAACCTTCTGGTCATGTTTGCATAAGCTAGTGGTAAACACATGGTACTGTCCACCACTCAACTGTTTCGGATGGCTCTGATAACCCGACTGTTGCTGTTGTTGTCCTCCCTGACCAGATTGCTGCTGATTATTTCCACCCGGCTGTCCCTGAAAACCAGAATTTGAACCGCCACCCAGGCCATGAAAGCCACCGCCAGATCCATGACTACCATCAAAGGTATTGGAATTTTTAAATGCTTTCATGATCGCGCAATCTTTCCACAGGTGTGTAGCGGGGTGCTCCCTGGTGCCGTGTTTCAGGCAAGGCTCATTGAGTAGCTGCTCAAGAGATGGGCCTGACCCGCCAGATCGAGGCCACTTACCCTTACGTCTCTGATTGTTACCCTGCGTATTAGCATTGGCTACAAGCTCCGGGTTGCCGTCCGCCTTACGCTTATTGCCACTTTGATTCACCGGGTTGTGTTGTTGACCCTTTCCATTGCCGTTCCTTTTTCCCTTCCCTATCTTCTCATCATCAGACGCGGGATCCTTGGTACTATCAAAATCGGCATATTTGACTAAAGCTCCCATTAGCGTGCCCATATCCCTGCAGTCATGCTTAAGGCGCCCCAGCTTCTGCCTCAGCGGCTCAAAGCTGCAATTTTTCTCACATGAGGACTGCAGAGCCGGCATCCATCTTATCAGATGAATGAATTATCTCCTTGACCCGGCGTACCCAATGGGTGGAAGAGTTACCCTCTGTGCTGTGGAGTATCAACACTACGCCTAACAGATCCACGGGTTATACACCTTTCTTCATGGTTTATGGAGCAGAGGCAGTTCTACCAAGTGATATACGGCACGACTCGCCCCGGGTGACGGCTTACGTTGAGGCTGATAATGAAAAAGCTCGATAGGAGGCACTTGATTTGTTGGATGAGGAGCGAGCCCGCTCAGCGATTTACCAGCAAGACCTTCATCGCTATCACAGCTGCCGGGTCAGAAGCAGAACATTTCAGGAAGGCGACTTAGTGCTCTGGCTCATCCAGGATCAGTCCAATATGCACAAGCTATCCCCTCCTTGGGAAGGACCCTTTGTGGTCAGCAAGAATCTGAACAACGGGTCATACTACCTCATTGATATTCAAGAATACAAGGACTCACGTAAGTCGGAGGAGGAGACCCGCCGGCCGTGGAATATCGCCCATCTTCGGCCTTACTATACTTGAGCCACCAGCTCTTAGGATGTATATATTTTTTATGATGTACATATTATATAAAGCAATAAAGCAGGACCTCTGTCCTTTTTCCCATAAAGAATGTTCTTATGTCTTCTTTATCAGGTGATGGACACTACCAATAGGGAGCGGATCATGTATGAATCCGGCTTTCCCTTTGGACCGGCTTATGATCATATTTGAATCTAGCCATGATCACTTGGGGGCTTCCTGTTCAAACATAGGTCGTATCCAAACCAAAGAGAACATAGCTGTCGATACCCGCTTGATCGGCATACTGCCAAACCCACTTGGGGGCTTCTTGATCATATTTGAATCATATCTTAACCCCTTTGGGTCTGACGTGGATCATATACGAATCAGCGTCATTAAAAAATCTTATGGTCACTTGGGGGCTTCCTATTCAAACATAGGTCGTATTCGAACCAAAGAGAACATAGCTATCGATACCCATTTGATCGGCATCGCCACGCCACTGGGGGCTATATGATTGTATCCGAATCTTAGCTTAACCCCTTTGGAATGGTTTACTGATCGTATCCGAATCAGAAGCCTGTAAAGTATTTTGATTATCCTAAAACCTTGTGAAAAGCATTATGAGATGTTTTTGTCTTGCCGGTTTAATATTCATCACCCCAGGTTGTTAAGTGCCGGGTGAACGCCATATGAGCCGGAAAGATTATCAAAGGATCGCAGGTATGCTATTATGCTTAAGTTTCACAAAATATAGTCATAAACCAGCCTGTATATCAGTCTTGTGTTTTGTGTTCCGGGTTATCAATACTTTCTGTGCAGAATAGGGCAAGCAAAATTTAACACGCCAAGGAAGTAAAAGCCAGAAATATCTGGCAGTGGCGGCTTACGAAAGTGTTAAGGCGCTAGGAAATTGCACGAAGGCTTGACAAACATTGGAAAGTTTTTTCTAAACTATTACAAGACTCCCCGAGTCTGAATAAGTGAAGCATTGTTTTTTGCAAAACGTCTGGTGATTCATTCCTTCGGCTGGCTTGAAGACTCCGAGTTATCCCTCTCCGCTTCTCCGTCGGCTGTTTTGTCCTGGAAAGTTGACGAGGCCTAGTCAATGCCGCTCAAAGCTTCAAATTCAGCTTCGTCATCTATTAAACCGGCTGGGTTCACTTCAGGGGCAAAAGTATGCTTACGAGTTGGAGGGATTAGGCTGATTTGATCATATGGAGTATTTGGAATTCTCCTATTCTCACTGTCATAAGCCGGCGCATACTTGCTCAGGTCAGTATCGTTTCCAATAAGGGTTGCCACGGGACGCATGGCTTTGACGCAGGCGGTGAAGGCATGGTCGTCAAATGCAGTGTTGTCCTCCTTCAGACTTGGGTATCCAAGGGCAAGGTCGGCCGGGTCTAGTTCTGGAAGCCATGCTTTAGCCCGGCTCAATGCGGCCACGGCCCCGGCTCCTGAGGACGCCCGCCTTAAATCTTGGATCTGCTGAGGAAGAAAAGCAAGGCTTTTCAACACGTCTTGCAGAAGGCGAGGATGTGGAGTTGATAAGGCTACAACGGCCAAGGCGCATTGTGACCCAGAGTATAGCTGTTCCACTAAGGTGTAAACTGCTTTAAGCTTGATCAGCATGTTTTGCTTCAGGTTGGTACTCCTGGGGCCTGTATGTGCACAAGCATAACAGTCAACCGGAAGTAATTATTACAATAGTCATTGTAAGGTTACAAGGTTTGAAGATTTGCACGATGGCTTACCGAAGATGGCTGAGACCATTTGAGATATCTGCTGTTTTAAGTCGGACAGCTCGGTTGTTGCTTCTGCAAGAGATGCTTCTGCTGTCTCGGCCCGAGTCACCAGGGAAGCCTTCTCATCAGCCCAAGTTCTCTTCTCCGACTCAAAATTCTTCTTCAACTTCTCATTTTCAAAGACGCTGAATTCAAATTTGGAATTGGCCTTTTGAGTTTCAAGTTCTTGAGTCTCCAGATGACTCTTCAGGACAGCAAGCTCCGATTCAAATTGACTTATAGCGGCCTGCATTGATGCCAGGTTATGGTAAGGATTATAGAAAGGTAACATTCAAGTCCCAAGCATTTTACAAGTAAAGATACTTGGCACTTGGGGGCTAATGTATGTTGAAGAATTTTAAACTTATCATACCGGGTCACACATATTAAGTCTCAAGCACTTTACAAGTAAAGATATTTGACACTTGGGGGATAATGTATGTTGCAAATTTCCAACTATCATGTTATCACCGGGTTAAATATATTCTCTTTGAACCGGCTAGTTTAACAAGTAAAGCAGATTTCTAAGTATACAACATATTTAATCATAAGCAATAGACTTGGGGGCTGGTACGGTATGTAAGATTCAGGTAAAAAGTACAAGTTATACCTCAGATTTGTGTTGTATTTGTTTTACCATGTCAATTTCCAGGTCACGGCTATTATGTACTTGATTCAGATAGCCCGAGACTATATCACCAATGCTCGGCGTTGGGCAAATTCTTCCTTGGCGGTACATTTGGCAAGGACGGTAGGCCGCCCTGGTTCAACAAACTGAGACCTCACAATCTCAACTTCCAGTTCATTTGTTTTGACCGGGCTAGGAGTCCCAGGTCATTTGTGTTGAGAGTATCTTTGGCAGGCGGATCAGAGGTCGGCACTGGAATATCAGAAGCCGGATCAGGCGGCGGCTGATGGGTAGAGCTGTCTGGAGCAGACGCATTAATCACCGGTTCAGCCATGACCGGTTCTTCAGACGGCTTATTCTTCTTTGCCCATTTACTGGGCTTCACTTGCATGTTGTTAACAAAAGCATAAGGATGAATACGCAAGCATGGGTAAAGTAAAAAGTGCATGAGGTTACATTACCCGGGAGCAGTTTTGAAAGCCGGCATGTTGGACTGCATGGATTCACCGGAAGAAGGAGAGGTATGCTGATGATTGGAGTCAGACGAATTGAGAGGATGGCGAATTAAGCCCGCTAAAGGTAAAACAGAACGTAAATCGGAGATAACCTTAGTCCGATGCTTCCTGGTTACGTCAGGTAAGCAGGAGAAGAGTTCCACATCCTTGTTGTTCCGAGTCTGCCTCCGGTTCTCAAGCTGTTGTTGCTTCAAAAGAAATTGAGGATCTTGATAAGCAAGAGCAAGTGAAAATCTTACTTTCCGGGTCACCCTTCGGATCTTTTGCTTTGGCAAAGGCTTTGAGTGGGAGGAGATTATAGTTACCTCTTCATTGGCTGCTCGACTGTTTCCCGTATCCTCCTAAAGGGATAGAATGTCAGACAGGTAATGACAAGGGAAGTAAAAAAATGTTTTAAAGATTACCTCTTCATCATCCGAAGAACTGTCCTCCAATCTGAGTAAGTCGGAGGCACTGGGTTTCTTCTTCTTTGAGTTTCCCGTCTTGGCGGCTTTCCTTTCGGCTTTCTTGGTCGTTCTGGCTTGTTTGGCAGCCTCATGGTCATATTTGGCTTTCCAGAAGTTATCATTGGCCTGTGGAAAAGGATAAAGAATTATGAGTACCAAGATAGGTATGATATAGCAAAAAATATTTATTACGATTGATAACTTACTGCAGGGGCCGGGTTATTCTTGCAAATGGGAAGTAAGCCGAAGGCGTTACTTGTCACAGTGCCCTCCTTCAGCAGTGACTGGGTTGTAGCATCCACCACATCATCCGGTAAGTCCTCAGGACTATGGCGTAATGGGTCATCCTTTTCGCTTGTATAAGTACACATTAAGCCGGAACGGTGGCTTAATGGAAGTACTCGCCAAGTGACCCAGACTCGGACTAGATCGATGATGTTTAAACCGTTTCCCAAGAGAGCTTTGATCTTTTTGATGGTGGGATTGAGAGACAGACGTTCAACGGCCGTCAGTTTGTCTGGTAACGGATGGTTTGATTCAAGGCGCAGGGTGCAAAAGCCGGGCAGAGGCTTCTCATCAGCCGGAGAAGTGTCCTGACAGTAGAACCACGTTTGGTTCCAAGATTTTGGGTGACTCGGCAGCTCAGCATAAGGAAAAAGGCAGTCTCTCCGTCGTTGGATCGAGATGCTGCCAAGCTCAAGACTGGGCCCGTTGGCACGTTCATTTTGCCGGTTCATATAGAAAAGTTCTCTGAACAATAGCAGGCTTGGCTCCTCTCCCAGGTACACCTCGCAGAAGACTTGAAAATTGCAAATATTTGACACGGAATTCGGTCCGATGTCTTGAGGTCTAAGGTCAAAGAAATTTAAAACTTCCCTGAAGAACTTTGAGCCGGGAGGGGCAAATCCCCGGCTCATGTGATCCGTAAAAACTATCACCTCCCCATCTTTGGGATGAGGTTTCTCTTCAGACGGGTCAGGGACACGAAAAGACATAACCTCCCTTTTTGGCAGATGGCCGGATTTCACGAACTCAGCTAGTTTTTCCTTGGTAACTATGGATGGGACCCAATTGCAGGTTACAGGGGCCTTGGCCGCCTTAGGATCCGTGACAATAGTTGGCCTATGATAAAAAAAGAAGATCCGGTTCAATTTTAACGAGGGAGGAAAATCCTAATTATTCAAGGTGGCGGCTTAAGGAGGGGCCTAATGATATAAGGATGACTGTGCAACAATATTTAAGCCGCTACAAGTATCTAGCGTAGTTCAAAATTCTTCAGGTTATGAGGAGCAATTAAGGTTCTGTGTCATTTATTTAAGCCGGACACCTCGACGGTTGTGTTTAAGGGCATTTACCAGAAGAAGTTTTCTGGGTGATAAAAACAAATTTCACAGATGACAGTTATTACTCTGGATCAAAATATTGCTCTAAGAAGAAAAATTTCTAGACCTAAAAACAGGGCAGAGAAGTTCATACACTTGAAGAGGGTTTCCAAACAAGGGAAATGAGATCTATTTCTATGCAAGATCAACACAAAACAAGTACCGCAGCAGTTCTATGTAGTTTTTACGATCTAAACAGGGCATTGGAGGTAAGAACTAGCGAGGGTTTGCGTCGGGCGGTGATGAACGCCGACGAACTCGACAAGGTCCTAATGCAGATCTGAGAAAGGGAAGGAGAGGAACTCAGGGATGCGGACGAGCTGCTGAGGTTCGTCGTCGATCTCTGGTCAGAGTCAGGTCGATGCAGCGGCCCAAGTCGATGAAGACGAGGGGTTCGACGGCGGCGGCAGCGGAACTTGAGAGGAAGCAAGAGGAAGAGGACGACTGAAAGAAGGAAGAGTGAAAGACCTAGGTCGCTCTATTTATAAAGGAAGACTGACCGAGATGGCGCGAGAAACGAGGGGACCAAAACATCATTATCCAGCGGCCCCGACGCCTCGATTCTCGGGATGGTCAGTAAAGGCAAAGATCCGTTGGAAGATATGACGAAGTAAAAATAAGTTTTATTGAAGATGACGTCACGGAGACTTAACCCGGATCCAGATGATGACGTCATGGCGGGTTAAAACCTTCATGCAAGACAAAAGACTAAGGACAGTTCCATGAGGTACTTTAAGATTGACATGAACAGGTTCAAATCAATCTGGGGCCTAATGTTGGGGATATAACTATTTGAGTAAGCCGCCCAGGAGGGGCCGGGTTATGCAAAGAATACTTACCAGAGAGAAGGCCCAAGACCAAAGCATGAAGATGGCGGTTCATAGAGGGCTTAAGGCCCACAGACGACTTAAGGCCCGTTGTAGTAAACCGCCATAATAATACTACTTATATCATAAGGTAGACTTAACTAGTCACCGAGCCGGACATTGTTTATAAGCCGGCCGGGACTCTGTAAGCCGCAGGGCGTCCACCCGTGTATATAAGGGGACGACCCGCTGGCGGCTTAGGGCAAGAAACAACTCATCGAGAACCGGGCATAGTGTATCTTGCTCCCTGGTCATCGAAACATCAATACCAACCCAACTAGAAGTAGACCTTACCTTCACCGTAAGGGGCCGAACTAGTATAAACCCTCTCGTGTCCTTTGTCCCGATTAACCCCTTCAAGCTTCCTAGTTGCGATGGCTCCACAACTAAGTCCTTTCACGAGGACATCTGACGTGACAATTCCACGACAGGATAGTTGTAGCCCCTTTCGATAAGTAAGAGTGTCGAACCCAACGAGGAGCTAAAGGTAGAACAAATACTCTCTCAAGTCCTATCGGCCACTGATACGACTCTACGCACGCTTGACGTTCGCTTTACCTAGAACAAGTATGAAACTAGAAGTACTTTGTAGGTGTGATAGGATAGTTTTGCAAGATAATAAAGAGCACGTAAATAAAAAGTAGGGGCTGTTTAGATAAAGAAGCAACTAAGTTAGTTTTAGTAGAGAGCTTTTTGTCACGAGAAAATTATTTGTCCAAGGCAATCGATAACTAGACCGGTAATCACTATTGCAGTTTTATTTGAGGGAGAGGCATAATCTAACATACTGTAACGCCCCGGATTCGATGCGCCAGGTGTCTGCCAGTTATTCGCCGTCGTTGCCATGTCATTTTCTTGCGTGTTGCATTTTGCCATGTCATCATCTGCATGTTTTTCAAAACTTGCATCCGTTTGGTTTCCCCCGGTTCTCTCCGTTGTCCGTTCGGAGTCCATACCTCTCGCGCGTGCCCCGTCGCCCCTCTCAGACCTTGTTTCGTGTGTGTGTGTTAAACTTTCTCGAAATGGCCCGAGGTTTGCCAAGCGGCCTTGGTATAGCACCGGTAGATCGCCTATCAAGTTTCGTTCCACTTGGAGGTCGTTTGATACTCCAATGGTTAACCACATAGCCCTAAACCCCTCTCTCTTTGCAGCCAAGCCCCTCTTCACCGCAGCCCATGAGCCCATCTAAACCCCCTCCATGCTCTTGGTCGTTCGATCACGATCACGTGGCCGAAAACTGCTCCTCATTTGGAGTATCCTAGCTCTCAAAACCTATAAATTGGTCCTCCCCTCCATTTTTCGCGGATGAATCCCCTAACCCTAGCTCCTTCCTCCCTCCGCGCTGCCGGACATGTCCGTCGACGGCCGGACATGTCCGTCCTGCTTCCCCCGTCCAACCGCAGCGCGCCACATGGCGC
>NC_041393.1:607890031-608043080 GCF_002162155.2 Triticum dicoccoides | reverse complement strand
CCGCCGGCGCCACCCCTCCGTCGTCGTTCCGCCCTCCGCCGCACCCGCTGGTGCTTCTCCGACGACCCCGCCGCCGCGCCCGCCGTCCCAGCCGCCATGCGCCTTGTCGGACCTTGTCGGCCGTCCGCTCTGGTCGCCGCCCCTCGCCGACGCCGCCTCCCGTCGCCCTCGCCGGAGCTCCAGCCGGATCCGAGGGAGTGGATCAGATCCACCACTCCCTCCATCCAAACGCACCTCCCCCACGCCCGGTTCTCCTCGTCCCGCACGTCCTCGTCCCATTGACTTTTTCCGGAGGTTATTTTTCACTAAGTCCCTTAAATTTCTGCATTCCGGTGCCATATTTGACATGCCATAACTTGTTGCATACTGCTCCGTTTTGTGCGTGTATTATGTCAAATTGTTCGTTGGGAGATGCTCTTCATTTCATTCCATTGTGCCATGTTTGTTTGAGATGATATTGATGCCTGAATCATCGTTGCAAGAGTGCTATATGATGTTAATCTGCTGAAACTTTTATAACTTGGTGATTTGTCTTTTTCGTTGCATTTTGTGTGTGCATCCTATGAGCATGAGCTCTACATGTGTTTTGTACTACATCATGCCATCTTCACAGCGGTGCCATCCATGTATTTTTGTGAGACTTGTACTGAGTGCATCGAGCTTGTTAAGTAGGGTACTTGCTGTTACTGTTTTGCTAGGCTGAATCTGTCATTTCGTCATGCTATGTAAACCTGATGCTACAAGTCATTCTGTGCATAATCTGGAGATGTCCTCTAAGGATGTTTTGTTATACATGTCATGCTATATCCATTCATGCCCCTGGTTGCATTTATAGCCTGCTGTAGCTTGCTGTAAGCTTGCTCTCAAGTTGCTAAATAATATTGCTGTCAGCCTGTTAACATTAAGTTCAATGTTGCCATGATTGTTGTTAGTGATCCATGCACCCTATGAACTTGCTCTTGCCATGCTTAGCTTCATAAATAAGTCTTCTTACTGCTGGTTGCCTTGTCATGCCATTTATTGCCCTGTGGTGAGTGGCACAAGCTCACCAATATGACTACTTATTGTTGTTCCTGCCATGCTTGAATCTGTCATATCACTTGCCATGTTTACATAGGTGCCATCTTATCTTCTGTTCCTTTTGGCTCATGGTCAGTAAAGGACTTTTGTTCTATGCATTTAGTAGTATCATGCCATGCCTTAAGTTTCTATAATAAGTTCCTGTAGCATGTTGTTTGATAGCTCTAAACATTGCAACCTGATGTTATTTCTGCAAAGTCTGAAACTGTTATTATTTGCAATCTTGCCATGTCTTTTTGAGCATGTTCTAGTGATTTCTGGAGATAGCTCAGTGTTCATGTTTTGTAATGCATTACCTGTACATCATGCCCATGCCTTTTTTCATATCGTGGTGCTGTATCATGTTGTTTTGATGCTTGCAATATGCCTAGTTGCTGTTTTGGACAGCTTGTCCTTTAAACTTGTATAGAGTATGTGTTGAACCGTTGCTCCGTTTTGAGTGTGCTCTATATGACACTTGCATAGTTTTGCATGTAGTTTCATATTATCATGTTGTATCCTTGTTGGAGGTGTTTGCTTGATGTTTGTATGCATTTTGCATCAATGCCATGTTTAACTTGTTTTGCTCATATCTTCTAGGCCGTAGCTCCGAACTAAATGAACTTTATATGTAACTTGACTAGAATTTCGTGTAGATCATCTTTGTGCATCTTAACTTGCTGTTTAACAACTTCAACATAAGGTTTATTCAGATCTGTACCAATTTCGAAATATGCATATGAGGACTTACCGGAATTGTTATATGTTGTTTCCGGCCTCATTTAAACTTGCCTTGATGTGTTGCTCTTGTTTGCATCATCTCTTGCCATGAGTAGCTTCACGTAGTCTTGTCTTGCATCATGTTTGGTTGTGCATCTTTTCTTGCCTATGTGTGGTGTGTTTACCCTGTTATGTGTTTCTTCTCGATAGTTCCTGTTTCGTCGATCGTGAGGATTCGTTTGTCTACGCTTGGTTCGGCTTCATCCGTTCGTCTTCTTCATGGACTCGTTCTTCTTCCTAGCGGGATTTCAGGCAAGATGACCGCTACCCTGGATCTCACTACTATCATTGCTATGTTAGTTGCTTTGTTCTATCGCTTTGCTGCGCTACCTAGCAATTGCTCTTCAAGCCTCCCAAATTGCCATGTCAGCCTCTAACATTTTCACCCTTCCTAGCAAACCGTTGCTTGGCTATGTTACCGCTTTTGCTCAGCCCCTCTTATAGCGTTGTTAGTTGCAGATGAAGTTGAAGATTGCCCCATGATGGACAGGTTTATGTTGGGATATCACAATATCTCTTATATTATTAATGCATCTATATACTTGGTAAAGGGTGGAAGACTGGTGTTTTGTTCCACTCTTGCCGCCCTAGTTTTCGTCATACCGGTGTTATGTTCCCGGATTTTGCGTTCCTTACACGGTTGGGTGATTTATGGGACCCCCTTGACAGTTCGCTTTGAATAAAACTCCTCCAGCAAGGCCCAACCTTGGTTTTACCATTTGCCTCACCTAGCCCTTTTTCCCTTGGGTTTCCGGAGCCCGAGGGTCATCTTTATTTTAGCTCCCCCCACCGGACTAGTGCTTCTCTAAGTGCTAGTCCGAACCAGAGCCCTTTGCAGCGCCCCCTCAGGGAAACTTGAGGTCTGGTTTTAGTTGTATGGACTGCTCATCTGGTGTGCCCTGAGAACAAGATATGTGCAGCTCCTATCGGGATTTGTCGGCACATTGGGCGGCTTTGCTGGACTTGTTTTACCATTGTCGAAATGTCTTGTAAACCGGGATTCCGAGTCTGATCGGGTCTTCCTGGGAGAAGGTATATCCTTCGTTGATCGCGAGAGCTTATCATGGGCTAAGTTGGGACACCCTTATAGGGTATAAACTTTCGAAAGCCGTGCCCGCGGTTATGTGGCAGGTGGGAATTTGTTAATGTCCGGTTGTAGATAACTTGACACCAGATCCGAATTAAAACGCACCAACCACGTGTGTAGCCATGATGGTCTCTTTTCGGCGGAGTCCGGGAAGTGAGCACGGTTTTGGGTTATGTTTGACGTAAGTAGGAGTTCAGGATCACTTCTTGATCATTGCTAGCTTCACGACCGTTCCTCTTGCTCTCTTCTCGCTCTTATTTGCGTATGTTAGCCACCATATATGCTTAGTCGCTGCCGCAACCTCACCACTTTACCCCTTCCTTTCCCATTAAGCTTTGCTAGTCTTGATACCCATGGTAATGGGATTATTGAGTCCTCGTGGCTCATAGATTACTACGACAACAGTTGCAGGTACAGGTTGTGCGATGATCATGACGCGAGAGCGATGTTTGCTTGTTTTGGACTTCTTCTTCTCCTTCTTCTTTGATCAGGGGATAGGTTCCAGGTCGGCAGCCTGGGCTGGTAGGGTGGATGTCGTTTGAGTTTCTGTTTGTGTTTCATCCGTAGTCGGATGTTGCTCTTATGTATGATATATTGTTGTATTCATGTGTCATTGGATGTATTGGATGTATCCCCATCTATTATGTAATGTTGATGTAATGATATACACCTTGCAAAAGCGTTTCAATATGCGGTTCTATCCTTGGTGGGACCTTCGAGTCTCTTTAGGATAGTATCGCATATTGGGCGTGACACATACTTTCTCTTCTTGGATCATATGCACTTACGATTGGAACTCTAGCAAGCATCCGCAACTACTAAAGATCATTAAGGTAAAACCCAACCATAGCATTAAAGTATCAGGTCCCCTTTATCCCTTATGCAAACAACCTACTTACTCGGGTATGTGCTTCTGTCACTCACGCCACCCACCATAAGCAAATCATGAACATATTGCAAACCCTGCAGCGGGGATCCCTCACGCTTGCGCGACACGGAGAGCACCATAGGACAGCACCAATAATAAAACATGCAACTCAAACCAATCACGATCATCAATTAACCCATAGGACAAAACGGATCTACTCAAACATCATAGGATAGCCATACATCATTGGGAAATAATATATAGCGTTGAGCACCATGTTTAAGTAGAGATTACAACGGGTAAGGGAGGGGTTACACCGCTGCATAGAGGGGGGAAGAGTTGGTGAAGGCGGTGAAGTTGTTGGTGAAGATCGCGGTGATGATGATGGCCCCCGGCGGAGTTCCGGCGCCACCGGAAGCAAGGGCAGAGGGCCCCCCCCCTTCTTCTTCTTCTTCCTTGACCTCCTCCCTAGATGGGAGAAGGGTTTCCCCTCTGGTCCTTGTCTCCCATGGCTTGGGAGGGGCGAGAGCCCCTCCGAGATTGGATCTATCTCTCTGTCTCTCTCTGTTTCTGCATTCTAGGATTCTGCCCTGGCACCGTTTCTTTTATATCCGGAGATCCGTAACTCCGATTGGGGTGAATCTTTCGTCCAAATTTTTCTCATAAAATTAACTTTCTTGCGGCAAAAGAAGGGCGTAAACCGCCTTACGGGGGGCCCAGGAGAGTACAGGGTGCGCCCCTATCTCCTGGCCCCCTCGGGCACCGTCTCGCGTTGATTTTACTTCCCAAAAATCATAAATATTCCAAAATAATTCTCCGTCTGTTTTCATCCCGTTTGGACTCCGTTTGATATGGGTTTCCTGCGAAACATAAAACATGCAACAAACAGGAACTAGCACTGGGCAATGGATCAATATGTTAGTCCCAAAAATAGTATAAGAAGTTGCCAAAAGTATATGAAAGTTGAATAATATTGGCGGAGACGTATCAGTCACCTCTGTGTGTATACGGTTCTCTCTCTCCGTGAATCCATCCATGTCCAGTTCTTCCTCCAAACCTTCATCATCCGAGTCATATGCATATGCACGACCATAGGGGGTCTCACGGTCCATGTCCTGCTACCTGACAAACGCTTCCAAGTCACCGATGTCATTGCCATGAATCTCATCCTCTTTCTCATCATCAGCACTGCATCCATCCTCTAGTGCAAGGCGATCCCTTTCAAGCTTCCTAACTCTCTCCTCCTCTTGAGCCATCTTCTTGTTTTTGCATGCCATGTCCGCCTCACGCTTCCGTCGGTCCCTTTTCTCCTTCTCATTTGCATGAGTCTCATCCTCGTGCATGTCATCATGATCATCACCATGACCACATTGGACATCACCGTGACCATCAACATATTGTTCATTAACTTTTTCAAGAGCATGCCCAACAACTTCATTTTCTTGACTAGGTGGCGGTTGGCTAGAAGTATTGGAGGCATAGACCTCAGCACTATCCACAACACGATCCACACTTCTAATAGGGCTCATAGCATGACACGGGGAGGACACTTGGTGGTTCAAGTCAATATCGAGTCGCGAACCTTGCCCCTTCGTAGCAAACAATTCAAGTGACATGTCTTCCGAGGCCACAACTTTACCCTTGTATATCCCCCAATGCAACTCGGAGATGATAGGCATATTCTTTAGTCGAGATTTTGTTCCCACCCCAACATCATACCTTCCTATTAATTCAAATTAATCATTGGGGTCCATCCAATTCAACTTATCTCTTACTTTAATAACAACCTCATCATAACTAGGACTTGTGTCGAATACCATCACTTCCTCGTTGTCACTTGCAGTTTTGGTCACAAATGACACTTTGTCCAAATAATGAACATTAACAAGTCTATCATCAATTTAAAAGGGACAACAAACAAGAAGAATAAATGACAATTATAATGCATAGTTGCAAAAACTATGCAACTCTAATGAAGCAATGACAACTATATATTCCTAATGAGTTGTAATTAAAACTTATGTACTAAATAAATCATGTCATTTGCTTAACACATAACCTAACGCTAACCATCATATTTATCAAATTCATCATTTGTACCCACAAAATGCATATCCCAATACTACTACCACAACTACATATTAATTAAAAGCCATCCAATAGCAAAGGATTTGAATAAATCTAGAAACTAAGGTGCCACCTAGGGTTACATAATGCCACTAAAATAACAAGAAATTACCAACAAAATTTAGGGATCCGGGGGAGATTACCTCAAACAACAAGGGAGAGAAAGATCCACGGAGGAAAATCAAATTTGGAGCAGGATTTGAGTGGGCCTTGAGGTGGGAGAGAGAGGGGGGAGCTCTCCTTTGTTCTTCTTTCTCGGGATGGAAGATTGGGATTGGCAGAGTGTGTGGGGAGGGCTCCACACACTTTTCCCATGACCACTTATCTCTCAGGGGGGGTAGACGCCAAGGTTCCCGGCGTCTAGGGTCGGGGTCGACAATTGCCACGTCGGACGGTCAAACTGCTGAACAGGGAGGTGGGCTAGGCCTAAACTCCAGGGTTCGTGGCGTCCTCGGTGCAAGCAAAACGTCGTGGATGTTGGCGTCTCGGTTTGGGTCAGATACGAAAAAAGTTTCAAACATGGGTCAAATCGTGCTAAACTTTGAGACATGGGTCAAAACAGTGAAAAAGTCCCCTAGAAGATTCCAGGTTTGTAGTAGCCATGTTCGGCTGGCCCGAACATCGCAGCTGCCGGAATGTGTAGCAGTGTCCACCACATCCTTGACCGCCGCTAATTTTAAATTCGAGGAAACGACTCTCTACCCAAAACTTTTGCATCGATGTGGTTTGTTGGCACGCTCCAAATCATGTACTCCCTCCATTCCCTTATACAAGGCCACAAACTCAAATTACAGGTATCAAGGTAAAATTTAATGACTACTTTGCAAGCCAATTTTTATTTTTGTTATCCGGGATCATTAATAGGCATGCATGTATGTCACGCCCAATATGCGATACTATCCTAAAGAGACTCGAAGGTCCCAGCAAGGATAGAACCGCATATTGATATGCTTTTGCAAGGTGGATATCATTACATCAACATTACATAATAGATGGGGATACATACAAAAGGCATACAATGCCACACGATTACAACATCATCTTACATAAGAGCACCATCTGACTACGGATGAAACACAAACAGAAACTCAAACGACATCCACCCTGCTAGCCCAGGCTGCCGACCTGGAACCTATCCCCTGATCGAAGAAGAAGCAGAAGAAGAACTCCAAAACAAGTAAACATCGCTCTCGCGTAATGATCATCGCATAACCTGTACCTGCAACTGCTGTTGTAGTAATCTGTGAGCCACGAGGACTCAGCAATCCCATTACCATGGGTATCAAGACTAGCAAAGCTTAAAGGGAAAGGAAGGGGTAAAGTGGTGAGGCTGCAGCAGCGACTAAGCATATATGGTGGCTAACATACGCAAATAAGAGCGAGAAGAGAGCAAGCGGAACGGTCGTGAAGCTAGCAATGATCAAGAAGTGATCCTGAACTCCTACTTGCGTCAAACATAACCCAAAAACCGTGTTCACTTCCCGGACTCCGCCGAAAAGAGACCATCACGGCTACACACGCGGTTGATGCGTTTTAATTCGGATCTGGTGTCAAGTTATCTACAACCAGACATTAACAAATTCCCATCTGCTGCATAACCACGGGCACGGCTTTCGAAAGATTATACCCTGCAGGGGTGTCCCAACTTAGCCCATGATAAGCTCTCGCGATCAACGAAGGATATACCTTCTCCCAGGAAGACCCGATCAGACTCGGAATCCCGGTTTACAAGACATTTCGACAATGGTAAAACAAGACCAGCAAGACCACCCGACTGTGCCGACAAATCCCGGTAGGAGCTGCACATATCTTGTTCTCAGGGCACAATGGATGAGCAATCCGTACAACTAAAACCAGACTTCAAGTTTCCTTGAGGTGGCGCTGCAAAGGGCTCTAGTTTGGACCAACACTCAGAGGAGCACTGGCCTGGGGGGTAAATAAAGATGACCCTCGGGCTCCGGAAACCCAAGGTAAAAAGGCTTAGGTGAGGCAAATGGTAAAACCAATGTTGGGCCTTGCTGGAGGAGTTTTATTCAAAGTGAACTGTCAAGGGGGTCCCATAAATCACCCAACCGCGTAAGGAACACAAAATCTGGGAACATAACACCGGTATGACAGAAACTAGGGCGGCAAGAGTGGAACAAAACACCAGACATAAGGCCGAGTCTTCCACCCTTTATCAAGTATATAGATGCATTAGTTAAATAAGAGATATTGTGATATCCCAACATAATCCTGTCCATCATGGGGCGATCTTCAACTTCACCTGCAACTAACAACACTATAAGAGGGGCTGAGCAAAGCGGTAACATAGCCAAACAACGGTTTGCTAGGAAGGGTGAAAAAGGTTAGAGGCTAACATGGCAAATCGGGAGGCTTTAAGAACAAGTGATAGGTAGCGCAACATAGCGATAGAACGAAGCAACTAGCATAGCAATGATAGTAGTGAGATCCAGGGTAACGGTCATCTTGCCTGAAATCCCGCAAGGAAGAAGAACGAGTCCATGAAGAAGATGAAGCCACGAAGATGAACCAGGCGTAGACGAACGAATCCTCACGATCGCAACGGAACGAGAACTATCGAGAAGAAGCACACAACATGGTAAACACACCATACATAACAAGGCATGATGCTCAACCAAGCATGATGCATGACAATGCTACATGAAGCTACTCATGGCAAGAGATGATGCAAACAAGAGCAACACATCAAGGCAAGTTTAAATGAGGCCAGGAACAACTCCGGTAAGTCCTCATATGCAAGTTTCGAAATTGGTCCAGATCTGAATAAACCTTATGTTCAAGTTGTTAAACAGCAAGTTAAGATGCATCAAGATGATCTACACGAGATTCTAGTCAAGTTACATATAAAGTTCATTTAGTTCGGAGCTACGGCCTAGAAGATATGAGCAAAACAAGTTAAACATGGCATTGATGCAAAATGCATACAAACATCAAGCAAACACTCTCAAAACATGGATGCAACATGATAATATGAAACTACATGCAAAACTAAGCAAGTTTCATATAGAGCACACTCAAAACAGAGCAACGGTTCAACACACACACACACACACACACACATGAAACAAGATATAATAACAATCTGTCCAAAACAGCAACTAGGCATATTGCAAGCATCAAAACAACATGCTACGGTACCACAATATGAAAACAAAAGGCAGGAGCATGATGTACAGGTAAAGCACGACAAAACATGAACACTGAGCTATCTCCAGAAATCACTAGAACATGCTAAAAAACACATTGCAAGATTGCAAATAATAACAGTTTACAGACTTGGCAGAAATAACAGAAGGTTGCAATGTTTAGAGCTATCAAACAACATGTTACAGGAACTTATCATGGCAAACAAAGGCATGGCATGAATCTACTAATTGCATAGAACAAAAGTCCCTTACTGACCATGGGCCAAAAAGGATCAGAAGATATGATGGCACCCATGTAAACATAGCAAAATATATGACAGATTCAAACATGGCAGGAACAACAATAAGTAGGCATGTTGGTGAGCTTGTACCACTCACCACAGAGCAATAAATGGCATGACAAGGAAACCAACAGTAAGAATACATGTTTATGAAGCTAAGCATGGCAAGAGCAAGTTCATAGGGTGCATGGATCACTAGCAAAACACATGGCAAATCTGAACTTAATGTTAACAGGCTGACAGCAACATTATTTAGCAACTTTGGAGCCAGATTATAACAAGCTACAGCAGGCTATAAATGCAACCAGGAGCATGCATGGATAGCGAATGACATGTATAACAAAACATCCTTAGTGAACATCTCTAGATTATGCATAGAATGAATTGTAGCAGCAGGTTTACATGGCAACAAAATATAACAGAATCAGCCTAGCAAAACAGCAACAACAAGTACCCTACTTAACAAGCTTGATGCACTCACTACACAACTCACAAAAATACATGGATTGCACCTCTGTAAATATGGCATTTCATAGTTCAAAAGACATGTAGAGATCATGCTCGTAAGATGCACACATCAAATGCAACAAAAATGACAAATCATCAAGTTATAACAGTTTCAGCAGAATAACATCATATAGCACTCTTGCAACGATGATTCAGGCATCAAGATGAGCTACAATGAACAAGGTGCAATGGAATTAAATGTAGAGCATCTCTCAATGAACATTGTGATACATTATGCACGCAAAATGGAGCTACAGTCATGAAGTTACAGCAGGTCAAAGGATGCAACATTTTATGAGTTTTTTGGGGATAGCAGAAATCGACCTCGAGAGGGGGGGCGAAGTCAACGCGGGCGGCAGCGGCTCCGGTTGGTCGGGGCAGTCCGGCGAGGCGCGGGGAAGGGCGGAGGAGGCCGGGGGTGGCCGGATCTGGCCGAATCCGGACCCGGGGATCCCGTTCCCGGCGGCGGCGGGGTTGGTAGAGCACGACGGCGAGCTCCGGCGACGAGCTCCATGGCGGTGATAGCGAGGTGCACTACAGGGGAGAGGAGAGAGGTTAGGGAGATGCAGGGAGATGTAAAGGTGGGGCGGCAGAGCTGGCCTGAGGCTTGGCGGTGGCGGAGCCAGCCGGCGGTGGCGGGGCGATGAGGAGGGGCGCGCTCCGACGGGCGGCGCTTGGCGGCGGAGAAGCTGGCGAGGAGGCGAGGCGCGGTGCGGGCGCCTCGGGACCAGATCGGCCCTGGGCGGGCCGAGGATGGGCTCTGGCGGGCCCGTGCGGCTGGAGGCGCGGGTAGGGGCGACGGGGAGCCAGGTGGCGCTGCAGGATAGGCTGGCGGCGGCGGTTGGTTGCGGCTCAGCCTATGGCTAGCTGCCACGTAGCACGGGTGAGGTGGAGGGCGGCGGCGCAGGCGAGGTGGCGGCGACAAGTGGCGGCGGGGCTGTGGTTGGGGCGCAGATTCTGAGGAGGGGAAGGCTAGAGGTAGGTGGAGGGGGGTTAGGCTGCCCAAAATGGACAAGGGGTGTCCATATATAGCAAAATTGCTAGGGTATGGGGGTTTGGAGGGGTTTTCGAGCCGTACGATCACGATCGTGCGGCTCCGGACAGAGGGGGGACTAGGTGGGCTGTGAAATGAGGCCTCGGGCTGAGAGGAGAGAAGAGAAGTGAGGCCCGGCGACTGTTTCGGAGACCGAAACGTCCGGCGAAAATACCGGCAACGGTGCCGCTATATGTTTAACGGTTGGGCTATCAAACGAGCTCCGAATGCGACGAAACTTGACTGGCGCTCTGTCTACACTATAATAAGACCGCATGCCAAGCTTCAACCCATTCCGAGATCATTTTTAACCCGCTCACGAAACAAGGTCTGAGAGGGGACGACGGGTGCGCGCAAGAGGTCTGGACTCCGAACGGACAACAGAGAGAACCGGGAGAACCCAAAGGGATGCAAGTTTTGAAAAACATGCGGATGAAATGAAGATGATGACATGGCAATATGCAACACGCAAGCAAATGACATGGCAACTACGGCGAATAACTGGCAGACACCTGGCGCATCGAATCTGGGGCGTTACAACACTCCTCCACTAACAAGAGATCTCGTCGTGTGATCTTAGGACCGAGACGGAAGGGAAAAGGGATGAGGTGAAACAAGAACTCAAGAGAAGAAGCAAAGAATCGAGAGCACTCGTGAAGAAGAGAGGAACAACGAGAATGACGAGAATCGAAAGCTCACGGAATCAGATAGAGTATGAAACCACTCTGGTTAGAACGAGATAAGAAACGAATAAGACTGAAAGGATTTAGGCAGAACTCTGACTGAACATGGAAAGAATAGAACATGAACTTCACAAGATGGGATGGCACTTGACGAGATGAACAACGCAAAGCCTCCGGAAGAATTAAAAGAATGGAATGAAATGAACTTAGAAGGAAGGGTTGAACGGAGTTGTTGAGAAAATCAACAACGAAAGAATAAGCTTGTTGTGGTCTTATAGGTAACATCTCAAGATGATGAGGTGATAACCGGCCACAAACGGAAATGATTGGATAGCTGAGAAGAACGAAGAAATGTAAAACTCCATTTCAAAAGAATACAGAGAACTAATTGCACTTCGAGATGCGAGAAGAAAAGATACTTGAACTCCACCAACAAGAATCTTGATGAACTCTTGAAGAATGAATTAAATCATGAAAAACCACCGTGAAGAACTCTGGTAACAAAAGGATGACGAGATAAAATGAAGGATGAAAGAATAAGATGAGTGTTGCGATGATTTAGATGGAGGTTCCGACAAAATGGCCAAGGAAAATTTGAACTCCGGAAAAGAAAATATGAAAAACACTTGGAACTAGAATTTATTCCTCACGAACAAACTCTGAAGAAAAGGGATTACTAGATGTTATGCTTATCCTCATCCAATTTAATGGGTGACGAGCGGATTTGGCATGCAACTTACTCCTCTTGAAAAGGATTGAGAAATGACATATCGCAAACTTGAGAAGGTCTTCATGAACCACCGGTAGGATTGAAAAGAACGAATGGTTTAAAATGATAATCAAGGAAAGAGGATCTTGAACGAACCACCGTAAGAATTAGAAAATGACTGATGAAAGAGAATGAATCACCGGGAAGAATTAGAAGAACAAATGTGCTTAGGGGATTTAGATACAAGGGAACGGGAAGAACTCGAGCTAATTAAAGAACATTTGAACGAAGCGCCGGGATGAATAGAGAACGATAGCTGGAATGATGGCCTCCGGTGAAAAGAAATGGAAAACAACTCCTGACATACTCTTGATGGGTAAGAAAAGGAATATCTGACAAATGGAATAATTCGAGAGGATAACATGAAGCTAGAACCACGAAACTTTGGGAGAACGGACAAGATTTAGGAGGAACTCTTCTTCGGTCTTCCAATGACGACGGGAAACACCACCAAAATTACTGAGATAATCCGGGAGAATGGAAAGCAAAGAGGTTGAGCCAACAATGAAATGATTTGAAATCGATCTTTGAAAGCATGTGACTGATGGAATCCATTCTTACGTCACACTTGAAAAGAATTGAGAATAACTCCGGGGGAATTAGAAGAGTCAGGTAAGATCTTGGGAAAAGACCTGTGGGTTAGGGCCCACTGAAGAGATAACACTGTTGGAAAGGATTGATGAATAGATAGATGAAGCACCGGAACAATTGAAATATTTGAATGAGGTGACAACCTCGAATTAATTGGAACACTGACAAATCTCCTGAGATGTCTTGAACACTCCGGAAGGATAAACTGGCGAGAGGCAAACGAGCAGGGAAAACACTTGAGATGAGGGAAAGAATATAATCACTACAGAAAAACTTGAATTGAATCCATCGGAAAAGAAAAAGAGATGGAGAATGTCGAATGAAACGAGAATTCACCGGTTGAAACAATTGAGGAAAGACTGACGAGTCTCCGTACGAATGAAACTGATGCTCGAAAGAGACTCAGGCTCCAGGGAGAAGAGGGTGGGAGGGCGGGAAAACAAAGGCAACTTGGAAGAGAGAAACGACGAATATCTTGAAGAGAAAACACCGGTTGAAATCATTGAGGAAAGAAGGCAAAGACTTCGCACGAGTAGGATGGATAGTCGATTACGTACTCCGGCTCCGAGGAGAAAAATGGTGGGTGGGTGGGAAAAGAAAACAACTGAGGATTGAACTTGGCAACGATGAAGAGGCTCGAGTCAACTTGACGAGAAATGCGCCGGATAAAAGAGCTGAGAACCAATGATCGGAAAACCAACTGCGTGATCCTAAAGAAAGTTTGAAAAAAAATGGAAGAGGAGTAATTCAAAACACCTACGTCAAGATTCCTCACCAGAGTGACGAAGGGGGCTGAGGAGTAAAAAGAATTCCTACTCCACGATATAACTAGACTCAGAAAAAGTTTTCTTCTAGACTCAACAACGGCCAGACTACACGATCAATCAAGGGGGCTCCTAGGGTCGGTCGAGGCACTGATACCAACTTGTCACGCCCAATATGCGATACTATCCTAAAGAGACTCAAAGGTCCCACCAAGGATAGAACCACATATTGATACGCTTTTGCAAGGTGGATATCATTACATCAACATTACATAATATATGGGGATACATACAAAAGGCATACAATGCCACACGATTACAACATTATCTTAGATAAGAGCACCATCCGACTACGGATGAAACACAAACAGAAACTCAAACGACATCCACCCTGCTAACCCAGGCTGCCGACCTGGAACCTATCCCCTGATCGAAGAAGAAGCAGAAGAAGAACTCCAAAACAAGTAAACATCACTCTCACGTCATGATCATCGCATAACCTGTACCTGCAACTGTTGTTGTAGTAATCTTTGAGCCATGAGGACTCAGCAATCCCATTACCATGAGTATCAAGACTAGCAAAGCTTAAAGGGAAAGGAAAGGGTAAAGTGGTGAGGCTGCAGCAGCGACTAAGCATATATGGTGGCTAACATACGCAAATAAGAGCGAGAAGACAGCAAGCGGAACGGCCGTGAAGCTAGCAATGATCAAGAAGTGATCCTGAACTCCTACTTACGTCAAACATAACCCAAAAACCGTGTTCACTTCCCGGACTCCACCGAAAAGAGACCATCATGGCTACACACGCGGTTGATGCGTTTTAATTCGGATCTGGTGTCAAGTTATCTATAACCGGACATTAAGAAATTTCCATCTGCCGCATAACCGTGGGCACGGCTTTCAAAAGATTATACCCTGCAGGGGTGTCCCAACTTAGCCCATGATAAGCTCTCGCGATCAACGAAGGATATACCTTCTCCCAGGAAGACCCGATCAGACTCGGAATCCCAGTTTACAAGACATTTCGACAATGGTAAAACAAGACCAGCAAGACCACCCGACTGTGCCGACAAATCCCGATAGGAGCTGCACATATCTCGTTCTTAGGGCACAACGGATGAGCAATCCGTACAACTAAAACCAGACTTCAAGTTTCCTTGAGGTGGCGCTGCAAAGGGCTCTAGTTTGGACCAACACTCAGAGGAGCACTGGCCCGGGGGGTAAATAAAGATGACCCTTGGGCTCCGGAAACCCAAGGGAAAAAGGCTTAGGTGAGGCAAATGGTAAAACTAATGTTGGGCCTTGCTGGAGGAGTTTCATTCAAAGCGAACTGTCAAGGGGGTCCCATAAATCACCCAACCGCGTAAGGAACGCAAAATCCGGGAACATAACACCGGTATGACAGAAACTAGGGCGGCAAGAGTGGAACAAAAGACTAGGCATAAGGCCGAGTCTTCCACCCTTTATCAAGTATATAGGTGCATTAGTTAAATAAGAGATATTGTGATATCCCAACATAATCCTGTCCATCATGGGGCGATCTTCAACTTCACCTACAACTAACAACACTATAAGAGGGTCTGAGCAAAGCGGTAACATAGCCAAACAACGGTTTGCTAGGAATGGTGAAAAAGGTTAGAGGCTGACATGGCAAATTGGGAGGCTTGAAGAACAAGTGATAGCTAGCGCAACATAGCGATAGAACGAAGCAACTAGCATAGCAATGATAGTAGTGAGATCCAGGGTAACGGTCATCTTGCCTGAAATCCCGCAAGAAAGAAGAACGATTCCATGAAGAAGATAAAGCCACGAAGACGAACCAAGCGTAGACGAACGAATCCTCACGATCGCAACAGAACGGGAACTATCGAGAAGAAGCACACAACATGGTAAACACACCATACATAACAAGGCATGATGCTCAACCAAGCATGATGCATGACAATGCTACATGAAGCTACTCGTGGCAAGAGATGATGCAAACAAGAGCAACACATCAAGGCAAGTTTAAATGAGGCCGGGAACAACATATAACAATTCTGGTAAGTCCTCATATGCAAGTTTAGAAATTGGTCCAGATCTGAATAAACCTTATGTTGAAGTTGTTAAACAGCAAGTTACGATGCACCAAGATGATCTACACGAGATTCTAGTCAAGTTACATATAAAGTTCATTTAGTTCGGAGCTACGGCCTAGAAGATATGAGCAAAACAAGTTAAACATGGCATTGATGCAAAATGCATACAAACATCAAGAAAACACTCTCAAAACATGGATGCAACATGATAATATGAAACTACATGCAAAACTAAGCAAGTTTCATATAGAGCATACTCAAAACGGAGCAACGGTTCAACACACACACACACACACACACACACATGAAACAAGATATAATAACAATCTGTCCAAAACAGCAACTAGGCATATTGCAAGCATCAAAACAACTTGCAACGGTACCACAATATGAAAACAAAAGGCATGAGCATGATGTACAGGTAAAGCATGACAAAACATGAACACTGAGCTATCTCCAGAAATCACTAGAACATGCTAAAAAACACATGGCAAGATTGCAAATAATAACAGTTTAAAGACTTGGCAGAAATAACAGAAGGTTGCAATGTTTAGAGCTATCAAACAACATGTTACAGGAACTTATCATGGCAAACAAAGGCATGGCATGAATCTACTAATTGCATAGAATAAAAGTCCCTTACTGACCATGAGCCAAAAAGGATCAGAAGATATGATGGCACCCATGTAAACATAGCAAAAGATATGACAGATTCAAATATGGCAGGAACAACAATAAGTAGGCATGTTGGTGAGCTTGTACCACTCACCACAGGGCAATAAATGGCATGACAAGGCAACCAACAGTAAGAATACATGTTTATGAAGCTAAGCATGGCAAGATCAAGTTCATAGGGTGCATGGATCACTAGAAAAACACATGGCAAATCTGAACTTAATGTTAACAGGCTGACAGCAACATTATTTAGCACCTTTGGAGCTCGATTATAACAAGCTACAGAAGGCTATAAATGCAACCAGGAGCATGCATGGATAGTGAATGACATGTATAACAAAACATCCTTAGTGAAAATCTCCATATTATGCATAAATGACTTGTAGCAGCAGGTTTACATGGCAACAAAATATAACAGAATCAACCTAGCAAAACAGCAACAGCAAGTACCCTACTTAACAAGCTTGATGCACTCACTACACAACTCACAAAAATACATGGATTGCACCTCTGTAAAGATGGCATGTCATAGTTCAAAACATATATAGAGCTCATGCTCATAAGATGCACACATCAAATGCAACAAAAATGACAAATCATCAAGTTATAACAGTTTCAGCAGAATAACATCATATAGCACTCTTGCAACAATGATTCAGGCATCAAGATGAGCTCAAATGAACAGGGTGCAATGGAATGAAATGTATAGCATCTCTCAATGAACATTTTGATATATTATGCACGCAAAACGGAGCTACTGTCATGAAGTTACAGCAGGTCAAAGGATGCAACATTTTATGAGTTTTTTGGGGACTTAGCAGAAATCGACCTCGAGAGGGGGGGCGAAGTCAACGCGGGCGGCAGAGGCTCTGGTGGGTCAGGGTAGTCCGGCGAGGCGCGGGGAAGGGCGAAGGAGGCCGGGGGTGGCCGGATCTGGCCGGATCCGGCCCCGGGGATCCCGTTCCCGGCGGCGGCGGGGTCGACAGAGCACGGCGGCGAGCTCCGGCGACGACCTCCATGGCGGCGGCGGCGAGGAGCACTGCAGGGGAGAGGAGAGAGGTTAGGGAGATGCAGGGAGATGTAAAGGAGGGGCGGCGGAGCTGGCCTGAGGCTTGGAGGCGACGGAGCCAGCCGGCGGTGGCGGGGCGACGAGGAGGGGCGCGCTCGCGAGGTGTCTACACTATAATAAGACCGCATGCCAAGCTTCAACCCATTCCGAGAACATTTTTAACCCGCTCACAAAACAAGGTCTGAGAGGGGACGACGGGCGCGCGCGAGAGGTCTGGACTCCAAACGGACAACGGAGAGAACCGGGAGAACCCGAACGGATGCAAGTTTCGAAAAACATGCGGATGAAATGCAGATGATGACATAGCAATATGCAACACGCAAGCAAATGACATGGCAACTACGGTGAATAACTGGCAGAAACCTGGCGCATCGAATCCGGGGCGTTACATTTCAACATGTAGAGTGTCATTATGACTACATGCATGAAAGTATTAAACATGTTGGTAGTACGAAAAAACATTATTATTTTTTGCTTCAATTACTGTTAATGATCTTGTAAAGATGCAAAATGTATTTTTCATAGTGGCTCTGCCGGCGCCTCCTCTTGGACCTATGCCGCGAGCATGGAGTGGTGCCGGGGCGAGCCCCCGCCCTCATGGCGCGTCACGGACTTTAAACGCTTCAAAACGCAAAATTGTAGTACTATTGAAAATGTACAACGTATTGTAAGGAAAAAAACTAGAAATGTCATTGAAGTTATATTTTGTTGATTATCACATTCTGATCAAGGATAATCAAAAGATAGTGCCTCCCGGGTAAAACCCGGAGTTACACGAAAAATAGAGTCACTGTAGGGCTCTGCGGCGCCTTCTCTTGGACCTATCGTTTATTTTTGTTTCTTCATGAGTTTCTTCTCTTTTTTTTGGTTTGTTCACCTTTTTTTTGTTTCCTTCCCTATTGTTACTTTCTTTTTCCATTTTTTCTTCTGGTTTTTCGTTTCCATTATTTTCTTGCTTTTGGTTCTTTTTCTTTAAAAGCCGTGGTTTTCTCCGGTTTTCATGTATTCTTTTTCTGTTTCACTATTTTGATTTTGTTTTCTTTTCTTCACTTTTTTTCTTTCTTTGGTATGTTTAGGTTTTTTTTATCATTTTTGTTTATGTTTCTTTGTTTCTTCTCATCATTTTCTTTCTACAACGCAACTCTAATCTTTCTTTTGGTTTTCATTATACATTTTTCACACTTTCTATTACAGGTTTAGAATTTCTCATATACAATTATATCATTTTTGGATGCATGGTCAACATTTTTTCGATTCACATCCTAAACATTTTCAAATCCTAGATGACATTTTTCAAATAAAAGATTAACACTGTTTTAATACATGCTCAACATTTTCGTATACTAATTTAATATTTTTCAAATGCTTGATTAAATGTTTTCAAATGCAAGATTTGTTTTTTAATAAATGACCTACATTTTTTGTACATACATTTACCATTTTTCAAATAGAAGATTACATTTTTTTAATACATTGTAAAAAATTCTATACACATTTAATATTTTTTAAGTGCTTGATGAACATTTTTCCATTCAAGATAACATTTTTCGAATGCATGGTCAACATTTTTCTATATACATTGTCAACATTGTTTCTACATACATTTAACATTTTTAATGCTTTATTGACAAAAACTGAAAATACAAGATTAACATTTTTTTAATACATGGTAAATATTTTTTATACGCATTTATCATTTTCTAAGTGCTTGATTAACATTTTTTTTAATGCATTGTCAACATTTTTTCTATATACATTTAACATTTTTCAAATGCTTTATTAACTTATTCAACCACAAGATTAACATATTTTGAATAAAATACAATATTAAATATATTTTAATACATGGTCAACATTTATACTATGGAACTTTAACATTTTTTAAATGCTTGATTAACATTTTTCAAATGCTTGATTAACATTTTTGAAGTACATATTAAATATTTTTTAATACATGATCAACATTTTTTATATACACATATAAAAAATTTCAAACACTTGCTCAACAATTTTTCAAATGCCTAATTAACATTTTAAGTGTGTGATCAAGTTTTTTCACACACATTATATATTTTATTTATATATTTTTCGTATACATGAGAAACATTTTTTCTATACACATTTAACATTTTCAAACGCTTGGTTAACATTTTCTAATGTGTTTTATGTAAAGTGTTTTGTGTAATATATTTAGAATTTTAGAAAGACTAAACAAAACAAAAAAATGAAAAAAGAGACTGTGGCTCCCGCGCGCCTGGGCCGGCCCATCTTGCGACTCCCTTCTTTCGGCGCGGGTTCCGTCTGTCTCGTGTGAAGTGAGACATAGGGGCGCCCATCTCGGGCGGGCGAGACTGAGAGAGCATTGCCCCTCTGATGGTGGTGGGCTGGAGGCACGGGTGGAACTTAAAATCGCTCATCGCTCCTGGCCCTTGGTAAAAATAAGTTTGAAAAAACTTCACGCATTCAAGAAAAGGAAAAAAGAAAAAAACATACAGAAAAGCCAAACAAAGAAAGAACCAGCCCGAACCTTCCAAAAGCTTACAAAACCAGCCCAAGAAGCTTCTGGAAACTTCCCAAACCCCCAAGCGTCCCACTCGTGCCTAAAATGGTGGAACGACTCTTTGTAACCGTATCGAACAAAGGGTGAGTCTCTGCGTCTTTTACCAGAAGCGTAGTAACCAGCGTAGCGAGCACCAAATAAGAATTGGGTTTCTGTCTCTATCTGAGGGCGAGACAAAGCCAACGCCGAAATCCCTAGTTTAGGGGTACTTCTTAAAAAGATCACTCCCACCTTCTCAGCGTTGACAAGTGGCGTACTACATGTTCGCCACTTGTCACAATCTGAGGGTTTTCCTTTTTTTCATAAATTTGTTTTTTCAAAACATTTTATCGCTCGCACCATGTGTCCAAATCTTGAATCATTTTCACCCTTAGATTTCTCATGTCAAGATTTATGAAAACTAGATCCCATGTTAATGCAAGTTTCATCTTCTTTTCCTTTTCGAGAAGCAAAGATCAACGCCTCCACGAGATGCAAGTATGTGCTTCTAGTGGAAGCACAAAAAAGCAAGGGAAAAAATCGTAATTTTTTCTTTTCTGAAGAATCACAGTTGTGCAGAAAAAAGTTCGCGCAAAAAAATCATAATTTTCTCCTTTCCTCACGGAAGCAAATCTGTGTTTTGAGAAAGCCAAAAAATAATTACGCGAAAGGGATTTTTAATCTTTTCGAGATGCAGATCTGTGTGCTTCTCGCGGAAGCAAATCTGTGTATTCATAAAAACAAATTTGTTCTTCCTGTGGAAGCGAAACATCATGCAAAATATTAATTTTGTGTTTTTTTCGCTTTCTGAGAAGCACAGCTATGCTTCTCACAGAAGCAAATCTGTGCCTCCGTGAAAAGCAAATTTATAATTTTTTACTCCAAAACCTAGGAAAACCAGACGTAAGTATCAAAAATTGAAAAAAACATCTAAAACTCAAAAACATGTAAAAAAAATAAACAAAATTCAGAGGAAACGCCCAGCACGCAACACGTGGCGACGGCTGAATGAACCACTTGATGTGCTCTCAGCTAGTTATACTCTCAGCCCATACAAAATGACCCTTGCGGCGCTTCCACAAGGGATATCCCTTTATCAGTTGCTCTCCAACACCCGCAAAAAAGGGAGCAACTAATTAACGAGCGCTCCTCCGGAAGCCTCACAACGATCTATGCCACTTGGCGCGCTCTCAGCCGCCCGTCACGTGTCGCGCTCTAGGTGCTTCTTTCAGATTTTTTTTTCGCACGCGTTTTCAGCTTTTTAAACTTTTTTTTATTTTTTTTTGACATTTCGATTTTCCACGGGTCTTCCTTAGCTTTTAGATAAAAAAATTGAATTCTTTTTGCGCAAAAAGGCACATTTTCTTTTTTCCTCTTTCACGAGAGTCACGGTTGTGCTTTCGCAAGAGGCACGGTTTTGCTTTCGCCAGAGTCATGGCCGTGTCTCTCCGAAACGAAAAAAATGTGTTTTCTGTTTTTTTTTTCTTCCGTGAGAGGCGCAGTTTTGTTTCAGCGAGAGGCATGATTGTGCTTTTGCGAGAGGCACGGCCATGCCTCTCGGAAACAAAAAAGAAACGTGTTTTCTGTTTTTTTTCTTTTCGTGAGAGGCATGGTTTTGCTTCCTCGAGAGACACGGTTGTGCTTTCGCGAGAGTCACGGCCGTGCCTCTCAGAAATGAAAAAATGCGTTTTCTATTTTTTTTCTTCCACGAGAGGCATGGTTTTGCTTCCACGCGAGGCACGGTTGTACTTTTGTGAGAGGCACGACCATGCCTCTCGGAAACGGAAAAAACATATTTTCTGTTTTTTTCCTTCCGTGAGAGGTATGGTTTTGTTTCCGCGAGAGGCACGGTTGTGATTTCGCGAGAGGCATGTGTGTTCCTCTTTCGAAAAGGGAAAATACCCGTGCTCCCGGTTTAGATTTTTCGTCCGGTTTTTTCATGAAAAAAAAGTTCTCAAAACCTATCAACATAGGATCTAGTTTTAAAGATCTTGAAGCGAGGAATCCAACGGTGAAAATGATTCGAGATTTGGACACACGGTTTAGAAAACAAAACATTTTGAATAAACGGATCTACCAAAAACAAAACTCTCAGGCTGCGATAAGTGCGCACATGCAGCGCGCCACTTCTAGCAGCCAGGGAAATTGGAAGTGATCTTTGTAATGAGTACTCGTCAATTAGTGATTTTGCAAAAAAAAGCTGCTCTCAGACAAAGCGCGCTTCCTTCTCACAGTCGTGGGCCTAGAGTATGGTGGGCTGTGAGCTAGTGGCGCGGTGGAACTTGAACACAGTCGTGGGCCTAGAGTATGGTGGCGCGGTGGAGACTTGAAACTCACTCTTCACTGCTGGCCTTGGAAAACAGAATCTATGTACAACGACCCCTCAAAAAGAAAAAGCAGATGTACAGCATGTGTACTGCACAAGGGAAGGGTGTACTACTTCCGGCACTTGTACTACCCCTCCCAAGCCAACGCAGGCCGGCTGGCTGGCCGGCATGAACAATGCCCATCCCTACCGATCCATCGGTCCAGGAGGATGCTTGCTAGCTTTATGCGTGTTTGGTGCACGTCCACCCACCGCTCACCGCCCCTTCCTTGTGCCTCCCTTCCCTGCTACGCATCTTCTTCTTCCTCCTGGCAGGCGTCTATTTAAGTCGCCCCTCAACCGCAATCATTGAAACCAGAACAGGTGCAGGCATCATCAAATTCTCCCTCCGACGACATCGATCCCCGTCTCCCGATCTTCTCCTCTTGACTCCTGCTGCAGCTGCCAACCATGGCCTCTGAGGTACCAATACCATCTCCTTCCCTGTGTCTCTTCTCAGTTATTGTTGGGTGAACAGATCAAGAAAATCAATAGGAAGTAGCTAGCCTAGGAGAGACTTCTAATTTGTCGTCTCGCCTGTATATTATATTATAATACACCCCTTGTTAGATTAATTAGTTGATCATTCGTCGAAAAGAAAGATCGGTTGACCGAAATAAGCTAAGATAATGTTTGATCGGTTAGAATCTAACGGAAACAAAAATCTTTTCATCTTACCATGGGCAGACTGTCGTCCTCAAGGTTGCAATGTCCTGCGGAGGTTGCTCGGGGGCGGTTAAAAGGGTGCTCACCAAAATGGAAGGTTATTCCCTCTCTGCGCCTATGTGCTTCCTTTCAAAGCTACTTCACCAATGCATTTATACCTACCTAGTAGTTTCATTAGCTCATCAAAATCAGTTTCAACCACAAAGGGAGTGACTAAAAAACTCCACAGCAAATCAATTGGAGCTAAACTAGAATTCTATATGTGGTGGCCTCACTACTAATGCTTTGCTTCTTCTCCGGGCAGGCGTCGAGAGCTTCGACATCGACATGGAGCAGCAGAAGGTGACCGTGAAGGGCAACGTCAAGCCGGAAGATGTTTTCCAGACGGTCTCCAAGACCGGGAAGAAGACCGCCTTCTGGGAGGCCGAAGCCACTCTTGCACCGGAGGCTACCCCGGCAGCAGACGCCGCGCCTGCACCCGAGGCTGCCCCGGCAGCAGACGCCGCGCCGGCACCGGAGGCAACCCCGGCCAACACCGTCGCTTGATGGGCACGCACAGATGATGCCGCCGTAACCTTCGAAAACTCCAAGATATTGTTGTTGAGAGGGTCATGTGTGGGCGGTTTGCACGATGTTACTTACGAGTTGACTACAACGTAATGGAATAAACAAAGTGTGTATGATTTTAGAAAAATGAACACGTCGACCACATGATTTACAATAGATTTCAGTTCTATTAATGTTCTACAGCTCTTCCGTTGACGAAAGTGTTCAGTGCAGCCGTCCATGTTAAATTTACACAAAAATGAAATTTGTAGTTGTATTAAGGCCTACTTGCTGCAAAAAATTGTGGGACATGTTATGTTTGGCACTTGCTTGAGACTGCTCGGGTTGGAGAAATCGCACGGAGTCGCCAACAACTCTCCCAACTACCGTGTATCTGCCACCTTCTTCTACTGGGTATGTATATGCAGCTCTATCGCACATGACAATTTACAATTTGTACCGACTGAGTTATTTATACTCAATATTCTGTCTTTTTTGTGGAATGAATGGCTCGTGTCTGCAGTCGAACTTCGACGCTAGCGTGGAGCCCGTGGAGTTGTGCCGGGAGAAACGGCCGGCACTACTAAGTACAAGGTGGTGGTGTGCGCTGTGCGGGGAGCACCACTACTCACAGTCATGGACTGTCAGCAGGATCAAGGCAAAATATCAACTCGGCAAAAAGGTATAG
This sequence comes from Triticum dicoccoides, assembly GCF_002162155.2. Taxonomy (NCBI): domain Eukaryota; kingdom Viridiplantae; phylum Streptophyta; class Magnoliopsida; order Poales; family Poaceae; genus Triticum; species Triticum dicoccoides. The sequence continues at coordinate 608,018,735 of NC_041393.1, read as the reverse complement.
TGCAAATGTCTCCTTCCATAGTACACCTTCCGTCTCATAATATAAGAGCGTTTTGACACTAGTGTAGTGTCAAAAACGCTCTTATATTATGAGACAAAGGGAGTACTACATAATTTGCATCAGCATAGTCAATAGCTTGATGCACATCACTATTAAAAATATATAAAATTAGCAGCTTAAGTTGTTGAATTTTGTTCATGTTCATGCACACCATGATGTTCACTATGGAGAATCCGGTTATCATGTTTTTTTTGGCAAAAATCCGACTATCATGGTGAACTACAAATGTGTATAAAAAATATCTATGAAAATAGCAATGCTACATCTAGAAACTAACAAATACAAATGTAAAAAAAAGCAACTGGAAAATAATGGAGAATACAAGACAAGGTCTCTATACGGTTGTACTATGCAAGTCTTATTATGATAATATACTAAAAACAATCCAATTCCTTTCTTGAATCTCAAGGATCATGCTCATACTAAAACATAATAAATGTTAAAAAAATCAAAATGGATCGAACCAAAAAAGCTTAGCATTTGTAGAAACTCCTCTAACTTTGCATAAGAATATTTTTTTAATAACTGATATAAACTAGCACCCACTGTCACTCGGCAAAAAAAGTTCATGATCACTCAGAGCTATGAATTTCAAAGAGCATCCAAGTGTGTACATAGTTATTAGTAAGCTCAGAACATGTTTGAACCCCGAATAAATACATGTTTGTAGTAGTCAATGTTTCACATTATTATCTAACTTAACATGTACTCACTCCCTCCGGAATTAAAGAGCGCTCCTTGGCGTACGATAGAAAGTGTTTGATCCCTGTACGACATGAAATAAGGACCGTTAATTGCAACTTGACATAGAACTTCACGGTCCATTATACCATTGTACAAGTATTAGATGGATTTTCATCATATGTATAATCAGGAATTAAAAGGCCGGTGGCCACTTCTCTCGGACCAAGGAATGGTAGGACTTGTGCCAGAGTTGATGGCTAGCTACACATTAGTCCTCTCATTATCCTACATGCAGCAGGAAGATATACTCAAGGCATATAGCTCATACCCAGAATGCGGCGCTCTTTCCCTTACATATAGCCAACGCAATAGTAGTATTAATGCTTGCATGCAAAGACTAAGACTGACGGTCTTTTTAAAAAAGACGGACGATTCATCATGGCCAACCTGAACGGAGGCAGAGACATTTCAATTAGTAATTCAGTCTCGAACATATATACACAGGCATACCACAAGCTATTAAAGATTAGTAATAAAAGACAGCCAAACAATATGGAATTAGAGGTTCAGGTTTGTACTCCATGTCCGTAAGGCCGGAAATATAGATGAGCCTAATGATATATCATAGCTCCAAAAATTGATGCACTTTATTAAGACATACCAGAAGATATTAATATAAACTTACTGGTAAGTTATTGGATGTATGCGATCGAGATGCGTATTTAAATGATATAAATATTTTGTTATTACAAACATTTTTGTAATGTTAGTGCAAGATAAAATCAATCATCTTTTCCTATTTATACTGAACGATTTTACTTCACCATAGCCCATCTGTCCATTAATGTATATCGCTGGTGCAAAGAACCAAGCATGTGACCCAACATGGCTACATCGTTTCTGAATATATAAATAGACATTGTACATAGACATTGTAATTACGACACGTTATTATTTCTTAGTTTTGCAGTCGTAATCTCGTGTGGACCACGACATTTGTGATCAACGGTATGCATAGTAACTACTTGCAGTATATATACGCGATGAACAACCAACCATGACTAAATACAATTGATCCCGCATAGCTTCATCTCCGAAACCCTGCAACCAAAGCAAACCCTAAAACAGCCACCACAAAATCCTGAAACCAACCACAGGAACCAGGGGCAAAGCTACGTGAGGGCAAACACGTGCTCCGGCCCGCCCAGCGTAGCATCATTTTCCTCGTTGTACACTTAGTTTTGGTATGTGGAACGACAATCAAGGGGTAATCTCTATAGATTAGCCTGCATGGCCCGCCCTACCTTTTGCTTGAAGCTCCGCCACTGACAGGAACCATCATGATGAGGAGTGCCATGCCACCTCTAATGTGCCTTACTGCAGCCACACTGCCCAGGGCATATGTGCTGGCCGGCAAGGGTGGGCTCCTGCATGTCCCTTCTGCTGCAGCACTGGCCCACTGCCCCTCGAGCTGCGGCAGAGTAAGCATCATCTAACCCTTCGGGGTAGGACGTGGTTGTTTTCGGGAAGGTTTTGAGCTCACATGCAGCAACACCACTCATCATACTACTCACAACACCACCCATCTTACTCACAAGCTATTCTTCGGAGACCTACTTATTCGAATATAACACCACGAATCTCATTGGTTTCTACTCAAGTATGTGTGTGCATAATCCGAATGCAAAAAATCGATTTGCAAAACAAAAATCAACATGGAAGGGGGGCATATGCCCCCCCCCCCTCTCCTCGGCGGACTTCACCATGCTATATTTATTCAACAATTACTTATAGTTGAATACATTATAATCATTCTTTGCATCATATAATAACATATAGATGATTGTATTGAGACTTTATTTGCCAACTATAATCATGTTTTACACATAAATGATTGGTGGCTTTTCCTTCTATTTATCCGTAGGAACTTCTTGCTACAGAGTTCCTGTTGCCATGTAGTTTTCCAATATAGAACCTTGGCCTGAACGAGTTCTACTATAACTCGCAACGAAAGGCACTTCTGAGGTGGAATAGCATGGATCATAGAATGTTAGTTATGCTACCAATCATTCGCTTACTGAGTCACATAACTCAATCTTTAATGTGTACGTCAGTTTAAAATATTTCAAAAAATAATTCATAAAAACTCCTGTAACACAAGGATCAATCAATTTCTTTAATAATGAACCAGTAGAATGGGACCGAAGAACTTCTCCAAATAAACCTTTCTCTATCAATGACAAAGTTAGCTTGCCAGATTTGTAGCTCGGTTTGAAAAATATGTTGATTTAAAGTTTAAAGACTAAATGTAGAACTTCCCATTTTTGAATATGTCCTAGAAAGCATAGCAATGGCAGACCGTGTATGAAGACTTAATAGGGCAGCTGAGATATCCTTCGCCTGGAGTTGGATGGGAAGACCATGGTTTGAAATAAAGGCCAAACTGATGGTAGAGAAAAGGACAATTTATTGAGCAAGAGAAAGCCTGGTTTTCCTTTCCCTTCAGTGTTATCCCATATAGGGACATCTTCATCTTCCCTCGCCATGTCAGTTAAATGTTAATATGTAGATGTTTTGAACTCAAAATACCTTTCTACTCCCTCCTTCCCATAATATTAGTGTAGTGTGAAAAACGTTGTTATATTATGGGATGGAGGGAGTAGGTCGCAACTTTGTTATATACTAATCAAGTTATACCTTTAATCTAGGTAGTTGCTTCCCATTTCAGTTTTCCCCTGAGTCCTATTGTCTGTTGGTGCTTTAGGTTTTCAATTGTTGGTTTCGAGCATTCAGAAGAAATTGTCCTATTGCAGGATTGGTGTAGATCTAATGGATACAATGACACGCAGTTCTGTCAAGCATTATCATGGAGACTCTCTCTGGTAAATGATAACATCAAGCATAAAGTTGAAGAAAAACAATTGTAGAACCACTCAGTGCATGATGATGGCTTACTGAAATGCATGAAACTACATAGTAATACTACGGCTTACTGAGCATTAGTCTTTCTTAGCTTGCTGAATCGTGTATCGAAAAAGTGGAAAGACTGAAGCTCATTCACATGTTACATCAGTATGTACAATGTATCAAAGGTGATCTGAACACATTGAAGAAGCACATAGCGGCACGTGTGGAGAAGCTTATCACAGCTGGAGGTATGTTCCATCTTCCATGTACTCTACACCCTTTCAAGGCCATTACCACGAAGCAGTTTCTAATACAAAGGTTGCCTTCTATCTGCAGAAAAGCGACTTAAACTTCAACTTCCATGTGACTATCTAGTTGTACAGCTAACACCAACTATGTTTGCACTCTGGTATCCATCCCTGTTTTTCCTATCCAAACACCTCATTCCGAATTGTCACTCGGGAGCAGGTGGGTCTCGGTAGAATGCTAGCTCTGCTAAGGATTTTATGGGTTAACTGGAGACTATGAACAAACTGCTAAGGTCTTCTTCTGAATTCAGGACTGTAGTAACAGAGTCATAGTAGGAGCTGAGGAAAATATGCATTCTGTGGCCGAGCGACTGCCAAAAGAGATGAGGAGAACGGGTCGTACCGATAGGCTCGTTGCTACTCTGCTGTGCAAATTTCGAACAAAAGATGGAAAGAGAAAGTCGTTTCCTGTTTACTTTGATATAAATTTGTCACTTCTGCTTTGGTAGACCCCCTTAAACACATCAATGACTCAGATTATCCCATATCCCTTCATAATTTTCCATACCCCTTCATAATTAAGGGTAAGATGGTTCTTTTTAAAAATACGTCGTGAGACTTCGTATACAAGTTACACGGGCCGGCCCATTAAGCCACGTCCAATATAAGCAACGTAAAAATATTAAGGAAAAAGAGTCCTCAAGAAGAATTGAACTCAAGTCCTCACACTTACAACTGTACGCTGCTAGCCAGTTCGCACAACACTCGATTGTATCATTCTTTAGTGCGAAATATATAAGAAGACACAAAAGTGTTAAAATATAAGAAATATTTTCTCAAAAAGAAAGTTCGAAACTCTAACTGAAAAAATGTGAACAATTTTGAAATGCCGAATATTTATTGAACTTATGAACGGAATTTGACCTAACATTTTTTGAAATTTGAACAACGTTTCAAAACATGAACAATTTCCAAACATCTTTCAAAAGATGAACAATTTTTTAAATTTGTTGTTTTTTTCGGTTATTGTTTGTCCTGTTTTCCTTCTAATTTTTTCTCTTTACTTCATTTTATTTTCTTTATTAAAATTCATGAACTATTTTTAAATCATGAACCTTTTCTGGAATCCATGAACTTTTCAAATTTGTGAATATTTTCTTAAATTTACAAACTTCGTTTTCAAATTTGTTTAGCTGTGAGTTATATGCACACAAAAAATGTGTCAATCTACAATAGCAAACAGTATGTTCGTTGCAGCTCCACATATTTAACTTCTTCATACTCGCTCCGTCCCAAAATAAGTGTCTCAACCTTAGTGTAACTTTGTACTAAAGTTAGTACAAAGTTGAGGCACTTATTTTGGGTAGGAGGAAGTACCATATATCGTTAAATTTTACATGTATGTAGGGGGCATCTATATGTACTTGTGAAACATTTTGCTACCTTATTTGTGTATGAGACTTGTGTGTGTGTTTATGAACCTTGTTGGATGTTTGACTCGAGCGATTTGCTTTATAATATAAAGTGGGGCGAAAGCCTTTTTCGGTAAAAGAAATCATAGTTTTTTTAAATTATTGAGCCAAAGATGGAAAGAGAAAGTTATTTTCTACACCCTCTGTCCTAGTGTCAAAACACTTATATTATGGGACGGGAGTATTTACTTCAATAAATATATTTGTTTGTGCACTACAAAAAGGGAAATATGTTGATATATAACAGCAATACACCTATTGTAGGTGCACGCATTTCTCATTTTTCTAGTCCGCATTGTTCAATTTTACTGCTGTTATATATAAACATAGGGGGCATCTATATGCACTTACGGGACCTTTTTTAACTTCAAAAGTGTGTTTTTTTATAAAAATGACAACCCCTAGGTAAATTTGTATATAAAAAACTACTCCTTGAGAATAGGGTGTGGAGGAAATCATTCGTAACGGTGAGTGGGTTCCAAAAAGTAATCTCTTAACTCCATTGAAAACCCAGTGAAGGTGATTCATATTTTTGTCCGGCGTGATGAAGGTCAAGAAATTCTTTTTCAATCTGGCATTTTCTCGGTTAGTGACAGTTCTCAGGTTAGATTTTGGGATGGTGCTATGCCCAAGCCTGTTTTGCATTGTTAGACATAAATTCGCCACAAGTCTTGGGTCAAGCTGACCCTGATATTTATTTCTGCATTGGTCTATTAGGGCCTTGGGATGGCGATTCTTCTGCCGCCGCCGCCGGCGGCCTCGCCTGCCGCCGTTCTCTCCTCTTCCGCCGCCACTCTCCCCCCTCCCCCCGCCGGTTCCTCGCGCCCTCCCTGCTCCTCCGTCTCGGGCTCTCCGGCGCCTCCTACCCCATCGCCACCGGCTGGGGCTCCGGTCCAGGCCCCTGCCTCGCCCTGCCGTCCTTGCTGGGCCGACTGGGCGGCAGAGGAGGACCGGGCGGACGCAGCTGCCGCATCGTCGGGCCGCCGACCCCCTCGCCGGTTTGGGGATCGGCTCGCGGAGATCGCCGCTGCTGTGCTCCTCTCGTCGCTGGGGCGCTGCCTCTGCCTCCTTCCCCCTTCCCTTGCCGGTGCGGTCATGTCCTCACCGTGCACCACCTTCCCCTCTGTTGCCGGACGCGCACCGTGTTGCACTCCGACGCGGCGGAGGGGCCCGAGCCCGCGTTTGGGGGTGGCTGGAAGGGCGGTCCTTGGCCGCGCGGCGGTCTCCTGGCGCCGGTCGCCGCCGGTGTCGCCCTCCCTTGCGGCGGCGCCGCGGTTGGCGAGCGTGGGAAGTGCTGCGGTGGTGCCCTGGGGCTCGAAGTTCCGGCCTTTTCGGCCATCATCGGCGGCGGCGTTCGGCGGGACGGCAGCGGCGGTGCTCCGGCGGTCGGGGGAAACCCTAGGTCCTTCCCTTCCCTCCCTGGTGGAGGGGTTGGGTTGTCCTGGACCTGGTGGGCCGGTGAGGACGGGGGAGGCCGGTGAGGACGGGGGAGGCCGCTGGGCCATCTGGGCCTCTCCATCTAGCTGGGCTATCTGGGCCTCGTGCGCCTGGGCTGCCTGTTCGCCCCGCCTCCCCTCGGGCCTTGGGCCTGGCCCACCCAGACGGCCAGCCCTGCTCGTCTTTAGGGTTGGTTGCGCCTAGCCAGTCGCATCCCCCTCCTCCCCATCTCGACGCGACGCCGCAGCCCTGCTCCCTCCCCTTCCTCGGTTCCTCTGTGCCGCTCCCTAAGCCAGCTCTTCTGCCCCCTGCGTTCCCTCCCCTTCCCTCGTTGTGGTTCCCATGGTCCGGGACGCCGGGGACGGGGCCCTCGCCCCAAGCGCTGGGCGGGCGGCCGGGACGCGCCACTCCCTGACGAGCCTCGCCGGGCCTCAACGGACGGCTCCCGGAGGGAGGCTGAGCTCAGGAAGGGCTTGCTCCGTGGCAAGGGGTCGGCCGCTGCCGACAATGCGGACTGGCGGCCTTCTCAGGGCCGGGACCGATCCCCCGAGGAGTGGCGGGGCCGTGGCCGGGATCGGGACCGCCGCTCCCCTCCCGCCCGCCGCTCCCACTCTCCTCCCTGCTCCGAGCATGTGCCAGTCTCCCCCGCGCGGTGTTACGATCCCCCTCGTCGCCAAGCCCAATTTCCCCTGACCGGTCCGAACAACAACAATAACCGCAATGGTCGGGGGGTGTTCGCCAAGAAGAAGAAGAAACATGGCGCGCAAACCCAGCCGGGTGGCCTGGCACCCTCGGTCTCCAACCCCTCGGTGGTTTTGGCTCCTCCCTAGGCTGCAGCGGTGCCCACTTGCTTCAACTGCGGGGTGGCCGATCATTGTCAGGGTGACTGCACCGCCCCTCCCGTGTGCTATTTCTGCAAGAGAACAGATCACCCTGCTGCTCTTTGTCCGAACCACCAGCCCGTTGGGACCCTTGGGCTGTTTGGATACGCCTTGGATGATTTGGGTTTCTTCCAGATGGACCTTCCTAACGTCCGGGCCGCTCCTCCCATGACTGCTCTTATCTCGGTCTTGGATGGCAGGACGGCCTCTCCGGCCATCATCTCTGAGAAGCTTCGCCACCTGTTCAACTCGGATTGGGATTGGGGGTGACCCCAGTCTCAGATCGGGAGTTCACCGCCGTCTTCCCCGACCCAGTCAGTCTTCGCTATGGCACCCATAGCGCCCGTCTCATGCTCGCCCTTAACCAGCTCTCCGTCCGCATCTCGGTCCCGACCGTCGATCCTCTGGCGGTGGCCTCTCTCTCCATGGTGTGGGTGCAAATCCGTGGGCTCAAGCCGACTGCTAGGGTGGAGAGAGTCATTCGTGGCATGTCCCGCCTGTTGGGCAAGTGTGTGGCGGTCGACGACTCCTCTCTCTCCACGGGCCCGACCGTCCGGGTGCAGATCAAGTCTCCAGACCCCTCCAAGCTCAAGACTGTTCTTCAACGATGCAGGCTATGACTTTCGCATCACGGTTGAGGGTGGGACTCCCAATGATCCCCTCAACCCGGAGGCTGGGGGAGCTGATGATCCCGCGTCGGGCCCTGGCAATGGGGCCATAGCCCCTCCGGACTCCCGCAGCAGTTCCCCTCGCTATGAGGCCTACAATGACGACTTGTCTGATCCTGAGGATGACGCCCCTCTAGTTGGCTCCTCTCACCCCTCGTCCACCCATGGTTTGGGGCTCGACGGCCTCGACCCCGAGGCCGAGGAGGAGGCCGAGGACATCGTGGCGATTGCTGCCATGCTCGACGAGGCGGCCACCCTCCCCCTGGTGCTACTCTTCCTCCTCCCTTCCTCCCGCCGCTGTCGCTCTCTGATGAGGAGGGGAGTGGGGTCAGCCGAGGTAGCATGGAGGTTCGCCCTCCATCCTCTCCTCGGCATGTCTCTCCGGTGCTTTCCCGGGAGGTCCTGGTGGCACCGGCCGCTCTGGAACCGGCCCCTGAGGTGACTTCTTCCCCTGCGTCCTCCCGGCCTCCCAAGTCAAGGGGTCGCCACCGCTCGGCCTCTACCCTGATCTCCTCTGCCCGGAAGAGTGCTCGGCTCGGGGCGGCCCCGCGGCCGACGGGGCCTCGCCGACCGCGGTGGAGAAGGCATCACGTCGCACCGCCATCCGCAACCTTGACACAGGTTCGTCCGACTCCCAGGCTCATTGCCATGATTCTGATGATTTCTGTGTCGAGTCTTTTTCTGCTCTTGCTGGTGTTCCCCTTGGCCATTTGGCTAGGGTCGTGGCAGATTCGGCCATAGTTTTCCATGGTGAGAAGGGTCCGGCTTTAGAGCAGCTCGCGTCCCTCCATGCCAAGGAGATCCTAGAGGGACACCTCGTGACCACTAGGGCGCGCGAGGCGGCAGCAGCTGCGGCGACTCCTCCCTCGTCCCTTCCCGTTGCGACTAGGGCTCGCGTACCGCTAGTGGAAGACCCGAGTGGGATTCGTGGTCGGACGCGCTCCCGCACGGCCCAGTTGCGTCGGGCTCTCAGTGCCGCCTCTACCATTGGGTCCAGGGAGGACCCTGTGGGCGAGTGATCATGCGCGCTCTGTTCTGGAACCTGCGGGGCTTCGGCCATGATGGCCGACGCAGGTAGCTTATGGAGTACATGCGTGATGAAGCAATTGATGTAGTGGCAATCCAAGAAACCATGCGAACGGAATTTTCCCTCGGGGAACTGGAGCGTCTTAGTAGACATCTGTTCGCATGGCATTGGATGCCATCTAGTGGAGTGACTGGTCACTCCGGTGGCATCCTTCTAGGTGTGAAGGATGCCACCTTCGAGGTTGGATCCATGGATCATGGATCCCACTTTGTTAGCATGGAGGTTTGGGAGAGGGAGATGAATTTCAAGTGGGAGATCATTGTGGTCTACGGTCTGGCTGATCATAGCCGCTCAACCGCCTTCCTGGCCGAGCTCCACGCCAAGATCTCCTCCATGACCCTCCCTGTTGTGGTAGGGGGAGATTTCAACCTCCTTTGTTCGGCTGTGGAAAAGAGTAATGCTAGAGTCGACCTTGCTAAAGTTCGTCGTTTCAACGACTGGGTGGTAGACTTGGGCCTGTTGGAGTTGGACAGGGTGGGGTCGCGATTTACCTGGACTAATAGACAGGTGTCCCCTACCCTTAGTGTGCTTGATCGGGTGTTTGTCTCCCTCGATTGGGAACTTTGGTTCCCCTTGGCCTCTCTTCAGGCTAGCACACGCATTGGGTCCGACCATGTCCCTCTTATGTTGTCCTCTAGGGACGAGAGACCCCGCCCCCCGCCCCGATTCTGTTTCGAGGGTTTCTGGCTCCGTCAACCGGGCTTCATTGCAGCCGTCCAGGCACACTGGGCCCCAGCCTTGGCCGAGCCACATAGGAGGATGTCGACCCTGGATGACTAGCATCATCTGTCCAAGCGAGCCAGACAGTTCATGAAAGGTTGGGGCGCTAATGTTGGTAGGGACCTTCGGGTCCAGAAGACCGTCCTCCTGGAGGAGATTCGGGCCCTTGACCTTCGTGCCGATATATCTGGGATCTCGGCAGAGGAGTGGGCCCATAGATATAACTTGGACGACTCCCTTATGGAGATCTATTCCAAGGAAGAGGAGTTATGGCGCCAGCGTGGGACTTATAATTGGGTGCTATTCGGTGATGCTAACACGACCTACTTCTAGGCCATCGCTAACGGGCGTCGGAGACGCTGCTCCATCCCACTCCTTTGGGAGGGAGGACAGCTCTTCCAGGACCCCCATGCAATCCGTGCTCTGGTGGACGACTTTTATAAGTCGTTATTTGTGGGGCGAGTTAGGGGCAGAATTGCCCTTGCGGATCATATTTGGTCGGCCGACCAGCGGATCTCTTCGGAGGAAAATGCTGCCCTTCTTGCCCCCTTTGATGCTGCGGAAGTTGGAGCCTTTGTCAAGGCCATGAACCCGGCCTCGTCTCTGGGCTTAGATGGCCTTCCGGTTCGTTTCTTCCAGGCTGGCCGATGGTCAAAGAGATTATCTTGGACCTTTTTCGTGAGTTCGCGAGGGGGACATTGGATGTATCCCGGCTTAACTACGGGATCATCTCCTTGATCCCCAAGGTACCGGGGGCTGCTGATATCCGGCAGTTCCGCCCTATCACGATTCTTAATGTTATCTTTCGGATTCTGGCTAAAGGGTACCCCACTAGGGCGGCTCTGATCGCCCCTTGTATTCATCATCCGAACAAGTCGGCCTTTACAAAGGGCAGGTTTATTCTTGATGGGATCCTTGTGCTCCACGAGATCGTCCATGTAGTCAGGAGCAAGCACCTCCATGCGGTGTTCTTCAAGATCGACTTCCGTAAAGCATATGACACTGTCCATTGGTCCTTCCTTAGGGAGGTGTTGCTCAAGCGTGGGTTTGATCACCACTGGGTAGCTCAGGTGATGCAGCCGGTGACAAGTGGTCGCACGGTGGTGAATGTGAATGGGGAGATTGGACCGTACTTCCTGACGGGACAGGGAGTGCGGCAAGGCAATCCGATTTCCCCATTTCTCTTCAACCTTGTGGTCGATGCCTTGGCCTCGATCCTAGACTTGGCCAAACAGGCTGGACATATTAGGGGGATATGCCCCCATCTTGTGGCCAATGGAGGTCTGACTCACCTCCAGTATGTCGACGACACCATTATGATGGTTGAAGGCTCGGACGAGGATATTCAGAATCTCAAATTCCTGCTCTTATGCTTTCAAGAGATGTCGGGCCTCACGATTTACTTTGCCAAAAGCGAGGTAATGGTATTGGGATATTCCCAGGCTGAAGCCCAGCGAATCGCCAACCGCCTGAATTGTCGTCTGGGATCTTTCCCGACCACTTATTTAGGCATGCCAATTAGTGATACGCGTCTCCAAGAGAAGGACTTTCGTCCAATAGTTGCCAAACTCCAGCCAAGGATGGAGCCTTGGCAGGGGAGATGGCTGTCCAAGGCTGCGCGAGTGATTCTGATGAACTCCTCACTCATTAGCCTTTTGATGTACCTCATGGGATTCTATAGTCTTCACGAATCCCTCCATAAGGAGGTCACCAAGCTCCTCTCCAGATTTTTTTGGGCAGGAGAGAATAATAAACAAAAGTACCACATGGTGAAGTGGTCTGAGATCTGTAAGCCCAAGGACCAAGGGGGCCTTGGGGTCATCTCATCGAAGCGGATGAACATAGCCCTCCTCTCCAAATGGCTCTAGCGTATCCAGACCGGCGAGGGAGGGTTGTGGTTGGAGATTATTCACGCAAAATACTTGTGCGGACAACCTTTGGCCTTCGCCACTCGTGCTGGAGGCTCCCAATTCTGGCAAACGGTGGTCCGGTGGATGCCGGTCTTGCGTATTGGGACCTCCATCCAAGTGGGGTCCAGCACAGGTACCCTGTTCTGGTTGGATAGGTGGGCGGGGACTCGGCCTTTCGTGGAGCGTTTCCACGCCTTATTCTCGATTTGTGCCCACCCGCAGTTATCCGTGGTCGCTGCCCTGGCCGACTTGGGCGCCATTGCTTTCCGCCGTACCTTCGGGCCGACAAAACTTGAGCAATAGGACGAATTGCTCTCGTGCATCACTCTTCAACCCCCTTGTCTTGAGCCTAATGTGTTTTCATGGCATCTTGAACCTAGTGGCCGGTTCTCGACTAGGTCCCTTTACCAGGCGATTGTACCCTCGCCGGGACCAGTTGAGGTGATCGTTCTTTGGGAAATCAAACTCCCATTGAAGATCCATATTTTTCTTTGGCAATGGGTCCGTGGTCGCTTACCTTCGGGTATGGAGGTCCAAAAATGCAATGGACCTGGGGATGGTTTGTGCCCCATCTGTTTGGTCCCTGAGGACTGCAACCACATCTTTTTTCTGTGTCCGGCGGCTCAATTCTTGTGGAGTTGTTTCAGGGAGGTGGTCAATGGCAACTGGTGCCACGACAACCTCCCGGACCTATTTGCGGAGGTCCTTAGTTTTCCCGGTCCCAGGCGCCCACCCATGTGGGTGGCGCTGGGCACACTAGCCTGGACATTATGGTACTGCCACAATAAACTTGTCATCGAACGTGTGATCCCATGTCGTGTGACTGATGCAATCTACAAAATGTGTGTCTTCTTACAGCTTTGGAGACCGCTTAGCAAGCGGCGGGACCGAGGCGTCATCAACAACTTCATCTCCGGTCTTCGTTCCTCGGCCTCGACTTTTGCTCCTCCACCACCTCCCCCCCCCCATCCGGATTAGCTTTCTCCTTTTTAGCTTTACTTGGGGCTTGTCTCGTTGTGCCCCCAGCATGACTTTATGACTTGTTGACACTATGTATTGATTGGTTGGATGCTTGGTTCGTTGCTTTATAATATAAAGCAGGGGAAACCCTTTTTCTTATTAGGGCCTTGCCTTGCATCGTGTGATGAATTGCTGACACTTTGAAGTACATTCAGTTGTCAAACTAGTTGGACAAATTCCGATGGAACTTGCATCAAAATGACAAGTTTTCAGTCAAGTCCTCAAATGAGGCAATTGCCCAGAGCAATGTTCCTGTCGATAATAAAAGAAAGTTGGAAGCTCAAACTACTTCTTTGAGTGAAGATATTCCTATGGTTTTTTAAAAGAGTTGTGATCTTGGGTAGAGATAACCTGGCGTGTGATGAGTCTATTAAATACCTATTTTGTGTTGGTCAAGTAGCTTCAAACCTTTACCCCTGGTAGTGTGCAACTATGTGTAATATGTTCAACAATTGGTTATGTTTTTTAACACAGTACATACATTGAAGCTCATAACACACATACACTCACCTTATGAACGGGTGCACACACACCCCTAGCACCTCTAAGAGACTGAGCCGACACATCATCTTGAGATTGATGAAGTCGTCACAGACGTCTCCATAGTCGACGGGAACGCCTCCTCCCACTGAACGCACGTCACCAGAAGTCCTGAAATAAATTCTGGAAAATGTGAGCACCAGTGTCAAGTCTAGGACTTGAACCCTGTGGGTTGGGGATAAAACTGTCCTCCTAATCATCCAACCATAGGTTGATTCACAATTGATTATGGGTATTGATAAACAATTTTCTACACATATTTTGTAGGGATGACAACCTTATGTTAGGCTTTGCTTACCAAGAATGATGTAGTTTTTGACCAAAAATGTTTTCATCTTCTAAGCAGGTTATTCATGCATGTAGGTGATGAATCACACTTGGTCTATCTGGCAGAGACCGGAAGACAAATGTACTTATGGTGTTCTTGATAGTATTGTTTTCAGTTTTCTTGTAAATTTATCGAGCCATGTGCGTCCATACTTTCTCCCGATGATTTGTTCGTGAAAGATCTTTGTGACTTGCTGCTAGCTCTAGATCAGGCAGGGTAATTGCTTGCCTCCTGACGAGGACAACAAACAAGGGTCAAAGTGAGAAGATGTCCAAATGCAAGAAGAGTGGTGACATAGGGAAGGCATATGTGGTTGCTTGATGGATGCTCTTCAATCTCTCAGATGGTCCTTTTGGTATGGGTTGTCATTGTGGTTTGGGTGATGCCTGATATGTAGTTTCGAGGTGTTCAGGGGGGGTTCTTTTGTGCTTTTGTAGTGCTGAGATTAGGTTGTGCATTGAGAGCGTTTGGTGGGCCGCATGTGCGATCGCGTTGTGTGAGTAGTCCGCTTGTGGTTCGTCGGTTTCAATTTTTGGCCGGTTTTACGTAAATTAACTAGGCAATTTTATTCTTCTTACTTAATCGACGAGCCAAAACTTTCGCCCTTGTTTCAAGAAAAATGATTTTTCAAAAATACTATTTTAGAGTCCTAGAGGTAGCTTTCCTTGTCAAGGAGGATGTACTAGAATTTTTTTTGAAAAATCCAACAAATTGCTGGCTTCAATTGAATTGAGCAGAAAGCACTGGAAAACATCATTGGGGTGGATGCAATGATCAAAGCTGAAGGAGGAAAAAAACTATAGGGCCTCAAGAGTCCGGAGCGAGAGCTATCTCTCATGGTGGGTCCCTAAAGGGGCTCTGTAGACACTTTGCTCTAGCAAGACGCCAAAGCTCTAAAGATCGTACGATTACCACATTGATATCGTTGAACGCTGCAATTTCCCCTCCTGAAGGTGCAGTTGTTAGGCTCTTGCTAGATCTCCCGGGAAACTAGGACTATAATCGATTTAATTTCCCTCCACTGTTCGTGAGAGGTTCAGTCAATGATGTCCTGCACCACCTTGGATGTGTGTTGCTTCTGCTGCAAATTTGCATGCGGGTTTAAGGAGACACAACATTTCCATTGGGTAATCTTGGACCAAACCGCAAGGGCAACTGAGCAGCTCTAAAGAAGATGTCATGAGAACTCCAGATTTCACAGGCATAGCTGGCAGAAGTAAGATTTTAGCCAGCCCATGCGCTGTAGGCAATCATTGCACCACAGTCGGTTTTGGTTGAGGAGACATGTGAAGATCTTGATCCTGCTAGTTGCCCACGGCTCCTAGAACATGTGCTTGAACCCTGATCTTGGCACTACTTGAAACTACAGATGATAGGCCGGCCGAGGGGAGTAATCTCTGGAGCTCCCGAATTTCCAACAAATTGTGTCATGAGCACAGCTGAGAGGTTGATATTAGCTTCCTGAATTTGCCTTCATAGGCCGACAAGATCCCGCATAGCTTCAACTCCGAAACCCTGCAGCCAAAGCAAACCCTGAAACAATTACAATAAAATCCTGAAACAAACCACAAGAATAATCATGATGGCGACCGCCATGCCACTTCTTCTGTGCCTTGTGGCAGACATGCTGCTCCAAGCATCAGTGTTGGCCGGAGGGAGTGGGCTCCCGCGTGTCCCTTTCGGCTCAGCACAGGCCCACTGCCCCTCCATCTGCGTTGGAGTAAGCATCATCTATCCCTTCGGGGTGGAACGTGGCTGTTTTCGGGAAGGTTTCAAACTCACTTGCAGCAACACCACTCATCATACTACTCAGAACACCACCCATCTTACTCACAAGCTCTTCTTTAAAGACATACTTATTCGAATATAACACCACCAATCTCATTGGTTTCTGCTCAAGTATGTGTGTGCATAATCAAAGGGCAAGTGTGGAATGGGCCTGCTCTAATGAGTTGGGCTGCTGCTAGATCCATTTTGGTGGCATGCAAGGCTTTGGGCCCATACTTGCTCGCCGCCCTAACATGTACCCAGTCTGGGATATCAAGCTTTTCTTGTCAGCATATGGTTACACTTTCGTTACAGATGACATTTATTCAGCTCAGATAGACCCACAAAGTGTCCCAGCGGTAACCTTTGACATGGCCATCTGATACGTCTCTAACGTATCTATAATTTTTGATTGTTCCATGCTATTATATTACCTGTTTTGGATGTTTATGGGCTTTATTTTACACATTTATATCATTTTTGGGACTAACCTACTAACCGGAGGCCCAACCCGTATTGCTGTTTTTTGCCTATTTCAGTATTTCGAAGAGAAGGAATATCAAACGGAGTCCAAACGGAATGAAACCTTCGGGAGCGTGATTTTTGGAACAAACGTGATCCAGAGGACTTAGAGTGCAAGCCAAGAAGCAGTCGAGGCGGCCACGAGGGTGGAGGGTGCGCCCACCCCTATAAGGCGCGCCCCTATCTCGTGGGCCCCTCGGGCGGCCACCGACGTACTTCTTCCTCCTATATATACCCACGTACCCCGAAAACATCCAGGGAGCCAACGAAAAACAATTTCCACCGTCGTAACCTTCTATATCCGCGAGATCCCATCTTGGAGCCTTCGCCGGCGCTCCGCTGGAGGGGGAATCGATCATGGAGGGCTTCTACATCAACACCATAGCCCCTCCGATGAGTTGTGAGTAGTTTACCACAGACCTTCGGGTCCATAGTTATTAGCTAGATGGCTTCTTCTCTCCTTTTGGATCTCAATACCATGTTCTCCCCCTCTCTTGTGGAAATATATTTGATGTAACTCTTTTTGCGGTGTGTTTGTCGAGATCCGATGAATTGTGGGTTGATCAACTTTATCTATGATAAATATTTGAATCTCCTCCGAATTCTTTTATGTATGATTGAGTTATCTTTGCAAGTCTCTTCGAATTATCAGTTTGGTTTGGCCTACTAAATTGATCTTTCTTGCAATGGGAGAAGTGCTTAGCTTTGGGTTTAATCTTGCGGTGTCCTTACCCAGGGACAATAAGGGTTGCAAGGCACGTATTGTATTGTTGCCATCGAGGATAAAAAGATGGTGTTTATATCATGTTGCATGAGTTTATCCCTCTACATCATGTCATGTTTCTTAATGCGTTACTCTGTTCTTATGAACTTAATACTCTAGATGCATGCTGGATAGCGGTCGATGTGTGGAGTAATAGTAGTAGATGCAGGCAGGAGTCGTTCTACTTGTCGCGGACATGATGCCTATATACATGATCATGCCTAGATAATCTCATAATTATTCGCTTTTCTATCAATTGCTCGACAGTAATTTGTTCACCCACCGTAATACTTATGCTATCTTGAGAGAAGCCACTAGTGAAACCTATGGCCCCCGGGTCTATCTTTTATCATATAAGCTTTCAATATACTTTTATTTTCATCTTTACTTTTCCAATCTATACTATAAAATACCAAAAATATATTTGTCTTATCATACTATCTCTATCACATCTCACTTTCGCAAGTGGCCGTGAAGGGATTGACAACCCCTTTATTGCATTGGTTGCGAGTTCTTTGTTTGTTTGTGTAGGTGCGTGGGACTTTTGAGGAGCCTCCTACTGGATTGATACCTTGGTTCTCAAAAACTGAGGGAAATACTTACGCTACTATTGCTGCATCACCCTTTCCTCTTCAAGGAAAACCAACGCAAGCTCAAGACGTAGCAAGAAGGATTTATGGCGTCGTTGCCGGGGAGGTCTTCGCTCAAGTCAAGACATACCAAGTACCCATCACAAACTCATCTCCCTCGCATTTACATTATTTGCCATTTGCCTCTCGTTTTCCTCTCCCCCACTTCACGCTTGCCATTTTATTTGCCCTCTCTTTCCCAATCTTCTCCTCTCTTTTTTGCTTGCCTTTTTCTGTTTGCTTGTGTGTTGGATTACTTGTTGCCATGGCGCAAGATAATACCAAATTGTATGACTTCTCCAGTACCAATAATAATGATTTCCTTAGTACTCCGATTGCTCCTCTTAATGATGTTGAGTCTTGTGAAATCAATACTGCTTTGTTGAATCTTGTTATGAAAGATCAATTCGCCGGCCGTCCTAGTGAAGATGCCGCTACCCATCTAAACAACTTTGTTGATTTGTGTGATATGCAAAAGAAGAAAGATACGGATAATTATATTGTTAAATTGAAGTTATTTCCGTTTTCACTTAGAGATCGTGCTAAAGTTTGGTTTTCGTCTTTGCCTAAGAATAGTATTGATTCTTGGAACAAGTGCAAAGATGCTTTTATCTCTAAATATTTTCCTCCCGCTAAAATTATCACTCTTAGGAACGATATTATGAATTTTAAACAACTTGATCATGAGCATGTTGCCCAATCTTGGGAAAGAATGTAATTGATGATTCGCAATTGCCCTACTCATGGTTTGAATTTATGGATGATCATACACAAAATTTATGCCGGATTGAACTTTGCTTCTAGAAATCTTTTAGATTCGGCCGCGGGAGGCACGTTTATGGAAATCACTTTAGGAGATGCTACAAAACTTCTTGATAATATTATGGCTAATTATTCTCAATGGCACACCGAAAGATCTACTAGTAAAAAAGTGCATGCTATAGAAGAAGTTAATGTTTTGAGTGGGAAGATGGATGAACTTATGAGATTGTTTGCTACTAAGAGTGCTCCTATTGATCCCAATGATATGCCTTTGTCTACTTTGATTGAGAATAATAATGAATCTATGGATGTGAATTTTGTTGGTAGGAATAGTTTTGGAAACAATGCTTATAGAGGAAACTTTAATCCTAGACCATTCCCTAGTAATTCCTCTAATAATTATGGAAATTCCTACAATAATTCTTATGGTAATTTTAATAAGATGCCCTCTGATTTTGAGAATAGTGTGAAAGAATTTATGATCTCTCAAAAGAATTTTAATGCTTTGCTTGAAGAAAAATTGCTCAAAGTTGATGATTTGGCTAGGAACGTTGATAGACTTTCGCTTGATGTTGATTCTCTTAAACTTAGATCTACTCCTCCTAAGCATGATATCAATGAGTCTCTCAAGGCCCTGAGAATTTCCATTGAAGAGTGCAAGGAAAGAACCGCTAGATTGCGTGCTAAGAAAGATTGCTTTGTGAAAGCGTGTTCTTCTAGTTTCTGTGAAAATAATGATGAAGATCTTAAAGTTATTGATATGTCCCCTATTAGATCTTTGTTTTGAAATATGAATCTTAATAATAATGGGACTGCAGATGAGTCAACTTTAGTTAGAAGGCGTCCCAATAATTCAGATGTTTTGGATCTTGATGCTAAATTTGGTAAAAGTGGGATTGAAGAGGTCATGACTTTAAATAGCATTGAACCCACTATCTCGGATTTCAAGGAATTTGATTATGATAATTGTTCTTTAGAAATTTGTATTTCCTTGTTGCAATCCGTTGTTAATTCTCCTCATGCTTATAGTCAAAATAAAGCTTTTACCAAACATATCGTTGATGCCTTAATGCAATCTTATGATGAAAAACTTAATTTGGAAGTTTCTATACCTAGAAAAATTAATGATGAGTGGGAACCTACTATAAATATTAAAATTGAAGATCATGAGTGTTTTTCTTTGTGTGATTTGGGTGCTAGTGTTTCCACGATTCCGAAAACTTTATGTGATATTCTAGGTTTCCATGATCTTGATGATTGCTCTTTAAATTTGCACCTTGCGAATTCCACCATTAAAAAGCCAATGGGAAGGATCAATGATTTTCTCATTGTTGCAAATAGAAATTTGGTGCCCGTAGATTTTATCGTTCTTGATATAGATTGCAATCTTTCTTGCCCTATTATACTTGGTAGACCTTTCCTTAGAACGATTGGCGCGATTATTGATATGAAGGAAGGGAATATTAGATTCCAATTTCCATTAAGGAAGGGCATGGAGAACTTTCCAAGAAATAAAACTAAATTTACTTATGAATCTATCATGCGAGCTACTTATGAATCGAGTGCCAAAGATGTCACTACTTAGATCTATCCTCGCTTTTATGCCTAGCTAGGGGCGTTAAACGATAGCGCTAGTTAGGAGCCAACCCAAATTTATTTGTGTTTTTTGTTTTTGTTTCTGTTTAGTAATAAATTTTGCATCTACCTTCTGTTTAGATGTGTTTTTATGTTTTAATTGGTGTTTGTGCCAAGTAGAACCTATAGGATAACCTACGGTGATAGTTAATTTGATTCTGCTGAAAAACAGAAACTTTCCGCGCATGAAATTAGTTTTGGTAAATCACAGAAACGTGATTATGCATTGATTCTTTTTTATGTAGATAAATAGACAAATTGTCCAGGACTTACTATTTTGGTAGGATTTTTAGAGTTGTAGAAGTTTGCGTTAGTTACAGATTGCTACAGACTGTTCTGTTTTTTTGACAGATTCTGCTTTTCGTGTGTTGTTTGCTTATTTTGATGTATCTATGGCTAGTATTAAGTGGTATGAACCATAGAGAACTTGGAATACAGTAGGTTTAACACCAATATAAATAAATAATGAGTTCATTACAGTAACTTATGTGGTGGTTTTGCTTTCTTTCACTAACGGAGCTTATGAGATTTCCTGTTCAGTTCTGTGTTGTGAAGTTTTCAAGTTTTGGGTAAAGATTTGATGGACTATGGAATAAGGAGTGGCAAAAGCCTAAGCTTGGGGATGCCCATGGCACCCCAAGATATTCAAGAGTATCCAAAAGCCTAAGCTTGGGGATGCCCCCGGAAGGCATCCCCTCTTTCGTCTTCGTTCATTGGTAACTTTACTTGGAGCTATATTTTTATTCGCCACATGATATGTGTTTTGCTTGGAGCGTCGTGTATGATATTACTATTTGCTTTTTAGTTTACCACAATCATCCTTGCTGTACACACCTTTTTGGGAGAAGACCATTTGATTGAAATTTATTAGAATACTCTATATGCTTCACTTATATCTTTTGAGCTAGATAGTTTTTGCTCTATGTGCTTCACTTATATCTTTTGAGCTAGATAGTTTTTGCTCTAGTGCTTCACTTATATCTTTTAGAGCACGTCGGAGGCTTAATTTTGAAGAAATTTTTAGTCTCTCATGCTTCACTTATACTATTTTGAGAGTCTCTTAGAACAACATGGTATTTGGTATGGTTATGAATTTGGTCCTAGAATGATGAGCATCCAAGTTGGTTATAATAAAAACTATCATAGAAAGTGCATTAAACACTAGGATCAATTTGATACTTGATAATTGTTTTGAGATATAAAGGTGGTAATGTTAGAGTCATGCTAGTGGGTAATTATGAAATTGAGAAATACTTGTGTTGAAGTTGGCAAGTCCCGTAGCATGCACGTATGGTAAAAGTTTTGTGACAAATTTGTTGCATGAGGTGCTCTTTTGATTGTCTTCCTTATGAGTGGCAGTCGGGGACGAGCGATGGTCTTTTCCTACCAATCTATCCCTCTAGGGGCATGCGTAGTAGTACTTTGCTTCGAGGGCTAAATAGACTTTTGCAATAAGTATATGAGTTCTTTATGACTAATGTGAGTCCATCGATATACGCACACTCACCCTTCCACTTAGCTAGCCTCTATTATACCGCACAACTTTCACCGGTATCATGCACCCATTATTTACCTTCCTCAAAACAGCCACCATACCTACCTATTATGGCATTTCCATAGCTATTCCGAGATATATTGCCATGCAACTTTCCACCGTTCCGTTATTATGACACGCTCCATCATTGTCATATTGCTATTTGCATGATCATGTAGTTGACATCGTATTTGTGGCAAAGCTACCTTCATAATTTTCATACATGTTGCTCTTGATTCATTGCATATCCCGGTACATCGTTGGAGGCATTCATATAGAGTCATATCTTGTTCTAGCTTTGAGTTGTAACTCTTGAGTTATAAATCAATAAAAGTGTGATGATATTCATTATTAGAGCATTGTCCCAGTGAGGAAAGGATGATGAAGACTATGATTCCCCCACAAGTCGGGATGAGACTTCGGACTTTACAAAAAAAAGAGAAAGGCCAAAAAAAGAAAGAAAGGCCATAGAAAAAAGAAAAAAAGAGAAAGAAAGAAAAGGAGAAATGAAAAAAAGAATTAATAATGAGAGAAAAAGAGAGAAGGGACAACGTTACTATCTCTTTTCCACACTTGTGCTTCAAAATAGCACCATGATATTCATGATAGAGACTCTCCTATGTTGTCACTTTCATATACTAGTGGGAATTTTTCATTATAGAACTTGGCTTGTATATTCCAATGATGGGATTCCTCAAAATGCCCTAGCTCTTCGTGAGCAAGCAAGTTGGATGCACACCCACTTAGTTTCTTTTGTTGAGCTTTCATACATTTATAGCTCTAGTGCATCCGTTGCATGGCAATCCCTACTCACTCACATTGATATCTATTAATGGGCATCTCCATAGCCCGTTGATACGCCTAGTTGATGTGAGACTATCTTCTCCCTTTTTTTGTCTTCACAACCACCACCATATACCACCATAGTGCTATGTCCATGGCTTGCGCTCATGTATTGCGTAAAAGTTGAAAAAGCTGAAGCGCGTTAAAAAGTATGAACCAATTGCTCGGCTCGTCATCGGGGTTGTACATGATGGGAGTATTTTGTGTAATAGAAATGAAGCATGGCCTAACTATATGATTTTGTAGGGATAAGCTTTCTTTGGCTATGCTATTTTGATAGGACATGATTATTTGTTAGTATGCTTCGAAGTATTATTATTTTTATGTTTTATAAGATTTTATCTTGAATCATTTGGATCTGAACAATCATGCCACAATAAAGAAAATTACATTCAGAATTATGCTAGGTAGCATTCCACATCAAAAATTCTGTTTTTATCATTTACCTACTCAAGGACGAGCAGGAATTAAGCTTGGGGATGCTTGAAACGTCTCCAACGTATCTATAATGTTTTATTGTTCCATGCTATTATATTACCCATTTTGGATGTTTATGGGCTTTATTTTACACATTTATATCATTTTTGGGACTAACCTACTAACCGGAGGCCCAACCCGTATTGCTGTTTTTTCGTCCATTTCAGTATTTCGAAGAAAAGGAATATCAAACAGAGTCCAAACGGAATGAAACCTTCAGGAGCGTGATTTTTGGAACACACATGAGCCAGAGGACTTAGAGTGCAAGCCAAGAAGCAGCCGAGGCGGCCACGAGGGTGGAGGGCGCGCCCACCCCTGTAGGGCGCACCCCTATCTCGTGGGCCCCTCGGGCGGCCACCGACGTACTTCTTCCTCCTATATATACCCACGTACCCCGAAAACATCCAGGGAGCCAACGAAAAACAATTTCCACCACTGTAACCTTTTGTACCGTGAGATCCCATCTTGGAGCCTTCGCCGGCGCTCCGCTGGAGGGGAAATCGATCATGGAGGGCTTCTACGTCAACACCATAGCCCCTCCGATGAGTTGTGAGTAGTTTACCACAGACCTTCGGGTCCATAGTTATTAGCTAGATGGCTCCTTCTCTCTTTTTGGCTCTCAATACCATGTTCTCCCCCTCTCTTGTGGAGATCTATTTGATGTAACTCCTTTTGCGGTGTGTTTGTCGAGATCCGATGAATTGTGGGTTTATGATCAAGTTTATCTATGAGAAATATTTGAATCTCCTCTGAATTCTTTTATGTATGATTGAGTTATCTTTGCAAGTCTCTTCGAATTATCAGTTTGGTTTGGCCTACTAGATTGATCTTTCTGTCAATGGGAGAAGTGCTTAGCTTTGGGTTCAATCTTGCGGTGTCCTTACGCAGTGACAATAAGGGTTGCAAGGCACGTATTGTATTGTTGCCATCGAGGGTAAAAAGATGGGGTTTATATCATATTGCATGAGTTTATCCCTCTACATCATGTCATGTTTCTTAATGCGTTACTATGTTCTTATGAACTTAATACTCTAGATGCATGCTGGATAGCGGTCGATGTGTGGAGTAATAGTAGTAGATGCAGGCAGGAGTCGGTCTACTTGTCGCGGACGTGATGCCTATATACATGATCATGCCTAGATAATCTCATAATTATTCGCTTTTCTATCAATTGCTCGATAGTAATTTGTTCACCCACCGTAATACTTATGCTATCTTGAGAGAAGCCACTAGTGAAACCTGTTGCCCCCGGGTCTATATTTTATCATATAATCTTTCATTCTACTTTTATTTGCATCTTTAATTTTCCAATCTATACTATAAAATACCAAAAATATATTTATCTTATCATACTATCTCTATCAGATCTCACTTTCGCAAGTGGCCGTGAAGGGATTGACAACCCCTTTATTGCGTTGGTTGCGAGTTCTTTGTTTGTTTGTGTAGGTGCTTGGGACTTTTGAGGAGCCTCGTACTGGATTGATACCTTGGTTCTCAAAAACTAAGGGAAATACTTACGCTACTATTTCTGCATCACCCTTTCCTCTTCAAGGAAAACTAACGCAAGCTCAAGACGTAGCACCATCATAGACCAACCAACCCGTGCAAGTGCAAAACTAAATATTGCAAGCTATGCATGTGAAGGTCGAAGCTACTACACGAATCTATCATTTGGATGAGTATACAAGTGTTAGTGCCCAGATCAAGGCAATCCTTACATTATGGATGGCTGCAAAGGTATGTCCCTTCCTCATAATGTACTCCTTGCTTTAACGTAATTCGTCAAAGTTTATGTTACTCCATTATAAACAAGTTGAATATGTGTAAATTATGAGAATTTGTTACATGGCCATAACACACATCCATGCCGTCACCTTTTCAAATAACTTAGAAAGAGATTACCTTAGGTAACTTGATTAAAAATAGTACACCCAATTAGGTTTCGTTTTCCATTAACATGGAACTGGGGTGGGGGGACTTATGCCCTCCTGGTAGTCTAAACTAAATACATCAATTAGGACGTAGCTGTTCCAGGAAGGTTTTGAACTCACTTGCGCCAACACCGCTCATCATACTACTCACAACACCACCCATCATGCTCACAAGTTGTTCTTTAAACACACTAAAACTCCAACCTAGATCTTTGGCTTGCGTAACAACTTCCATTTAATTGAAGCGTTCATCTATTTCAGCACCATGGGAGTAGGTGCATGCACCTACATCCTGTCCTGGAATGCTCCTCCGGGTCTCACCATCGGTGCTGACAACACTCTATGTTGTTGGTTGTGGCATCAATGCCTACCAATTCGAATATAACACCACCAACCTAATTGGTTCTTGCTCAAGTATGTGTGTGCATAATCAGAAGGCAAGCATGGAATAGACCTGCTCTAATGGGTTGGGCTGCTGCCAGATCCATCTCGGTGGCATGCAAGACTTTGGGTTCAGACTTGCCCGCCGACCTAACATGTACCCAGTCTCGGATGTCAAGCCTTTCTTGTTAGCATATGGGTATGCTTTCCTTACAGGTGTCATTTATTAAGCTCGGATAGACCCACAAAATGTCCCAGCGGCAACCTTTGACATGGCCTTCATAGGCCAACCAGCATGTGCAAGTGCCAAACTGAATATTGCAAGCTACGCATGTGAAGACCGAAGGTACAACACGAATCTATCATTTGGACAAGGATACAAGTGCCAGTGCCCAGATCAAGGCAATCCTTGTATTATGGATGGCTGCAAAGGTATGTCCCTTCCTCATGATGTACTCTTTGGTTTAACGTAATTCTTGAAAGTTTATGTTACTCCAGTATAAAGAAGCTGGATCTGTGTAAATTATGAGAATTTGCTACATGACCATAACACCCATCCACGCCATCACCTTTTCAAAATAACATAGAAATACATTACATTGGGTAACTTGATCAAAAATAGTAATAGCATGCCATACATCAGTTAGGTTTCGTTTTCAATTAACATGGAACTTGGGGGGGGGGGGCATTTACCCTCCTGATAGTCTAAAATAAACACATCAATTAGGTGCACGGGGTATATCATATAGTATAAACATTTCTTTGTGGAATAACACTATGGTTTCTTTCTTATGCAAGCAAAATACATTTAGAACATTTGATTACAGATTCGATTGCTGCAATATATTTTCAGACTTTTCTCCCACTTCAAGAATATTAAAATTCAGCATAGCAACAACTTTAAGATCTCCCCCGCAAAAAAACAACTTTAATATCTGCACTATTTGTAATAAAACACTTGTGATAACTGATAGATAACTGTGACACATTGCTTGTTTCATCAATTCATCATTTAGATAAACGGCAAAATGAAAGGCCTTGTCTGAGCTAAAAAAGAAAATAGGAAACTCATCCATCACTACATATGGTGTTATGTATGTATGCCCACGAAATCATGATCACCACATCGGGATGATAAACATGAGTGAACCATCAACTGAAGCACTAGAAATCTGAAAATTATCTTCAGATGTAAGGCTGGAAGAATCAAACAAATGTGAAATATAATTATTTCCTTATGTTCATTTAAACAAGTAGGACTACCAGGAGCATGAAACGTTCATACCCACTGTTCCCAATTTGACCAAATACAACCATTAGTACAAACCAATCAGATAACTGTTGGCATTATCATCCCACGGTTCTAGCATGGTACTACCAAAAATGATCATTGAAGGTAATTGTGGCACACCAGTTCCAGCAACACAGTATATTAGATATTATGAAATGACATGAAAATTTCTTATTTCCCACTCAAAATACGTTTAGAATATTTTATTTTAGAATTAGCTGGCACTATTTGTTTTCAAGATTTCTCTCCCGTTGATATACAAATCAATATCACAACTATTTTTTAGCTTGTTGTTCTAGACATCAACACTTTTTAACACAAATGTGTTTGGCCCTTTTTTATATGTTAGCATGGTTTACTATATAAAATCTAATGTTATAAAGACTTTGAGAGTCTTCAAATACAACTTAATAAACTATAGTAAGAAACCTGAATCCTTAATAAAAAGACAATTGAAACAAGATGATTTTATTCATACAATAGATAACAAAATTCACTTGTTCTTCAGTAAACCCCTTTGAAAAGTTTACAATTTTTGAAACAGATCTATGCTCTAGATTAAAATTTGCATCTCACTTTTTTACGGAGTTTTGAGAGCACTTAACTCTCACTTAAAAAGTCTAATGTTCCCCTAAAAACAGTCTAGTGTTGATGATTTTATGTCCTAAAAATATCAGGAGCACTTCCTGGCTACCGCATTTTACCCCCCCCCACCCCACACCCCCAAGAAAAAAGAACTTGTAAAGGGTATTCCCATCCATCCACTTAATCCTCTAATTTATTCGACTATTAATTATAGCTAAATTGGTTTCTCCCAGGCAAAACCGCACCGTCTTGCCTGATGTACTAGTTCACCCTAGCGTGTTACCCATCGGTTGGCCAACCCTTCTGAAAGGACATGCGGTGCCCCCATGTGTGTTTTTGGTAATTGATAGCATTCTCTATGGACTAATGGTTGCATTGAGTTATATTTGAAGGATTTGTCCATAGGCATTTCTTGAAGTACATGTGTTGGTTTCAAGGAGTTTATGAGTTGACCAAGGTGCTATTAAGGAATTATCCAAAGATTGGTCATGTGAGTATTGAGCTTATTGCTAGCATGTCTTGAAGAAGAAGAGAACATTATGTGAACATTCATGTGTATCTTCAAGACATCATCTTTATGAAGAGAGAAGATTTCACACAAAGCATAGAAGATGCACCGAGCGGTATCAAGTGATCCCACGGTATGGTAAGCATTGTCCATTATGCTTTGTGTACTAACCCATGGTATTCGTGAGAGTTATTTGTGGGGTTAGGTTGCGGTGTGCAGGTTCAAGTGGAGCATCACGAAGATATCATGCTTGAAGCTTTCTGTCAATTGTGGCGACAATGGACTTGTGAAGATGTGCCGAAGAGTGGCTCACCCGTGGTGGAGTATGGGGGAGAAATCAACTAGTCTTCATCATGCCAACGCAATCAAGAAAGGTGGTCCATCTTGAGGGTGTCAAGATCGTCATCATCTAGCTCAAGTGGACTATGTCGAAGGCAAAGGTTTGCCCATGATAGGTTTTCTATTTTACCGGTCTCATGGTGGTAGTTGGGAGACCGGGTTATAGGATCAATTGTCGTACTATAAAGGGGGGGGGGGTCTCGATGAGTATCTTGATCGTATCATTTGTTGAGAGCTGAAACCATTGCATCCTTGCATCATCTTTCTTGGTTATTGTTTGGTTCTCTTTGTGAGTTTTAGAGCTTATGGTCATGTTGATGGCTGATACGTCCATTTTGCAAGATGCTTTTATGTCAATATTTATTGCATTATGGGCTGTTATTTCACGTTATGTCACAATACTTATGGCCATTCTCTCTTGTTTTACAAGGTTTACATGAAGAGGGAGAATGCTGGCAGCTGGAATTCTGGGCTGGAAAAGGAGCAAATATTGAAGGACTATTCCACGCAACTCCAAAATTCCTGAAACTCCACGGAATACCTTAAAATAAATAAAGAAAAATCGTCGCCAAAGATGAAGGCCAGGGGGCCCACACCCTGCTCAAGAGGGTGGGGGGCGCCCCCCTGGGCGCGCCCCCCTACCTCGTGGGCCCCCTAGTGGCTCTCCGACGCCCGTCTTCTCCTATATGAAGTCTTTCGATGGGAAAAAATAATAAGCAACCTTTCGGGATGAGACTCCGCCGCCACGAGGCGGAACCTTGGCGGAACCAATCTAGGGCTCCGGCAGAGCTATTCTGCCGGGGACACTTCCCTCCGGGAGGGGTAAATCATCACCATCATCATCACCAACGCTCCTCTCATTGGGAGAGGGCAATCTCCATCAACATCTTCACGAGCACCATCTCATCTCCAAACCCTAGTTCATCTCTTGTATCCAATTCTTGTCTCCAAGTCCGGGATTGGTGCTAGTAGGTTGCTAGTAGTATTGATTACTCCTTGTAGTTGATGCTAGTTGGTTTATTCGGTGGAAGATCATATGTTCAGATCCTATATGCACATTATTACCCCTCTGATTATGAACATGAATATGCTTTGTGAGTAGTTATGTTTGTTCCTGAGGACAAGGGAGAAGTCTTGCTGTTAGTAGTCATGTGAATGTGGTATTCGTTCGTATTTTGATAAGATGTATGTTATCTAACCTCTAGTGGTGTTATGTGAACGTCGACTACATAACACTTCACCATTATTTGGACCTAGAGGAAGGCATTGGGAAGTAATAAGTAGATGATGGGTTGCTAGAGTGATAGAAGCTTAAACCCTAGTTTATGCGTTGCTTCGTAAGGGGCTAATTTGGATCCATATGTTTCATGCTATGGTTAGGTTTACCTGAATACTTTTGTTGCAGTTGCGGATGCTTGCAATAGAGGTTAATCATAAGTGGGATGCTTGTCCAAGTAAGGGCAGTACCCAAGCACCGGTCCACCCACATATCAAATTATCAAAGTACCGAACGCGAATCATATGAGCGTGATAAAAACTAGCTTGACGATATTCCCATGTGTCCTCGGGAGCGCTTTTCATATTATAAGAGTTTGTCCAGGCTTATCCTTTGCTACAAAAACGATTGGGCCACCTTGCTGCACTTTATTTACTTTTGTTACTTGTTGCTCATTACCATTTATCTTATCACAAAACTATCTGTTACCACTTATTTCAGTACTTGCAGAGAATACCTTGCTGAAAACCGCTTGTCATTTCCTTCTGCTCCTCGTTGGGTTCGACACTCTTACTTATCGAAAGGACTACGATAGATCCCCTATACTTGTGGGTCATCAAGACTCTTTTATGGCACCATTGCCGGGGAGTGAAGCGCCTTTGGTAGGTGGAATTTGGTAAGGGAAAATTTATTTAGTGTGCTGAAATTTTCTGTCACTTGTTACTATGGAAAGTAATTGTTTGAGGGGCTTGTTCGGGGTATCTTCACCCCGTACGTTTGAGCCAAGAGTTGCTCCTCAACCTACTGAACCTACTGAACCTATTGAAAATGAAACCGCTTTTCAGATTCCATCGGGTATGATGGAAAAACTGCTAGCTAACACTTTCGCAGGAGATGGAACAAAGCATCCTGACGAACATCTACGCTATGTGGATGATATTTGTGGACTATTTAAGCTTGCAGGTATTCCCGATGATGTTGTTAAGAAGAAGGCTTTCCCTTTATCTTTATAGGGAGACGCATTGACATGGTATAGGCTATGTGATGATACGAGATCATGGAATTATAAAAGAGTGAAATTGGAATTTCATCAAAAGTATTACCCTATGCATCTTGTTCATCGTGATTGCAATTATATATATAATTTTTGGCCTCGCGAAGGACAAAACATCGCTCAAGCTTGGGGGAGGCTTAAATCAATGTTATATTCATGCCCCAATCATGAGCTCTCAAAATTGACAATTCTCCAGAATTTTTATGCTCGGCTTTCTGATAACAATCGCACCATGCTCGATACTTCTTGTGCTGGCTCTTTTATGATGAAGTCTATTGAATTTGGATGGAATTTATTGGATATAATTAAACGCAACTCTGAAGATTGGGACCTCGACGAAGGTAAGGAGTCAGGTATGACACCTAAGTTTGATTGTGTTAAATCTTTTATGGATACCAATATTTTCCGTAAGTTTAGCACTAAATATGGACTTAACTCTGAGATAGTAGCTTCTTTCTGTGAATCTTTTGCTACTTATGTTGATCTCCCCAAGGAGAAGTGGTTTAAATATCATCCTCCCATAGTAGTAAAAGTAGTTGCACCTATTAAAGTTGAAGAAAAGATTGTCACTTATAATGATCCTATTCTTCCTACTTCTTATGTTGAGAAACCCCCTTTCCCTGTTAGAATGAAGGATCATGCTAAAGCTTCAACTGTTGTTTGTAAAAGCAATACCAGGACATATACACCTCCTGAGCAAGTCAAAGTAGAACCCAATATTGCTATTTTAAAGATCTCTTGTCTGATAATATTGATGGGCATGTTATTCAATTCACTGGTGAAACTGCTAGAATTGCTAAACCCTGTGATAGAGATAAACATAGACCTGTGGTAGGCGTGCCTGTTATTTCTGTTAAAATAGGAGATCATTGTTATCATGGCTTATGTGATATGGGTGCTAGTGCTAGCGTTATACCCATTGGCTTATACAAAGAAATTATGCATGAGATTGCACCTGCTGAGTTAGAGGAAATTGATGTTACAATTAAACTTTCCAATAGAGATACTATATCTCCAATGGGAATTGTTAGAGATGTTGAAGTCTTGTGTGGGAAAACCAAATATCCCGCTGATTTTCTTGTTCTTGGTTCTCCACAAGATAGCTTTTCTCCCATTATATTTGGTAGACCCTTCTTGCGTACTGTTAATGCTAAAATAGATTACGGAAAGAATGTTGTTACTGTTGGCTTGGATGATATGGTTCATGAGTTTAATTTCTCTAAATTTAGTAAACAACATCATGAGGAAGAATTGCCTTTTAAGGATGAAATTATTGGTCTTGCTTCTATTGTTGTACCTCCTAGTGATCCTTTAGAACACTATTTGCTAGACCATGAAAATGATATGTTCGTGAATGAAAGAAGGGAAATAGATGAAGTATTCTTTAAACAGGAACCTATCCTGCAACACAATTTGCCTGTTGAAATCCTAGGGGATCCTCCTCCACCCAAGGGTGATCCCGTGTTTGAGCTTAAACCGTTGCCTGATAATCTTAAATATGCTTATCTTGATGAAAAGAAAATATATCCTATTATTATTAGTGCTAACCTTTCAGAGTATGAAGAAGAAAGATTATTGAAAACTCTGAAAAAACACCATGCCGCTATTGGATATACTCTGGATGATCTTAATGGCATCAGTCCCACTCTATGTCAACATAAAATAAATTTGGAAGCTGATGCCAAACCAGTTCGTGATCCTCAACGACGTTTGAATCCTAAAATGAAAGAAGTGGTAAGAGAAGAAATACTCAAGCTTCTGGAGGCAGGTATAATTTATCCCGTTGCTGATAGTCAGTGGGTAAGCCCTGTCCATTGTGTCCCTAAAAAGGGAGGTATTACTGTTGTTCCTAATGATAAAGATGAATTGATTCCGCAAAGAATTATCACAGGTTATAGGATGGTAATTGATTTCCGCAAGTTAAATAAGGCTACTAAGAAAGATCATTACCCCTTACCTTTTATTGATCAAATGCTAGAAAGATTATGCAAACATACACATTATTTCTTTCTAGATGGTTATTCTGGTTTTTCTCAAATACCTGTGTCGGCTAAGGATCAATCAAATACCACTTTTGCATGTCCTTTTGGTACTTTTGCTTATAGACGTATGCCTTTTGGTTTATGTAATGCACCTGCTACCTTTCAAAGATGCATGATGGCTATATTCTCTGACTTTTGTGAGAAAATTTGTGAGGTTTTCATGGACGACTTTTCCGTCTATGGTTCTTCTTTTGATGATTGCTTGAGCAATCTTGCTCGAGTTTTGCAGAGATGTGAAGAAACTAATCTTGTCTTGAATTGGGAAAAGTGCCACTTTATGGTGAATGAAGGTATTGTCTTGGGGCACAAAGTTTCTGAAAGAGGTATTGAAGTTGATAAAGCCAAGGTTGATGCTATTGAAAAGATGCCATGTCCCAAGGACATCAAAGGTATAAGAAGTTTCCTTGGTCACGCCGGATTTTATAGGAGGTTCATTAAGGACTTCTCAAAAATCTCTCAGCCTCTGACTAATTTATTACAAAAAGATGTGCCATTTGTCTTTGATGATGATTGTGTAGAAGCATTTGAAATACTTAAGAAAGCATTAGTCTCTACATCTGTTGTTCAGCCACCTGATTGGAGTTTACCCTTCGAAATTATGTGTGATGCTAGTGATTATGCTGTAGGTGCTGTTTTTGGGCAAAGAGTTGAAAAGAAATTGAATGTTATCCATTATGCTAGTAAGACTCTAGACAATGCTCAAAGAAATTATGCTACTACCGAAAAGGAACTTTTAGCAGTCGTGTTTGCTTGTGATAAGTTCAGACCCTATATTGTTGATTCTAGAGTAACTATTCACACAGATCATGTTGCTATTAAATATCTTATGGAAAAGAAAGATGCAAAACCTAGACTCATTAGATGGGTTCTCTTGCTTCAAGAATTTGATTTGCATATTGTTGATAGAAAAGGAGCTGAGAACCCCGTTACAGACAACTTGTCTAGGCTAGAGAATGTTCTTGATGACCCACTACCTATTGATGATAGCTTTCCTGATGATCAATTAAATGTCATAAGTACTTCTCGTAGCACTCCATGGTACGCTGATTATGCTAATTATATAGTTGCTAAATTTATACCACCTAGCTTCACATACCAGCAAAAGAAAAGGTTTTTCTTTGACTTGCGACATTACTTTTGGGATGACCCACATCTTTATAAAGAAGGAGTAGATGGTGTTATTAGATGTTGTGTACCTGAGCATGAACAGGAACAGATCCTATGCAAGTGTCACTCCGAAGCTTATGGAGGACACCACGCTGGAGATAGAACTGCACATAAGGTATTGCAATCCAGTTTTTATTGGCCTACTCTTTTCAAGGATGCCCGTAAGTTTGTTTTATCTTGCGATGAATGTCAAAGAATTGGTAATATTAGTAGACGTCAAGAAATGCCTATGAATTATTCACTTGTTATTGAACCATTTGATGTTTGGGGATTTGATTATATGGGACCTTTTCAAAGGCTCTAATGGTTACACTCATATTTTAGTTGCTGTTGATTACATTACTAAGTGGGTAGAAGCTATTCCAACTAGTAGTGTTGATCATAACACTTCTATTAAAATGCTTAAGGACGTTATTTTTCCGAGGTTTGGAGTCCCTAGATATCTTATGACTGATGGTGGTTCACACTTTATTCATGGTGCTTTCCATAAGATGCTTGCTAAATACAACGTTAATCATATAATTGCATCTCCATATCACCCGTAGTCTAGTGGTCAAGTAGAATTGAGCAACAAAGAGATAAAATTAATTTTGCAGAAGACTGTGAATAGGTCTAGAAAGAATTGGTCCAAGAAACTGGATGATGCATTATGTGCCTATAGAACTGCATATAAGAATCCTATGGGTATGTCCCCGTATAAAATGGTTTACGGGAAAGCTTGTCACTTACCTCTCGAATTAGAACATAAGGCATATTGGGCTATTAAAGAGCTCAACTATGATTTCAAACTTGCCGGTGAGAAGAGGTTATTTGATATTAGCTCACTTGATGAATGGAGAACCCAAGCTTATGAAAATGCCAAGTTGTTTAAAGAAAAAGTCAAAAGATGGCATGACAAAAGGATACAAAAGCGTGAGTTTAATGTGGGTGATTATGTATTGCTATACAACTCCCGTTTAAGATTTTTTGCAGGAAAACTTCTCTCCAAATGGGAAGGTCCTTACATTATCGAGGAGGTCTATCGTTCTGGTGCCATAAAAATCAACAACTTTGCAGGCACAAATCCGAAGGTGGTAAACGGTCAAAGGATCAAACACTATATCTCAGGTAATCCTATAAATGTTGAAACTACTATTATTGAAACCGTAACCCCGGAGGAATACATAAGAGACGCTTTCCAGAACGTTCTAGACTCCAAAAAGGAATAGGTATGTGGTATGGTAAGAAAACCGACTCCAAAACAATTTTAAGGCAATATTTCTCCATTTTGGAATATTTAGAAAAATAGAAAAATAAGTAGCAGTCCGGGGAGGACACGAGGCCTCCACGAGGGTGGAGGGCGCACCCTACCCCCCTGGGTGCGCCCCCCTACCTCGTGTGCCCTCCGGACTCCGTTTCCTTGCATGATACGTATTTTGGTCGGTAAAAATTCATTATATATACTCCCTAAGGTTTTGACTCTCGTATCACGCAAATATCCTCTGTTTTCATTTCGAGCTATTTCTGTGCATATTTAGAGCACCATGACTTCTCCCTCCTTCAACAACGAAGACAAGGATGCCTGGCTATTGAAGATAGAGCTGAAAAGAGAGGAACCAGAAGAGATCAACAAGGATGAAAGGATCAAGAAGGCTATGGAGGTTCAAGCTCCGGTGGTGAAAGAAGAAGACGTCCCTCAACCCTTACCTAATCTTTTCACTCCAACAGAGATTGAAGCCTTCCAGATGATTGAGTTAGCCCGCATACAAAACAAGTATCTTACACAGGAGAATGTTTTGTTGAAGGATCATATTGCCGGGCTCAAGAACATTATCCGCAAGTTGGAGGAACTTTTACGCTCGATGTGCGATTATCCACCATCATCATCACCACCTCCATCACCTCCGAGAAAATAATCATCTGGGTATGGGCACTCCCCGTGGCAACTGCAAAGCTTGGGGGAGGTGCCCTGGTATCATATCACCATCACAACTCCTATCTTTACCGTTTTCTTAGTTCAATCCTTTTAGTAGTATCTTGATTTAGTAGAATAAAGTTATGGCATGATCTTGTTTCGAGTTTTGCTTTATGATCCTTCTTTGTAATCGAGTCCGTGAGCTATATAATAAAGATTAGTGTTGAGTCAAGGGCTTGAGTATTTTGCCATGATCTTGGGTGATTAGAAGAAAAAGTATAAAAAGAATCAAAGAGTTCATATTGATCTTAGTGAAAGTAATGACTTCACATAGAAAGAGTTTGATGATTAAAAGTTGTTGGGAGTTGGCAAGTATAGCTTTGGTCATCGTTGCAATTAATAGGAAGTAATAAGGAAAGAGAGGTTTCACATATAGATATATTATCATTGACATCTTTTATGATTGGGAGCACTCATTAAAATATGACATGCTAAAGAGTTGAGGTTGGACAAGAAAGACAACATAATGAGTTATGTTTTCCTATATCTGAGATAAAGTATGTTGTCATGGTTTCTCTACCGTGTTGAGCTTGCCTTTCCCCCTCATGCTAGCCAAATTCTCAGCACTAAGTAGAAATACTACTTGTGCTTCCAAATACCCTTAAACCAGTTTTTCCATGAGAGTCCACCATATCTACCCATGGATTGAGTAAGATCCTTCAAGTAAGTTGTCATCGGTGCAAGCAATAAAAAATGCTCTCTAAATATGCATGACTTATTAATGCAGAGAAATAAGCTTTGTAGGAACTTGTTGTGGAGGCAATAAAAGCGACGGACTGCATAATAAAGGTTCACATACAAGGGGCAATATAAAGTGACGTTCTTTTGCATTAAGATTTTGTGCATCAATCCTAAACACGCATGACAACCTCTGCTTCCCTCTGCGAAGGGCCTATCTTTTATTATTATCTTTTACCTTATGCAAGAGTCACGGTGATCTTCACCTTTCTTTTTATTTTATCCTTTGGCAAGCTCAGCACGTTGGAAAGAACATGATATATATATTTAATTGGATGTGGGGGGAGCATGAATTATTATTGTTGACATTACCCTTGAGGTAAAAGGTTGTGGGCAAAACTATAAGCCCCTATCTTTCTCTATGTCCGCTTAAAACTCCGTAACCACAAGTATCGCGTGAGTGCTAGCAATAATAAAGGACTAGGTGATAGTTGAGTATGTGGACTTGCTTTTAAGCTCTGACATAGACTCTTTCCGATGTTATGATAAATTGCTATTGCTTCAATGACTGAGGGTATATTCTGTTGGTGCTCAATAAGGTTTCTGATTCATACTTTGGCTTTGTGAAAAGATCATCACTTGAACATGAGTAATCATATGACAAAAATCTATTTATGTTGCTGCTATGAAATAATCATGATGCCTGCATGTCCGTATTTTATTTTTATCGACGCCTCTACCTCTAAACATGAGGACATATTTATTGTTATCGGCTTTTCGCTTGAGGACAAGCGAGGTCTAAGCTTGGGGAGTTGATACGTCCATTTTGCATCATGCTTTTATGTCAATATTTATTGCATTATGGGCTGTTATTTCACGTTATGTCACAATACTTATGGCCATTATCTCTTGTTTTACAAGGTTTACATGAAGAGGGAGAATGCCGGCAGCTAGAATTCTGGGCTAGAAAAGGAGCAAATATTGAAGGACTATTCTGCGCAACTCCAAAAGTCCCGAAACTCCACGGAATACCTTAAAATAAATAAAGAAAAATCATTGCCAAAGATGAAGGCCAGGGGCCCACACCCTGCTCACGAGGGTGGGGGGCGCGCCCCCTACCTCGTGGGCCCCCTGGTGGCTCTCCGACACCCGTCTTCTCCTATATGAAGTCTTTCGATGGGAAAAAAATAAGCAACCTTTCGGGACGAGACTTCGCCGCCACGAGGCAAAACCTTGGCGAAACCAATCTAGGGCTCCGGCAGAGCTGTTCTGCCGGGGACACTTCCCTCCGGGAGGGGGAAATCATCACCATCGTCATCACCAACGCTCCTCTCATCAGGAGAGGGCAATCTCCATCAACATCTTCACCAGCACCATCTCATCTCCAAACCCTAGTTCATCTCTTGTATCCAATTCTTGTCTCCAAGTCCGGGATTGGTGCTAGTAGGTTGCTAGTAGTATTGATTACTCCTTGTAGTTGATGCTAGTAGGTTTATTCGGTGGAAGATCATATGTTCAGATCCTATATGCACATTATTACCCCTCTGATTATGAACATGAATATGCTTTGTGAGTAGTTATGTTTGTTCCTGAGGACAAGGGAGAAGTCTTGCTATTAGTAGTCATGTGAATTTGGTATTAGTTCGATATTTTGATAAGATGTATGTTGTCTAACCTCTAGTGGTGCTATGTGAACGTCGACTACATAACACTTCACCATTATTTGGACCCTAGTTTATGCGTTGCTTCGTAAGGGGCTGATTTGGATCCATATGTTTCATGCTATGGTTAGGTTTACCTTAATACTTTTGCTGTAGTTGCGGATGCTTGCAATAGAGGTTAATCATAAGTGGGATGCTTGTCCAAGTAAGGGCAGTACCCAAGCACCGGTCCACCCACATATCAAATTATCAAAGTACCGAACGCGAATCATATGAGCGTGATAAAAACTAGCTTGACGATATTCCCATGTGTCCTCGGGAACGCTTTTCCTATTATAAGAGTTTGTCCAGGCTTGTCCTTTGCTACAAAAAGGATGGGGACACCTTGCTGCACTTTATTTACTTTTGGTACTTGTTGCTCGTTACCATTTATCTTATCACAAAACTATTTGTTACCTCTTATTTCAGTACTTGCAGAGAATACCTTGCTGAAAACCGCTTATCATTTCCTTCTGCTCCTCGTTGGGTTCGACACTCTTACTTATCTAAAGGACTACGATAGATCCCCTATACTTGTGGGTCATCAATGGCAAGCTCGAGTTCATCGAAAACGGAGTTCACTTGCTTCTTCTATGATGTTTTCGATGATTGGAGGTTCTGCCGGTTCTTCTCTGTTGGAGGTTTCTCTCCTCTATATGTTAAGCATACCTCCCCTACCTCATGCTTCTCGTTGTCATCTATCCAACAAGCTTGAGTTTGCTCATTTCGGAGCTCTTTTGCAGAAGTTGTGGCAGTTCTGGTTTTCCTTGGAGTTTATTTGTTTTCGTGGAAATGGCACTTGGGAGGAGTCAGCGGCAGTACCGCTAGGCCTGAGCGGCAGTACCGCTAATAGCCTCATGCGGTAGTACCGCTGTTATCAGCAGTAGTACCGCTCGTGGACATCAGCGGTAGTACTGCTCCTGTTCTGCGCTGGTACCACCTCAATTCAAGGGCGTCGCCTCTCGTGTCGGGTTGGGCGGTAGTAGGAGCGGCAGTAGGCGTGGTAGTACCGCTCTCAAGCGGTAGTACCGCTCTACCTCCGCTACTAGGACCGCTCCGGGGCCTCCTCCTCCTTGCCCCTTCTTTCCAGCCTCTGTGCAAACCTCTAGCGGTACTACCGCTAGGCCTAGCGGTAGTACCACTGCCTAGTGCGGTAGTACCGCTCCTTCGAGGGGTAGTACCGCTCTCTGTGGGCTGAGATGTGGGGTAACGGTTGGCTTTTTTCCCCACCTTTAAAAGGGGGTCTTCTTCCCCAATGAACCTTATCCTTTGAGCTCGTGTTCTTCCCCCATTGTTGACCTTTTCTTCGAGCTTGCTATCTCTCAATCCCTCCATGGATTCTTGCTAGTTTTTGGAGGAAAAGAGAGAGGAGATCTAGATCCACATTTCCACCAATCACTTTCTCCTCTGTGTGAGGGGAACCCCTTGGATCTACATCTTGGAGTTCTTGGTGTTCTCCTTCTTGTTCTTCCTCTCATTTTCATCCCTAGCATTAGTTGCTTCAGTGGGATTTGATAGAGAAGGACTTGGACACTTCGTGTGCCCTTGCCATTGCATTTGGTGCATCGGTTTGAGTTCTCCACGGTGATACGTGGAAGTTACAAGTTGAGAAGCTTATTACTCTTGGGTGCTTGGTACCCTTGAGCTTGTTCCTCTTGGGTGCTTGGGTGCCCTAGACGGTTGGTGGTGTTCGGAGCTCAATCATTGTGGTGTAAAGCTTCGGGCAAGCGTCGAGGTCTCCAATTAGGTTGTGGACATCGCCTCGAGCAATTTGACGGGTACCGGTGACCGCCCCCAAGGGTTGCCAAAGTGTACTGGTTCGGTGACCGCCCCCAAGGGTTGCCATTTGTACGGGTTCGGTGACCGCCCTCAAGGGTCCCTTAGTAGAATCACGACATCTTGCATTGTGCGAGGGCATGAGGAGATTACGGTGTCCCTAGTGGCTTCTTGGGGAGCATTCTGCCTCCACACCGCTCCAAATGGAAATTAGCATCCACAAGGGTGTGAACTTCGGGATACATCATCGTCTCTGCGTGCCTCGGTTATCTCTTACCCGAGCCGTTTACTTATGCACTTTACTTTGTGATAGCCATATTGTTTCTTGTCATATATCTTGCTATCACTTAGTTGTTTATCTTGCTTAGCATAAGTTGTTGGTGCACATAGGTGAGCCTAGTTTTTGTAGGTTTTGTGCTTGACAAATTAACCCTAAGTTTATTCTGCATTTGTTTAAGCCTAAACCGTAATTATTTTAAAGTGCCTATTCACCCCCCCCCTAGGCGACATCCTCGATCTTTCACCTTTCCTGTGCACTTCCTGGCCACCGCATCTTACCCTGCCTTTCCCACCATGAGGGCTCATTTGGGGCTTGTTTGGTTGCATGGCTTCCCCTGGGATCCCTGCATTTTTTTAGGTCCCAGGTCCCGAAACCCACGTGGAGGCGCACGCCAGGGAAAACGAGCGCGTCATTTGGACAAGCCGTTCGATGGGGTGTGACTACCCCAACCACGGTCTTTCCCCGGGAAGAGGTCCCTCACTTGGACACTTTTGGAAAATCCTCCTGTCCAGTTCCTCGTGCGGTCTAAACTTCTAAACTCCGATGTCTCTCTCTGCCTCCCTCGCTCGATGCCTTCCATGCCTCGAGTCTTCCCCTCTACTAAATGAGCATCCCAAGGGGGAGATCTCTCCCGTGGAAGGAAGGGAATCACAAGTGCTCTTGAAATTCCCCTGAAGGGATTTTGTAACCTAGGTGTTCTCCTCCTCGTCACCAAACAAAGCATGATGAGGTTCAGGAACATCTCGAATTAGAACAGCAAGACACTGAACAGGCACAACACTACGCCGAGCTTTTCACATCATCCACATTCTACACTACAAAAGAAAGACACATCCGTGACATTTTGGGCCGAATGAATTTTTTTCTGTCATACTTATGACACTTCTATGACGATAATTGTGACAAAACTCGGTATCATCTGGTGGGCTCCTACTTCTATGACAAAAAATCATGATAGAAAATGGATTTTCATCCTGGGCGGGCTAGAGACGCAGCTGCATGACATTCTTTGGGCCGTCCATGATGGAAAAAACCGTGGTAGAAGCGAGGGCGAGGAAAATATCGGGGTGTTCCCGGTTACGGTGGGTGGTCGGGGCAGAGCAATGCACGTTTCTCTCGTACACGTACGCGCATGTGTGTGATGACCCACAAGTGTAGGGGATCGCAACAGCTTTTGAGGGTAGAGTATTCAACCCAAATTTATTGATTCGACACAAGGGGAGCCAAAGAATATTCTTGAGTATTAGCAGTTGAGTTGTCAATTCAACCACACCTGGATAACTTAGTATCTGCAACAAAGTATTTAGTAGCAAAGTAGTATGATAATAAAGGTAACAGTAGCAAAAGTAATGTTTTTGGGTTTTGTAGTGATTGTAACAGTAGCAACGGAAAAGTAAATAAGCGAAGGAAAAGATGTGAAAAGCTCGTAGGCATTGGATCAGTGATGGATAATTTTTTCGGATGCGATTCCTCATGTAATAGCTATAACATAGGGTGACACAGAACTAGCTCCAGTTCATCAATGTAATGTAGGCATGTATTCCGTACATAGTCATACGTGCTTATGGAAAAGAACTTGCATGACATCTTTTGTCCTACCCTCCCGTGGCAGCGGGGCCTAAAGGAAACTAAGGGATATTAAGGCCTCCTTTTAATAGAGAACCAGAACAAAGCATTAGCACATAGTGAATACATGAACTCCTCAAACTGCGATCATCACCGAGAAGTATCCCGATTATTGTCACTTCGGGGTTGTCGGATCATAACACATAATAGGTGACTATAGACTTGCAAGATAGGATCAAGAACACACATATATTCATGAAAACATAATAGGTTCAGATCTGAAATCATGGCACTCGGGCCCTAGTGACAAGCATTAAGCATAGCAAAGTCATAGCAACATCAATCTCAGAACATAGTGGATACTAGGGATCAAACCCTAATAAAACTAACTTGATTACATGGTAAATCTCATCCAACCCATCACCGTCCAGCAAGCATATGATGGAATTACTCACGCACGATGGTGAGCATCATGAAATTGGTGATGGAGGATGGTTGATGATGACGACAGTGACGAATCCCTCTCTCCGGAGCCCCGACGGACTCCAGATCAGCCCTCCCGAGAGAGATTAGGGCTTGGCGGCGGCTCCGTATCGTAAAACGCGATGAAACTTTCTCTCTGATTTTTTTCTCCACGAGACAGAATATATGGAGTTGGAGTTGAGGTCGGCGGAGCCTCAGGGGGCCCACGAGACAGGGGGCGCACCCCCCACCCTCGTGGACAGGGTGTGGGCCCCCTGGTCTTGATTCTTTCGCCAATATTTTTTATTTTCCAAAAAGTGCCTCCGTGGATTTTCAGGACATTCCGAGAACTTTTGTTTTCTACACGTAAAACAACATCATGGCAGTTCTGCTGAAAAAAGCGTCAGTCCGGGTTAGTTTCATTCAAATCATGCAAGTTAGAGTCCAAAACAAGGGCAAAAGTGTTTGGAAAAGTACATACATTGGAGACGTATCAACTCCCCCAAGCTTAAACCTTTGCTTGTCCTTAAGCAATTCAGTTGATAAACTGAAAGTGATAAAGAAAAACTTTTACAAACTCTGTTTGCTCTTGTTGTTGTAAACATGCAAAGCTAGCATTTAGGTTTCAGCAAATATTATGAACTAACCATACTCACAATAACACCTAGGTCTCACAATTACTCATATCAATAGCATAATCAGCTAGCGAGCCATAATAATAAAACTCGGATAACAACACTTTCTCAAAACAATCATAACATGATATAACAAAATGGTATCTCACTACCCCTTTCTGAGACCGCAAAACATAAATGCAGAGCACCTTTAAAGATCAAGGATTGACTAAACATTGTAATTCATGGTAAAAGCGATCCAGTCAAGTCATAGCCAATATAAACCAATAGTAATGAATGCAAATGATAGTGTGCTCTCCAGCGGGTGCTTTTAATAAGAAGGTGATGACTCAACATAAAAGTAAATAGATAGGCCCTTCGTAGAGGGAAGCAGAGATTTGTAGAGGTGCCAGAGCTCGATTTTAAAATAGAGATTGAATAACATTTTGAGCGGCATACTTTCACTGTCAACGCAACAACTATGAGATGGTTGTATCTTCCATACTACATGCATTATAGGCAGTTCCCAAACAGAATGGTAAATGTTTATACTCCCCCAACCACCAAGAAGTATCAATCCATGGCTTGCTCGAAACAACGAGTGCCTCCAACTAACAACAGGCCTGGGGGAGTTCTGTTTAATTATTTTGATTTGCTTTTGATCTTTTGGATCATGGTACTGGGCATCCCGGTTACCAGCCCTTTCTCGTGAATGAGGAGCGGAGTCCACTCCTCT
This sequence comes from Triticum dicoccoides, assembly GCF_002162155.2. Classification (NCBI taxonomy): domain Eukaryota; kingdom Viridiplantae; phylum Streptophyta; class Magnoliopsida; order Poales; family Poaceae; genus Triticum; species Triticum dicoccoides. The sequence goes on along the minus strand of NC_041393.1, from coordinate 607,975,561 downwards.
TGAGAATAACCAACCTAGCATGGAAGATATAGGCGGCCCTAGTCGAAACATGAGCTGCTCGAGCATACAAAACAGAATTTCATTTGAAGGTTTGGAGTTTGGCACATACAAATTTACTTGGAACGGCAGGTAAATACCGCATATAGGAAGGTATGGTGGACTCATATGGAATAACTTTGGGATTTATGGAGTTTGGATGCACAAGCAGTATTCCCGCTTAGTACAGGTGAAGGCTAGCAAAAGACTGGGAAGCGACCAACTGAGAGAGCGACAACAGTCATGAACATGCATTAAAATTAATTCACACCAAATACAAACATGAGTAGGATATAATCCACCATGAACATAAATATCGTGAAGGCTATGTTGATTTATTTCAACTACATGCGTGAATATGTGCCAAGTCGAGTCACTCAATTCCTTCAAAAGAGTACACCATCCCATCATACCACATCATAATCATTCTAATAGCATGTTGGCACGCAAGGTAAACCATTATAACTCATAGCTAATCAAGCATGGCACAAGCAACTATAATCTCTAAATGTCATTGCAAATATGTTTACTTCATAATAAGCTGAATCAGGAATGATGAACTCATCATATTTACAAAAACAAGAGAGTTTGAGTTCATACCAGCTTCTCTCATCTCAATCAGTCCATCATATATCGTCATTATTGCCTTTCACTTGCACAACTGAACGATGTGTATAATAATAATAGTGCACATGCATTGGACTAAGCTGGAATCTGCAAGCATTCAACTCAAGAGAGAAGACAAAGTAATATGGGCTCTAAGTTAAATAAACAATCATGCATATGAGAGCCACTAAACATTTTTAATATGGTCTTCTACTCTCGACCCCCAAAGGAAAGAAAATAAAATAAAACTATTTACACGGGAAAGCTCCCAACAAGTAAGAAGAAGAACGAGAAATCTTTTTGGGTTTTCATTTTAATTTCTATTACAAGCATGGAAATTAAACTATCTAATTTTTTTGGTTTTTCTTAAGGTTTATCAAACACACAAGAAGAAAGCGAGAAAAATAAAATTAAACAGCATGGATAATACAATGAAAGAGTATGAGCACCGACAACTAGAATAGTGTGTGAACATGAATGTAAAGTCGGTGAGAAATACGTACTCCGCCAATCTTAGGCTTTTGGCCTAAGTTGGACGAGTGCCAAGGACCGCGGCTGCTCTCCCCGGTGTACTTAGAGGTGTAATCAGGATACCACTGGCTGGCCATCTCCGGGTCCCACTAGTAGGATGATGCACGATAAGGGTCCAGTGCAGGTTCCGGCTCAGGCTCAGGTTCTGGAGTGGATGCTTGGCCTCGACGAGCGTACACTGCTTCCGGTGTGAGCAGAAAATTATCTGCAATCAAATCAAACAACAGAGGCACAGGCAAAATAATAGTCTCATTGTGTTTCTTATTAAATCTCAGGTTATACAAGAGCATCTTATCTTTGTTGTCAACAATGAACTCATGTGCTACCATGCTCTTGTAATCTAGAATATAAGGAGGAAATTTTGTTTCCTCTTTCTCATGGTGCCTAATAGGTATCTCAAAATGTCTAGCAAGACGAGAAGCATAGATACCTCCAAAGATGGGGCCTTTTGTACGATTCAGGCTTAGCCGTTTAGCAATGACGGCACCCATAATAAAACTATTATCTCCAAACAAGGCATGATGAAGAATGATAATATCAGGGACATTGAAGTTTCCACTATTTCCACGACCAATCAAGCATCTGCTAGCAAATATGGCAAAGTAGCGTAAAACAGGAAGTGTATGCTAGAGATTCTCGCATCGAAACCCTTCTTTGGATCCCCTACAGTGATAGTGTTAAGAAAGCCATCCACATCTTTACGATGTGGTTCCTCTAATTTCCCTTCAATGGGTATCCTACATACCGTGCAAAAATTACGTAAAGACATTTCCTTGAATTCATCATATAAATGAAATGATACTGATGGCGGTGACTTATTAGGATAAAAATAAAAGTTTTTCACAAAGGTATTGGTGAGTAAGAGATACTGATCGATCCGGTCGTGGAGGAAATCGTTGAGGCCTGCATTCTCGATCAAAGAATAAAAATGTTCATAAATTCCAGCTTCTCTCAAGAAATTGTCACAGGGACATTCACACGGCCGTACTTCCGCTATACGAGGAAGATTATATTTGGCCTTTTCCTTCTCTTTAGCTTGTTTTTCCTGGGAGCCTTGACTAGAAGAGCCCTCAAAAATCTCCTTAACATTTTCTGAAAATTTCTGAAATTTTAGTAACTTCAAAATAAAAGTGAATAAAACTAAACAAGATTGATAGCAACTACTCCTACAAGTGCCTAGAGCCTATATCATGCATTAGAATTACTTGGGACCTCATAAATTTAACATGCAAGCTCAAGATAATGGTCACCTATGCAGCAGGAAATTGCAATGAGTAAAGCACTAGAACAAAAACTAATTGGACCAACGGAGGAGTCACATACCAAGCAACAATCTCCCAAAGCAGTTTCGTGAAAGGAGCTTTGAGCAAGGAGATCGAAAATCGCAGCAAAATGAGCTAGAACTCGTGCTTGAGCTGGATGGGGATTTTTTTGGGAAGAAGATGGAGTGTGTGGGTGCTGGCATAAGTGGAGGGGGGCCACCAGGGGCCCATGAGACAGGAGGGCGCGCCCAAGGAAGGTGGGTGCGCCCTCCACTCTAGTGGCCTGGTGCTTGCCCCTCCTGCAATGATTTCAGCGCCTAAAATCCTCAAATATTCCATAAAAATCATACTAAATTTGTAGGGCATTTGGAGCACTTTCATTTTCGGGATATTTTTTTATTGCACGGATAATTCAGAAAACAGACGGATAATACTATTTTTGCTTTATTTATTCTAAATAACAGAAAGTAAAAAGAGGGTACAGAAGGTTGTGCCTTCTAGTTTCATCCATCCCATGATCATCAAAATGAATCCACTAACAAGGTTGATCAAGTCTTGTTAACAAACTCTTTCCGAATAGCACGGAAACGGAGAAATTTCGAATAACACTTAGTTACCTCAACGGGGATATGAACATCCCCATTAATAAGAATATCATATTTTTTCTTGACAGTAGGAAGAGGAAATTCAAAACCTCCAATAATGATAGTTGGACTTTTCCCAATAGAATTGATGCTATCAACTTGAGATTGTTTCCTCAGAAAGTGTATCGTATGCTCATTACCATTAACATGAAAAGTGACATTGCCTGTTGCAATCAATAACAGCCCCTGCAGTATTCAAAAAGGGTCTACCAAGGATAATTGAGTCCTCGGGAATTTCAAGAGTAACAAAGTTCGTTAAGATAGTGACATTTGAAACCACAACAGGCACATCCTCACAAATACCGACAGGTATAGCAGTTGATTTATTAGCCATTTGTAAAGATATTTCAGTAGCTGTGAACTTATTCAATTCAAGTCTATGATATAGAGAGAGAGGCATAACACTAACACCAGCTCCAAGATCACATAAAGCAGTTCTAAGATAATTTCTTTTAATGGAGCATGGTATAGTTGGTACCCCCGGATCTCCAAGTTTCTTTGGTATTCCACCCTTAAAAGTGTAATTAGCAAGCATGGTGGAAATTTCAGCTTTCGGCATCTTTCTTTTGTTTGTAATGATATCCTTCATATATTTAGCATAAGGGTTTACTTTAAGCATATTAGTTAAGCGCATACGTAAGAATATAGGTCTAATCATTTTAGCAAAGCGCTCAAAATCCTCATCATCCTTTTTCTTGGATGGTTTAAGAGGAAAGGGCATGGGTTTCTGAACCCATAGTTCTCTTTCTCTACCTTGCTTCCTAGCAATAAAATCTCTCTTATCATAATGTTGATTCTTTGATTGTGGGTTATCAAGATCAACAGCAGGTTCAACCTCTACTTCATTGTTTTTGCTAGGTTGAGCGTCAACATGAACATTATCATTAGCATTATCACTAGGTTCATGTTCATCACCTGATTGTGTTTCAGCATCAGAAACAGAGATATCATTAGGATTCTCAGGTGTGTCGATAACAGGTTCACTAGAAGCATGCAAAGTTCTATTGTTTTTCTTTTTCTTCTTTTTAGAAGAACCAGGTGCCTCTAAATTGTTTCTCTGAGAATCTTGCTCGATTCTCTTAGGGTGGCCTTCAGGATACAAAGGTTCCTGAGTCATTCTACCAGTTCTAGTAGCCACTCTAACAGCAAAGTCTGGTTTATTATTTAATTCATCAAGCAAATCATTTTGAGCCTTAAGTACTTGCTCAGCTTGAGTAGCAACCATAGAAGCATATTTGCTAATGAGTTTAAGTTCACCTTTAAATCTACCCATATGATCGCTCATGCGTCCTATCTCGAAAGCATTATTCTTTAACTCTCTACCAACATAAGCACTAAAACTTTCTTGTCTAGCCATAAAGTCATCAAATTCATCTAAGCATGGGCTATGAAATTTAGTAGAGGGAATTTCAACTTTATCATATCTATAGAGAGAATTTACCTTTACTACCTGTGTCGGGTTATCAAGACAATGTGGTTCTTCAACAAGCGGTATATTAAGACCATGTATTTCTTCAATAGGAGGTAAATTCTTAATATCTTCAGCTTTAATACCTTTTTCTTTCATTGATTTCTTTGCCTCTTGCATGTCTTCAGGACTGACAAATAGAACACCTCTCTTCTTCGGAGTGGGTTTAGGAATAGGCTCAGGAGTTGGCTCAATTGGTTCAGGAATTGCCTCAGGAATTGGCTCAGGAAGAGTCCAATTATTTTTATTAGTCAGCATATTATTCAATAGTAATTCAGCTTCGTCGACTGTTCTTTCCCTGAAAACACAACCAACACAACTATCCAAGTAGTCCTTGGAAGCATCGGTTAGTCCATTATAAAAGATATCAAGTATTTCATTTTTCTTAAGAGGATGATCAGGCAAAGCATTAAGTAATCGGAGAAGCCTCCCCCAAGCTTGTGGGAGACTCTCTTCTTTAATTTGCACAAAATTATATATTTCCCGCAAGGCAGCTTGTTTCTTATGAGCAGGGAAATATTTAGCAGAGAAGTAATAAATCATATCATAGGGACTACGCACACAACCAGGAGCAAGAGAACTATACCAAGTCTTAGCATCACCCTTTAATGAGAATGGAAATATCTTAATGATGTAATAATAGCGCAATTTATCATCATTAGTAAACAGGGTGGCTATATCATTTAACTTGGTAAGATGTGCCACAACAGTTTCAGATTCAAGGCCATAAAAAGGATCAGATTTAACCAAAGTAGTAATCTCATGATCAACAGAGAATTCATAATCCTTATCAGTAACACAGATAGGTGAAGTAGCAAAAGCAGGTTCAGGTTTTATTCTAGCATTAAGAGATTGCTGCTTCCATTTAGATAATAACTTTTTAAGATTATATCTATCTCTACAAGCAAAGATAGCTCTAGCAGCTTCCTCTTCCATAACATAACCCTCAGGAACAATAGGTAATTCATAATCAGGGGGAGAACTTTCATCATCACTATCATCAATAATAGCATCTTCAATAATTTCATTCTCTCTAGCCCTAGCAAGTTGTTCATCAAGAAATTCACCTAATGGCAAAGTAGCATCACGCACAGAAGTAGTTTCATCATTAGTATCATGCATAGCAGAAGTGGCATCATCAATAACATGCGACATATCAGAATTCATAGCAGTAACAGGTTTAGGTGTCGCAAGCTTACTAATAATGGAAGGAGAATCTAGTGCAGAGCTAGATGGCAGTTCCTTATCTCCCCTCGTAGTTGAGGGCAAAATCTTGGTTCTTTCATCTTTCAAGTTCCTCATAGTGATCAACCGATATAAATCCCAAGTGACTCAGAGAATAGAGCTATGCTCCCCGGCAACAGCGCCAGAAATTAGTCTTGATGACCCACAAATGTAGGGGATCGCAACAGCTTTCGAGGGTAGAGTATTCAACCCAAATTTATTGATTTGACACAAGGGGAGCCAAAGAATATTCTTGAGTATTATCAGTTGAGTTGTCAATTCAACCACACCTGGATAACTTAGTATCTGCAGCAAAGTATTTAGTAGCAAAGGAGTATGATAATAAAGGTAACAGTAGCAAAAGTAATGTTTTTGGGTTTTGTAGTGATTGTAACAGTAGCAATGGAAAAGTAAATAAGTGAAGCACAAGATGTGAAAAGCTCGTAGGCATTGGATCAGTGATGGATAATTATGTTAGATGTGATTCCTCACGTAATAGCTATAACATAGGGTGACACAGAACTAGCTCCAGTTCATCAATGTAATGTAGGCATGTATTCCGTATATAGTCATACGTGCTTATGGAAAAGAACTTGCATGCCATCTTTTGTCCTACCCTCCCGTGGCAGCGGGATCCTAAGGGAAACTAAGGGATATTAAGGGGTCCTTTTAATAGAGAACCGGAACAAAGCATTAACACATAGTGAATACATGAACTCCTCAAACTACGGTCATCATCGAGAAGTATCCCGATTATTGTCACTTCGGGGTTGTCGGATCATCTACTACCCCTATAAAAGGAAGAGAGGGCGGAGAACCAAACAATCAGACCCGTCCATCAACAAGATCTAATGGCCGTTAATCCTTCAATGTTTAATGCAACAAACCACACATTAAGCCACTCCAATCAATTGATCGCTAATCTGCCCCGCACTAAGAAAACCGGTCGCCCGCCCGACCTCCACCTTCTCCTCTCGCACGACCTCCTCTTCCTCCCGCGTCACTCGCCTCCCGCAGCCTCACGTCGAGCCACGGGAAACCGCACCCGTCACCGCTGCCTCGCGCCACCAGAGCCACGGGAAGTCGCCGCAGGTCGCCGGGAGCCCGCCCCCGCCGCACCGTTCGCCACCTCCCCAGCCGTGGGAGCCCGCCCCCGCCGCGTGTCACTGCCTCCCTAGCCACGGGAGAACGCCCCCGCCATAGGAGCTGCCCCGCCGCGGGTCGTCGCCTCCCCAGCCACCGGAGCCGCCCCGCCGCGCCCTTCGCCGCCTCCGGAGCCGCAGCTTGGCCGCCGCCACTCGGCTGTCCTCTCCTCTTGTGAGCCGCCCGCTCCTTTTGTGCTGCCAAACGGCTGCGCCAACACGGGCTGCTGCCACCGCCTGTCGATACTCCACTCCGCCGCCGCTCCAGCCGCCCGTCGTCGCGTGCTCCAGTAAGCCGCTGTCGCCGCCCACTCCTTCTGTGCTGCCCAACGGACGTGCCAGGATGGGCTGCCGTCGCCACCCACCGATCCTCCACTCTGCCGCCGCTCCAATCGCTCGTCGCCGCCCCTCGAGTCGGCATCTGCCACCGACCCTCCGCTCCTCCGTCGGCGCCGCTCAACTCGGCTTCCATAGCCGCCGACTCTCTTATCCCCCACTTCGACGCTGGCCATCTATACGGTGAGGCCCTCCCATCAAGCCAGGTAACTTTCACCCTCTATCTCTTTGTATCTCTCTGATCCTCCAAATTGATGCTTGTGATTCTGTTCTCTCGGTATCTCATGAGGTCCAGTATATTTTCCTTCCACACAAGAGAAATTTCATTGATGACATGATTATAAGAAATTTTCACTCTTTGAATATAGGTCTAAATTTTAATAGAAATTTCCACTCTTTGAATATGGGTATGAAATTTTCACCAGTGTTGCTTCATGTTGTGCTAGCAGCTTTCCTTTCCATATATGTCTACATTTGTAGATTCTGGAACCAACCATTCTTGCATGTGCAATGTCTCATTCTTTGTTCTTTTGATTTAGTTGGTAATGGTAAGTTGGATTAGATTTTCAGATTCAGACTCTACATACGCTTGCCTTAGCCATCAGATTAGCATTGGGCCGCTTATTGTTTTTGTTCGGACTCTAAAATATTTTTTGTGTGATCATAACTTCTGTTAAATTTGGTTCAATAGAGAGCTAGCCGAACTAGCTTATATTAGGCTACATGTGCATTCTAGAAGTTTGTTACTTATGCAATCAGAGATCGGTTGATTTGATACCTACGCACATACAGATACATGTCATTAATGCAATGAGACAAAGCTAATACAATCTACTTCTACATTTTTATTTCATGAAATGACTACACAATGATATAGAAGATAGCGTGTGTACAAAAACAATCATAACATCAACGTGTCTGCAACATTAGGAAAGTCAATTTAGTACCTGGTATATGAGGCCCAGTATATGATCCTTCCACGCAAGACCAATTGATGCGTGTGATTCTTCTCTTTCTGTATAATCATATAGTTCATGGCCGAGAGTGGTCGTTTTAGTGCACGATGTTCTGCATACACTACAATGCCAAAGTAGCATTGTTGTGGGATAATAGCCATGGAACTAGCGGTAAAAGGTGAATTATCATGATCCACGACAACGCCAAACGCAACATTAAAAGGGTTACAATCTCATTTTTTGAGTTATTTTTAATAAGCTCTTAATATAGTTGACAAAATTCATTGTGTTGCTGAAATTGCCTTTTAAATGTTGTCTGGAATCTGCACTTTCCCGCAATACCATGACGGACTGCTCAAGTGACAAGAAAAATACCTTGTGAACTTTTCGAGGATATTTTCAATGATCTACTAATATCTGAAATTCAGGCAATCTCACTAAGATTATTCATATGTTCTTTATTTGCCTTCTCCCTAACAATAGATAGTTTATTTCTACTGGTTTAGAACATTGGCCGTCATCAACATTTGCTGCAACTAAGGTCCTTTTTGTCACCGTTTTAGATGTACCTTTTTATACACAAAAACCTTTCTTGTTTCACTGAATCCAGGCAAGACTTGAGAGTTTACTTTTTGCACTGAATCCAAGCAAGACTTGAGATTTTAGGGTTACTTGTTTGCAACATTTAAAAATTCAGCTTCTCAATATTAGATGAGAACTTAGCATACCTTCAGTAAAGATCCATGTGTACTTTCTCCAACATTTAAGAATCCAGTCACATCCCTTTGTATTAAATTTATCCAGAGGTGTAGTATCATTATGTGCTTGTACTGATTTAAAATGTTCCCTATTTTTTTGAGATGCCACGGATGAAGGATCATCATCCGCCTGCATCCCCATTAGGATCAGGGGAACGTTCCACGTTTAAAGATCTGACAAATACGCCTACTCATGTGAATGCAAATCAAGCCGGTGAAAAACTGCAAGAACAAACACCAAAAAGTGGTCAAAATTGGTTTGCACGAATTTTTGTTGAGAAGAGAGCGGAATACAACCAGAAGCGATGTATTGCCCGAGCACGAAGACACCTTCTCCACTACGATCTACTCACAGCGCCTACGGTTTAGAGGTAATGTTGCACCGGACCCTGTTATGGGTCTTTCGTCATTTTATCACTAAAATTGCTTTTGTTCACATTAGTATACGACAGATGCATGTTCACTGAAAGTACTCCTGTGAAGGTACGTTGTCCATTTATGGCGTGTCGATGTGAAAATTTAGTACCCTGATTAGAGTGACCTTATTTCCATATGCAGTTGCAGATTTCTGTGTGACATAGTTCCAAAGTGTACTTTGTATGATTTGTTCAATATCTGCATGTTTATTTCCATCTGCTTTGAAGGCTGCATATTCTACTAACTTCCTGTGTAGAAGCATGCTCATAGGAAGGTAAATAGGATTCTTGAGTTTGTCTTTTGTTTTTGTTGACTGTAATGTTAAAGCAGAACGATTGATACTGTTACAGTTCATCTACATTGATTCTTGATTTACCCTTCTTATTACCATTTGCTAACTTAACCACCTCTCTCTCTCTCTCATGTTGTTTCTGAAGATGTTTTATGTGTCATGTCGACAAGGGTGTTTGATGGGAAATCTAGGAAGGCTGCATATGAGGTGAATCAAGGTAATATATATGACATAGTGAAGGATAAACTCCTCTCCCTCATGTTGTTTCTGGATATGTTATTTTTTGGTCATGTAAGAAAGCTAAGATTTATTTTGGCCACGTGATTTCCATAAATATATACTAGAAATATTTCATACAAAGTTTCCCTCATATAAAACTATTGTTTTTCTTCTAACAGGAAGTTGGTAGAGTATGCAGCCTTCAAAGCAGATGTTTGTGAATTTTATGCCAGGTGAGCCTCTTTCATTTTAATGCTTGAGTGCATTTCTTTTAGCTTTTAAGTCCTAATGGTGGCGGCAGTAGGAACCCAGCCCCTTCTCCCTTGCCTTCCCCGGCAATGACGGAGGCGAAGAGGAGAAGCGCCAATAGGATAGGTCGCTATGAGCGTGTGAGGAGAAGTGGTAACGCTCTACGCCCTCTGTCGGGGCGGCAGCGCCACCCTTGCCAGGTGCCTCGGCTTCTCCATTGGATGGAAGGTTACATCACCCCCATTCTGCCACTCTTGCGTTCTTTGGTGATTTCTATTTATTCAATATTAACCGTTCTCGGATTTTGTTGTATTTCTGAAAAGCTATGAGAAGAAATAATTGATTTGCACTTAATTACTGTAGTGGGGGAAGGGATATTCAGAATTTGTGGTCATCTTTGTAGAACAACATCAGGGATAATTAATGTGAAAAGGGGATATGAATGGTTGTGGGTTCGGCCGGGGAGGCGACGGCGGCGGGAAGAAGCGGCACATCGTCAGATAGCAGTAACTACAGGAAGAATACTGTTGTGATGATTATATACATATATATGTATTCCAGCTTGTTGCTCAGTTAGTATTAATTTCTTATCACTTCCTTTTTCTTGTAGTCAAGCTTTGAAACCATGCTTTGATGATAACTTCATCCGTATACTCTGCCGCTGGTTTCAAGTCATGAGCAGATGGAGATCATGAGTGCATCATCTCTTACGCAACTGCTACTACAATTGACTCCTTTGCAAGCGCTGGTAAGATCTTTCTACACAGCTTAGTTACATCTCTCTTCTAAAATTTACCACGGTTTTTTTAGTTGCTTTTCCTCTAATAAGATGCATCATACTTACTGTTGAATAGTTTATCAAATATATATTCTTGCTGCACATTTTGTATCAACTGATAACTTTGAAACTTTTCTTCTCTCATTAGATCATGCTTACTATTGGATATGCACATGAATAAGTAAAGGCGACATGACATTAGGCATTCCCTTCATTTTAGCCTTTTAAACTTATTTATATATCCGTTGTTAATTTAGTGTGATTTCTTCTCCTGAGGGTATATTCATCAAAGTTAGGAAGGTCTTTGTATGGCTTTGGTCATCCTAAATTTTGTGTTTGTTCTTTTTCAGTCCTGGTTAGCTTTGTGAAACAACAATTTCTATAGCCCTTTATGTGCTCATGCCCAATTTCCTTATATTCTAACCATTCTAGAATAGTAGCCTTACTGCATTGCTAAGATGTTGAAGCATGGTGACATGTTTAACTCATGTCAGAACTAAGCTTAGGGTAGTGAAAGGGTTGCTTGCATGACATCCATGTCATAAAGAAAATGTTAAATTCCCTCTCTCCACTCCTTACCGTGAATCTAACGCTTTATTGGTTTTTTAGCTTCTAGATATTCTGCAACTATATACACGATAGATAATGTATGTTGAAACTGTAGTTCCACTCCAGGAGAGACTGAAAATTGTCCGACTCTTCTGGCTCACAGTCATTATTACTCCCATGGATGGTTTTACCGCCGCCGTCGAGCCTTCAAATTATCAAGATAACAAGCAGCCCAAATCCAAGAGGGAAACTAATTCAGTTCTTCAAAGACTACTATTTTTTTGGTATCTTTGTTCCAACTTTTCATAGACACCACGTTCACATGGACAATGTTTCTATGTTCTTTGAAGTTCACCCAAGAAAATAAGCATTCTGGAATGTTCATCAGATATTTGATTCCATTTTTACTATACAATAGACTAAATAGGCTATGCCCTTATATGAGCAGTGGAGGTGTTCATCCAGTCGATTGCCATTGATTTGGGGCATTTTCTATATAGTTATGATTTCGTCATGGTCTTCTTAAACTACACATGGCATCCTCAAAAGATAATTGATGGGGTTGTACTTCTCCTTTTGTTCATAAATAAGGGGTCTTCCTAAAGAATGAATTAAAAAAAACTTATATCCACATAAATTTGATGTGGTTTGATTGAGACGTGCGTTGCACGTACACGCTAACTAGTAACACATAATAGGTGACTATAGACTTGCAAGATAGGATCAAGAACACACATATATTCATGAAAACATAATAGGTTCAGATCTAAAATCATGGCACTCGGGCCCTAGTGACAAGCATTAAGCACAGCAAAGTCATAGCAACATCAATCTCAGAACATAGTGGATACTAGGGATCAAACCGTAACAAAACTAACTTGAATACATGGTAAATCTCATCCAACCCATCACCGTCTAGCAAGCCTACGATGGAATTACTCACGCACGGTGGTGAGCATCATGAAATTGGTGATGGAGGATGGTTGATGATGACGACGGCAACGAATCCCCCTCTCCGGAGCCCCGAACGGACTCCAGATCAGCCCTCCCGAGAGAGATTAGGGCTTGGCGGCGGCTCCATATCGTAAAACGCGATGAAACTTTCTCTCTGATTTTTTTCTCCGCGAGACGGAATATATGGAGTTGGAGTTGAGGTCGGCGGAGCCTTAGGGGGCCCACGAGACAGGGGCGCGCCCAGGGGGGTGGGCGCGCCCCCACCCTCGTGGACAGGGTGTGGGCCCCCTGGTCTTGATTCTTTCGCCAGTATTTTTTATATTTTCCAAAAAGTGCCTCTGTGGATTTTCAGGACATTCCGAGAACTTTTGTTTTCTACACATAAAACAACATCATGGCAGTTCTGCTGAAAACAGCATTAGTCCGGGTTAGTTTCATTCAAATCATGCAAGTTAGAGTCCAAAACAAGGGCAAAAGTGTTTGGAAAAGTAGATACGTTGGAGATGTATCAGTGTGCGAGTTGTTGGGCTCTAACTGAACCCGAGCGAGGCATTGCCTAATTGAATCCGAGCGATTGCACTGCAGGCTACGCGTTACTGAACCCGAGCGATCGATCAATGGCTATTAGCTGAACCCGATCGAGCGATTCCTTCGCTACTGCTGCTAACTGAAGCCGATCGATGCTGCCTCTGGATGAACAGTGAGCGTTGCGTGGGTGGGGGTGTTTGGATGAACAGTGAGTGGTGGGGGTGGATGAACATGACCCCATGGCGTTGCCTCTGGATAAACAAGACCCTGATCGATTGAGCCGGTTGGGGCAGGATGAATAGGACCCCGTGGAGGGCTGGATGAACAGGATGACCCCGTGGAGGGCTGGGTGAACAGTAGACGGTGGAGGGGTGGTTGAACAGGAGCCCGTGGAGAGGAGTGGTTGAACAGTAGCCGATGGAGTAGCGCGCGGTGGAGGCTGGATGAACAGGAGCCCGTGGATGAACAGTCGCAGGTGGAGGCTGGAGGAGGTCGACGGTGGATGAACAGTAGCCCGTGGAGGCTGGAGGAGGTCGACGGTGGATATGAACAGTATCCCGTGGAGTCCCGTTTTGCGGTACGCCACACCCCTCCCGATGAACAGGACCCCCGTTTCGACTGTAGCGCTCCAACACAAGTCCGTTTCCTCCGTTTTGCGGTATGCCACACCCCTCCCGATCAACAGGACCCCGTTTCGACCGTAGGAGGTCCAACACAAGTCCGTTTCCTCCATTTTGCATACGCCAGACCCATCCCGATGAACAGGATCTCGTTTCGAACATGGCCGGTCGAACACAAGGCTGTTTCCTTCGTTCTGCGGTACACCAGGCCTCGTTTCCATCGATTATTCCATCCAAGCTCTCCCGATGAACACGGCGGCACATTCCGTTCCCGACCCAGCCAATTGGCTCCCCATGAACACGATGACGACGATGTTTCTCCGTACCGACCCAGCCATGTACACGAGCCCTGCCCGTACGTATATATGCGCGAGTAGGCGTTCGAGACCCCGCCCGTATGTATATACGTTGCCATATTTTCTTTCTTGCACACTAGCCGTTGTACATACGTGTACATGCAACGTGCGCGCCTCTACTACAACACGTGCGCGCCTCTATATCGACCAGTATATACGTACGTACACGTTCATGACCAGAATGACAACGCTACATACGCTTTGACCAGGTGGGTCCCCACTGTCAGGCACTTCCTTGCGTGCGAAGATGTAGCTCGTGGGTCCCAGCAGTCAGGGGGGCAAATCATTTTTTTTGCCCGGACGCACTTCCTTGCGTGCGAAGATGTAGCTGGTGGGTCCTAGCATTCAGGGGGAAACATTTTTTTCGCAAAATACGGTGGCCCATCCGGTGGGACCCTCCTGTCAGGTGGAGGAATCATTATTTTCAGCGTAATAAGGAGGCACTTCCTTGTTGCGGCTGTGGACCCAGCTGTCAGCCTCTCCACGTATAGTCCACGTCCGATGGAAGTCGTTCCTTGACCACGTTGACCACGCCGCGCCAAGAGCACCAGGGCGGTGGACGACGGCGAGGCCTAGGAAGGGGACGACGCGGAGCCGGAGAAGACGCGGCAGTGGATGCCCACGCGTAGATGAGTATGAGGGTTCACTGGTTCGGCTGCGGTGTGAGGCTGTCGTCGCCGCGGAATAACAGGGGGGTGTGGGTGAGTAGAGGGATGTCCTGGCCAGCGGTGGGAGTAGTAGGGGGCGGTGAGGCCTCCACGGCATCATAGCCAGCCACGGGAGCCAGGAGCATGCGGCACGACCGGCGCTGCTTTGGGCGGCTGGAGCAAGAAGACCAGAGGTTGAAGAAGCACTACGGCCGTTGGATGGACATCGTACGATCACTGGAGCTACAATCATTCATATTGACTAAAGTTGACAAAGGCCTCCGTCCCAGTCAACTTAGTAGGCCCACAAGTCAGCCTCCCACCAAGGTGGGTCCCAGCTAGCAGGGGGTATTCAATTTTTTGTGCGTAATAAGGAGGCACTTTTGATGGGTCTGAGCTGACAGCGGGGGGAACATTTTTTTCACGAAATACGGTGGCCCATCCGGCGGGTCCCAACAGTCAGGGGAAACATTTTTTCGTGAAATATTGGTGGCCCGCCCGGTGGGTCCCTGCTGTCAGGTGGAGGAATAATTATTTTCTACGTAATAAAGAGGCAATTCCTTGCGGCTGCCGTGGACCCAGCTGTCAGCCTCTCTACGTACAGTACTCTTCCGATGGAAGTCGGTCGTTGACCATATTGACCACGCCGCGCCGAGAGCACCACGGCAGTGGACGACAGCGAGGCCTAGGAAGGGGACGACGCGGAGCCGGGGAAGACGCGACAGTGGAAGCCCGCGCGGAGAGGAGTACGAGGGTTCACTGGTTCGGCTACGGTGTGAGGCTGCCGTCGCCGCAGAATAACAGGGGTGTGGGTGAGTAGAGGGATGCCCTGGCCAGCGGTGGGAGTAGTAGGGGGCGGTGAGGCCAGCGCGGCAGCACAGCCGGCCACGGGAGGCAGGAGCAGGCGTTCCCGTCGGCGCTGCTTTGGCGGCTGGAGCAAGAAGATCAGAGATTGAAGAAACACGACGGCCATTGGATTGACATCCAACGGTTATGTCTGCTAGAATCGTTTGTTGACGTATATGATAAATAAAAAAATCTTGCATACGCGTCAACTTAATAGGCCCACAAGTCAGACCACTCCTCTTTTTTTAATAATTTTTATATAACTCATTGCAACTTCTTATGCAATTTATTGCAGTCGGTTTTTTTGGTTGGCCAGGGCCAATTTCGCATATTTTTGTGGGTTCCAAACTATTTTTAATATTTAAATGTCGAGCCAGATTTAAAGTACTTTGAAGATATATTTAAATTAGGTTAATGCCCAGTGAAATAGGAATCTGAAAATGTGAAAAAATTCAGAAATTATAAAGTAAATGCCAATTCATCATCTGTTTTTATATTTACAACCCATTTCGTATTACTTTCAAGATTTGCAGGCGTCTTGAAAGAGTTGCAGCCCATCAGGGCGTAGAAAAATAATTAGGCCTGGATTGGGTATTCTTTAGAAAAAATAAACTGGGCTCATTTTCACAAAGAAAAAAATAGTTGGACTGGTCACATGGCGAACATAAAATATAAGCCTGGGCTAGACGGGCCACAGCCCAGTTCAAACCCTGCTCCGTCTCAACAATAACAAAAAATAATAATGCTCGAGCAGCTACGTCCCAGGTGTCATCCCATCTTGTGTTGTTCTCTTGTGTATTGACTATATACACTCACAATGTCGTGGGTCCCAGATGTCAGGAAAATACAAGGAGGAAGCATTTTATTTTTCCATACACTGACATGGTGGGGCCCTACTGTCATCCTCTCCAAGTACTTTTGCCGATTCCTGTTGTTTCTTGACCATGTTGACAACGCAGTGGGCGGCGTGCAGCGAGCGCACCAAAGCACGCGGAGGACTTCGACGTTACTGATTTAGGAGACGGTGGGGCGGCGATACGTGCGCTGAGGCGCAGCCAGCCATGGGAGGCGGAAGCAGGTGGCCCCGCCGGCGCTGGTTTGGTTTTGGCAGCTGGAGGAAGACATGACTAAAGAAACACAACAGACTACAAAAGCAGTAGGAGTACTTAACAACCTTAACTAAAACCAGCAGGGGCACTTAACAACCATAGCTGAAAGTAGTATGAGTACTTATACAGGTTCAGCCATACAAAGCACGCCTCGAACAGTGCTACTTTGCATACAGTTAACCAAGGGTGAGGCCGCTAAGCCCCAGGACAAGTCCCAGGCGCCATCCCGCGCATCCACAACCTTCTGAAAGCGGCTTCATCTCGCAATGTGGTCAATAAACAGGATATTCGCTTTAGAGCTATGGAAAAGCATGAACATAATCTTCTGTCCTATTCTCCAAGATGGACAGGCCTTCATTATTTGAGACCACCCATGAATAAGTATCTTTTCACCTCCAAGGGGAATGGAGTAGGTCGACATAAACTTCATGTTGCAACCAAGCGCAAGTCTAACCCGACCATGGTCAGGCATCTGTATAGGAACAATAGGAATAGGCAGTTTCTGTTTCAAGAAGATCACAGCTGTAAAAATGTGTAGAAGCAATAGTTTATGAACAACATATATAACAGAAAACAGCTCGTACCATAAGTTTCTCGACATAGTTGGACCTGTTCAACGAGTGCAGCAGTGGCACACATACCCTATATGGCCTTCCACCATTGAAACGCCCCACAAGAACCTCAAGACGATCAATAAAGTGTAGGAACTTGTGGATGTCATCTGAGTCAACTTCAGTGCCATCAGTAACAGCCGAGTTATTACAGAATAACAAACGAGCAGCCTGCTTAACTCTCAAAAAACCTACACGTGCCACCAATTATAAGAAAATATTAGTTAGAAGTAGCATGTTCGTGAGAGATTCGTTGCCACTTCTAAAGTTAAATTGTGATTAGTTAGACAGAATAGGTGGATTAAGAAGTAATCAAGGCAACAAGCAAGAACCAGATACAAAACTAACATGGATGAACAATTGGAACGACGTCGGGGTGGAAGATCGCAGTGAAGATAAGACCAGGTTCTGCTATTTCCATCGACATTTGTGCGCCAACTTTCAGTCCGTAACACTTGAGAAAGTTTATCCAAGTTCGGCCATAAAAAAAGCACTGATCTTCTTGGTTCATGAACCCAACTCGGAACTTATATCCATGGCTTGTCTTCACCGTGACCATTAAACTAGTGTATTCAGTTATGGCAAGGCCGAGCATCTTGAGTACATGTGTTTTGGTAGAGCAAATAATGCACTGCAGGAAAAATAGTATGAGAACACAATGTATTCCCTATCCAAATCTAGAAATAACTTCCTCCTTCACGTCAGTGTTGACCATCGTACTAGTAGTACCTTTATCAAAATATAGCAATCCAAATTTCCAAATTAGTCGACAGCATGTTCAAAAAAAAACCCACCCTCCCGGATAGAAAAGAGGATTCTAGGAACATACTGTGCGTGTTTTAAAATCCTGTGTTAGGATGAGAAGGAACAAGTGTGGCGTCTCGCCGAGGGCGCGGAAACCTGTAGGGTCCTCGCACTTTGGGCACTGCAAATGGAACACACTAGATTCAGTAGGAAGAAAAATGCATCAACGGCGGCGGCTGCCATCCTAGGATTGCCTGCGACCAAGGGACATGGATTTATCGGGGATGGATGAAGAATCCGTACCTGGTTCTCCATGAGAAAACCCTATGCAATCTCTAAGAAGGGGTTTTCACTGAACAAGCAGACGAGGGAGAAGGGGATTCAGGCCCAGTGAAATATTGTCGCTTCGTCCGTCCAGCTTACTGCTAAAGCTGGAACCGGGGTGATTTGACGGCTCATTGGGCATTACTGCAGCGCTACGACCAGGGTGTGTCTACCATACAGTTGTGCACTCTAATTTGTGCATATGGCACGTGGACCCCATTGTCGGTCGCCCCACATATCAGCGAAAGGAAGTAGAAAGACAGGAGTAACTAGTTACACATAAACATATTTTTGACAGAGAGATACTCCCTCTGTAAAGAAATATACAAATCTTTTATATCACAACTTTATACATAAGAAAAATCAAGGGGAATATATATAACATATATAATTATAAAAAACAGAGTTGTTTTTAACACAGTATAGACGAGTTGGTGATGATGGTGTGCCTGCCATCCTGCAATATAGGACGTCCGATATATATCTGACGGATAGGAAGGAAACTATGGCAATTTTGCAAAAAGGTACCCACACACCTCTCCACATTTGCAAATAAGGCCTTCCCTCATTCATCCTTTTGTATCACAAGATAAAATACTCATACAAATGCATCTTGATGTTACGTACAACGCACGGGCATTATGGGGGTTCAGCTGAGAATATAATACTCAGACAGGCTCACAGTTCTGGACTTTGGGCCGCAGGCCCACCCTGCGTGTTTGGGGGCCATGTGTTCTACCTCAGCGCTTTTCATATTGCAAGCGATCGGTACGGCGCTGGTTTTAGATGCTGTCGCAAGGCGAATACACAAAATTGAATAAAGCACAACAGCTGTTGGAATGAAATCAGATGACAGCTCCTAACCAGCAATGAGAGTTGCAATTCTATCAACGATATACCATGTGATCAATAATAATGTCGTACTACTTATACACACAGGACACTTGTTTCACCATGCCAGATTATTACATCAAAATCTCTCGGAGGATAGATCAGTTCGGCAGTTGCGTGCTGCTACTGAAGAATTTCAAAGTTGATTTAGACCAGCTCTCCTTGTCGAGAAAGTTCGATTTTGACATCATCCCCTACCGCAAGATATGATTTAGATTTGAACCTTGACCATCCTTTAGCATCAATCATCATGCGACCATCCTTTGTACTTACGGTATATTGAGCAGGTTCATTCACACCAAGGTTGCGCATGGTAAGAGAAACTTGGCCGCGGTCGCCCGGATTGTTGAATGACTCCCTCGTTGCTCTAGGAATTCTCTATTTGCAAACAAGAAGGCATACCCAAACAGTTAGATCAACACAGTGAATCATGTGAAACAACATGGAAAGAAAAAAGAACGAAGCACTTTGGGCGGCCAATGCTTACCAAGAAGGTAGACATGTCGGTTTTTGTAAGGACTTTGGTATATGAAGTGCGAACTGCAGCCCAGTCTGTTGCCGGTGCAACTGCTCATTCGGTTGCCGCTGCACAGGCCGGAACAGATGCAAGTGCAAGTCTTGGTGCAGGTACCGAAGCCGCTGCTGCTGCTGAAGATGGTGCTCCTTGTAGAGCTGGTGCCGGTGTCGGAGCAGGTGCCGGTGTCGATGCCTGATCCTCCGATAGATCAGACTGATCTGCTGGCGCGGTCGGTGCCCAATCCTCAGCTGGATCAGACTGAGCTGATGCCGCTATCAGTGCTAGAGCAACTGCTGGTGCTTGATCCGTTGCTGAAGGTGGTACCGATGTGCGAGACAGCGGCGATCGTGTCTGGTCTGCTATGATCAGCTTTCTAACTTGACTAGGATCCATGACCGTGATCTAGTTTTTTCTTCATTTCTTTTAAACGCGAGAAGGACTAATTGTGGCGTCTTTGTTAAACCAAACTGCAGTTCATCATAGGGATTCAGCTTGTACTCAGACAACAGACTGGTCCAATTTTTCCATTAATATAAGTGATGGACAATGCCTTCGTTACCGACACGACATAAGAAGTGAAACCTGCAAAAATAGCCATCGTAGAGCAAACCAAACGGTTGATTCTGTGATGAATGTCACATGGAAAAACCTGCATCGTAAAATTGCAGGAAAAGAAAGAAAAAATGAAATTAAATCAATAAGATTTAGACAGTAAATCAATAAGATTTACTTGATGTGACACGAGTGAATCCTTACCAGGAAATCACTATGTTGAAGTACTAAACAGAAAACTGATCGTCCAACTACGGGTGGCATGCAGGGGCCCCGCCTACTCCCACAGGCAGGATAGTCCAAAGGTCATGACAAATCGTATGGACCGAACATCCATGAGACTGGAAATCCTGGTGGGTGTGATAAACCCTGCAATGCATACAGATATTGGAGTGTAACCATAATTGATAAATCGTCCTAAAAAATATGATCTGGATACTTCAAAATATACAGACTGAATTGAGTGGACAGACATTAACATAGACCGTTCTCAGGACTGACCACACACCAAAAGCGACAATACTAATAAACAATACAGGGTTCACAAACACAAATCAAGTACTGAACAATAGTACTTACTACAGACAAGCAAAGTTGCACTAATTAAACTCTGCAGACTATTTCTTGCCACCGACCTACGGGATGAACCCCGCATAACTGACTAGGTGATAACCCACAAGTATAGGGGATCGCAACAGTTTTCGAGGGTAGAGTATTCAACCCAAATTTATTGGTTCGACACAAGGGGAGCCAAAGAATATTCTCAAGTATTAGCAGCTGAGTTGTCAATTCAACCACACCTGGAAACTTAGTATCTGCAGCAAAGTGTTTAGTAGCAAAGAAATATGATAGTAATGGTAACGGTAACAAAAGTAAAGACAATAAAAGTAATGTTTTTGGTATTTTGTAGTGATTGTAACAGTAGCAGCGGAAAAGCAAATAAGCGTAAACTAGTATATGGAAAACTCGTAGGCACCGGATCAGCGATGGATAATTATGCCGGATGTGGTCATCATGTAGCAGTCATAACATAGGGTGACACAGAACTAGCTCCGGTTCATCAATGTAATGTAGGCATGTATTCCGTATATAGTCATACGTGCTTATGGAAAAGAACTTGCATGACATCTTTTGTCCTACCCTCTCGTGGCAGCGGGGTCCTATTGGAAACTAAGGGATATTAAGGCCTCCTTTTAATAGAGAACCGGAACAAAGCATTAGCACATAGTGAATACATGAACTCCTCAAACTATGGTCATCACCGGGAGTGGTCCCGATTATTGTCACTTCAGGGTTGCCGGATCATAACACATAGTAGGTGACTATAGACTTGCAAGATAGGATCTAGAACACACATATATTCATGAAAACATAATAGGTTCAGATCTGAAATCATGGCACTCGGGCCCTAGTGACAAGCATTAAGCATAGCAAAGTCATAGCAACATCAATCTCAGAACATAGTGGATACTAGGGATCAAACCCTAACAAAACTAACTCGATTACATGATAAATCTCATCCAACCCATCACCGTCCAGCAAGCCTACAATGGAATTACTCATGCACGGCGGTGAGCATCATGAAATTGGTGATGGAGGATGGTTGATGATGACGACGGCGACGAATCCCCCTCTCCGGAGCCCCGAACAGACTCCAGATCAGCCCTCCCGAGAGAGATTAGGGCTTGGCGGCGGCTTCGTATCGTAAAACGTGATGATTTCTTCTCTTTGATTTTTTCTCCTCGAAAGCCAATATATGGAGTTGGAGTTGGCGTCGGTGGGCCACTAGGGGGCCCACGAGGTAGGGGGGCGCGCCCAGGGGGGGCGCACCCCACGCTGGTAAGCAGGGTGTGGGCCCCCTGGTCTTCATCTTTTGCAAGGATTTTTCTTTATTTTTTCTAAGGTGTTCCGTGGAGTTTCAGGACATTCCGAGGATTTTTATTTTCTGCACAAAAAACAACACCATGGCAGTTCTGCTGAAAACAGCGTCAGTCCGGGTTAGTTCCATTCAGATCATACAAGTTAGAGTCCAAAACAAGGGCAAAAGTGTTTGGAAAAGTAGATACGACGGAGACGTATCAACTCCCCCAAGCTTAAACCCTTGCTTGTCCTCAAGCAATTCAGTTGACAAACTGAAAGAGAAAAAGAAAAACTTTTACAAACTCTGTTTGCTCTTGTTGTTGTAAACATGAAAAGCCAGCATTCAAGTCTCAGCAATTATTATGAACTAACCCTACTCACAATGACACGTAGGTCTCACAATTGCTCATATCAATAGCATAATCAGCTAGCGAGCTATAATAGCAAAACTCGGATGACACACTTTCTCAAAATAATCATAACATGATATAACAAAATGGTATCTCGCTATCCCTTTTTGAGACCGCAAAACATAAATGCAGAGCACCTTTAAAGATCAAGGACTGACTAAACATTGTAATTCATGGTAAAAGAGATCCAGTCAGGTCATACCCAATATAAACCAATAATAATGAATGCAAATGACAGTGTGCTCTCTAGCGGGTGCTTTTTAATAAGAAGGGTGATGACTCAACATAAAAGTAAATAGATAGGCCCTTCGCAGAGGGAAGTAGGGATTTGTAGTGGTGCCAGAGCTCGGTTTTGAAATAGAGATAAATTATATTTTGAGTGGCATACTTTCATTGTCAACATAACAACTAAAAGACGACGATATCTTTCATGCTAAACAGATTATAGGCGGTTCCCAAACAGAATGGTAAAGTTTATACTCCCCTTCCTCCACAAGCATCAATCCATGGCTTGCTCGACACAACGAGTGCCTCCAACATTCAACGGGTCCCAAGGGGAGTTTTGTTTGTAGTTATTTTGATTTAGTTTGCATGAAGCATGGGACTGGGCATCCCGGATACCAGCCATTTTCTCGAGAATGAGGAGCGGAGTCCACTCCTCTTGAGAATAACCCGCCTAACACGGAAGATAAGGGCAGCTCTAGTTGACATATGAGCTATTCAAGCATGCAAAACAGAATGTTTATTTGAAGGTTTAGAGTTTGGCACATACAAATTTACTTGGAACGGCAGGTAAATACCACATATAGGTAGGTATAGTGGACTCATATGGGATAACTTTGGGGTTTAAGGAGTTTGGATGCACAAGCAGTATTCCCGCTTAGTACAGGTGAAGGCTAGCAAACGACTGGGAAGCGACCAACTGAGAGAGCGACAACAGTCGTAAACATGCATTAAAATTAATTCACACTGAGTACAAGCATGAGTAGGATATAATCCACCATGACCATAAATATCATGAAGGCTATGTTGATTTGATTCAACTACATGCGTGAACATGTGCCAAGTCGAGTCACTCAATTCATTTAAAGGAGGATACCACCTCATCATACCACATCACAATCATTCTAATAGCATGTTGGCACGCAAGGTAAACCATTATAACTCATAGCTAATCAAGCATGGCACACGCAACTATAATCTCTAAATGTCATTGCAAATATGTTTACTTCATAATAGCTGAATCAAGAACGATGAATCATCATATTTACAAAAACAAAAGAGGTTGAGTTCATACCAGCTTTTCTCTTCCCAACAAGTCCATCATATATCATCATTATTGCCTTTCACTTGCACGACCGAACGATGTGTATAATAATAAGAGTGCACGTGCATTGGACTAAGCTGGAATCTGCAAGCATTCAACTCAAGAGAGAAGACAAGTAATATGGGCTCTAAGTTTAAATGAACAATCATGCATATAAGAGCCACTAAGCATTTTTAATATGGTCTTCTCGACCCCCAAAGAAAGGAAAAGAAATAAAAACTATTTATAAGGGAAAGCTCCCAACAAGTAAAAGAAGAACGGGAAATATTTTTGGGTTTTCTTTTTAATTCTACTACAAGCATGAAAAGTAAACTCACTAATTTTTTTGATTTTTCTTAAAGTTTATCAAACACACAAGAAGAAAGCACAAAAAGAAATTTAAACTAGCATGGATGATACAATGTAAAAGTATGAGCACCGACGTCTAGCAATGAGTGTGTGTGTGAACATAAATGTAATGTCGGTGGGAAATACGTACTCCCCCAAACTTAGGCTTTTGGCCTAAGTTGGTCTATTGCCAGGGATGGCCTAGCGGATATCCGTAGGTGAAGCTGGGGTCGTACTGTGACGCAGCGGCTATCGCCGCCTGAGCTGTAGCGTGGAGTCGAGCAGCCTCCACTCTCCTTTCGTACTCATCTGCCTCCTCTTTGGTAATAATATATCTTCTTTTTGCCTGTGAATCAAATAAAGCAGGAGCAGGAAGTGCAATATGGACTACACGATGTCTGTCACAGATTAGTCGATACTGGAGAGGTGGTTCAGTCCTCTCAACAAACTGGTGGGAAACCATAGAATCAAAATCTAAATAAGAAGGGGGTAACTCCATGTCACCCTCATGAATGTCTACCTCAAGAAAATTAGCTAAGCGGGTTGCATAAATTCCTCCAAAGAAATCTCCGATGTGTCTATTCTGATGCAACCTGCGAGCTACAATGGCTCCCAAATGATAAGATTGGTCTCCTAACACAGCACTCCTGAGAATACTGAGATCAGGGACACACATGTGACATGCTTCATCCTTAGCATTTATACATCTACCTATAAAGAGAGCAAAATAATGTATAGAAGGAAAGTGAACGCTCCCTAAAGTGGCTTGTGTTATATCTCTAGATTCCCCCATAGTTATTCTAGCAAGAAAGTCTCTATATTCAGATTTAGGGGGATCCCTGACATTACCCCATGATGGAAGTTTGCAAGCAGAGGTGAAATCCTCTAAGTCCAGGGTATAGGATTTGTCATAAAGGTCAAACATGACTGTAAGAGAATTTCGCGAAGTTGAAAACTCAAACCTCCTCACAAATGAACTTGTGAGATCATGATACTGGGGGCATTTGTCAGCTTCAAAGTCCTCAAGACCGGCGTTACTCAAATATGCGCTAAATTCTTCTTTGATTCCCACTTGATTCATAAAATTTTCCGACGGCCATTCACGGGGCCTCACATGAGCGTCTCTTGGTGGTTCCTCGTCAGCATCACGTATTGCAAGCCTGGGGCCTTGCTTCCTTAAAGGACCACCTTGGAACATCCTCCTAAACATATTGTTTCCTCTGAAAAATTTCTGAAATTTTTAGTAACTTCAAATAAAAGTGAACCAACTTCAATAAAATTGACAGCAACAACTCCAACAAGTGCCTAGGGCCTATATAAAGCATTGGAACTACTTGGAACCATATAAATTTGTCATACAAGCTCAAGAACATGGTCACCTATGCAGCACAAATTTGCAAAGAATAAAGCACTAGAACAAAAACTAATTGGACCAATGGAGGAGTCACATACCAAGGAACAATCTCCCCAAACAGTTTTGCGAGAGGTGCTTTGAGCAAGGAGATTGAAAATCACAGCAACGAGGGCTGGAACTCGTGCTTGAGTTGGTTTTTCGTGTTTGTGTGAGGCAGAGGAAGAAGATGGGTGCAAGAATAAGTGGAGGACGGCCACCATGGGCCCACGAGGCAGGGGGCGCGCCCAGAGGGTAGGGCACGCCCTCCACCCTCATGGCCAGGTGGCAGCTCCCCCCCGTGGTAATTTTTGCACAGTAAATTCTCAAATATTCCGGAAAAAATCATATTAAATTGGCATGGCATTCTGAGGACTTTTATTTTCGGGATATTTTTATATTGCACGGATAAGTCAGGAAACAGACAGAAAAATATTATTTTATTTTATTTCTACTAAATAACAGAAAATATAAAGAGGGTACAGAAAGTTGTGCTTCTAGTTTCATCCATCTCATGATCATCAAAAAGAATCCACTAACAAGGTTGATCAAGTCTTGTTAACAAACTCATTCCGAATAATCCCGGAATCGGAGAAATTTTGAATAACACTAAATTACCTCAACGGGGATATGAAAATCCCCAACAATAAGAATATCATACTTTTTCTTGACAGTAGGGAGAGGAAATTCGAAACCTCCAAATATTATCGATGGAACTTTTCCAATAGAGTTGATACTATAAACTTGAGGTTGTTTCCTCGGAAAATGCACTGTGTGCTCATTGCCATTAACATGAAAAGTGACATTGCCTTTCGTGCAATCAATAACGGCCCCTGCAGTATTAAGGAAAGGTCTTCCAAGAATAATAGACATACTATCATCCTTGGGAATATCGAGAATAACAAAGTTCGTTAAAATAGTAACGTTTGCAACTACAACAGGCACATCCTCACAAATACCGACAGGTATAGCAGTTGATTTATCAGCCATTTGTAAAGATATTTCAGTAGGTGTCAACTTATTCAAGTCAAGTCTACGATATAAAGAGAGAGGCATAACACTAACACCGGCTCCAAGATCACATAAAGCAGTTTTAACATAACTTCTTTTAATGGAGCATGGTATAGTAGGCACTCCGGGATCTCCAAGTTTCTTTGGTATTCCACCCTTAAAAGTATAATTAGCAAGCATGGTAGAAATTTCAGCTTCAGGTATCTTTCTTTTATTAGTAATAATATCCTTCATATACTTAGCATAAGGATTTGTTTTGAGCACATCAGTTAATCGCATACGCAAAAAGATGGGTCTAATCATTTCAGCAAAGCGCTCAAAATCCTCATCATCCTTTTTCTTGGATGGTTTCGGAGGAAAAGGCATGGGTTTCTGAACCCATGGTTCCCTTTCTTTACCATGTTTCCTAGCAACGAAATCTCTTTTATCATAACGTTGATTCTTTAATTGTGGGTTATCAAGATCAACAGCAGGTTCAACTTCTACATCATTATCATTACTAGGTTGAGCATCGACATGAACATTATCATTAGCATTATCACTAGGTTCATGTTCATCACCTGATTGAGTTTCAACATCAAAAATAGAGATATCATTCGGATTCTCAGGTGGTTCAGCGGTAGGTTCACTAGAAGTTTGCAAGGTCCTATCATTTTTCTTTTTCTTCCTTTTGGAAGAGCTAGGTACATCGACTTTGTTTCTCTGATAATCTTTCTCGATTCTCTTAGGGTGGCCTTCAGGATACAAAGGTTCCTGAGTCATTCTACCAGTTCTAGTAGCTACTCTAACATCATAATCATTCTTCTTACTATTCATTTCATCAAGCACTTCTCTCTGAGCTTTAAGTACTTGTTCTACTTGAGTGGTAACCATAGAAGCATGCTTGCTAACAAGTTTAAGTTCACCTCTAATATCAGCCATATAATCACCCAAGCGCTTAATCGTAAAGGTATTTTGTTTTAATTGTCTACCAAAATAAGCATTAAAGTCGTCTTGCTTAAACATAAAGTCATCAAACTCATCCAAGCACTGACTAGCAATTTTAGTAGGAGGGATTTCAGCTTTATCATATCTATAGAGAGAATTTACCTTTACTACCTGTGTCGGGATATCGGGAGGTTCTTCATTAAATAAGTAATTGAGATCATATACTTCTTCAACATGCGGTAAATTAAGACCATGTATTTCTTCAATAGGAGGTAAATTCTTAACATCTTCGGCTTTAATACCATTTTCTTTCATAGATTTCTTTGCCTCTTGCATATCTTCGGGACTGAGAAATAGAACACCTCTCTTCTTCGGAGTTGGTTTAGAAATAGGATCAATAATTGGCTCAGGAACTGGCTTAGGAGGTAGCTCGGGAGGTGCCCAATTATTTTCATTTGCCAACATATTATTCAAAAGAATTTCAGCGTCATCCGGTGTTCTTTCCCTGAAAAGAGAACCAGCACAACTATCCAGGTAATCTCTGGAAGCATCAGTTAGTCCATTATAAAAGATATCAAATATTTTAGGTTTCTTAAGAGGATGATCAGGCAAAGCATTAAGTAACTTGAGAAGCCTCCCCCAAAGCTTGTGGGAGACTCTCTTCTTCAATTTGCACAAAATTGTATATTTCTCGCAAAGCAGCTTGTTTCTTATGAGCGGGGAAATATTTAGCAGAGAAGTAATAAATCATATCCTAGGGACTTTGCACACAACCAGGATCAAGAGAGTTATACCATATCTTAGCATCACCCTTTAATGAGAACGGAAATATCTTAAGTAAATAAAGGTAGCGCGATCTCTCATTATTAGTAAACAGGGCAGCTATATCATTTAACTTAGTAAGATGTGCCACAACAGTTTCAGATTCATAGCCATAAAAAGGATCAGATTCAACCAAAGTAATTATATCTGGATAAACAGAAAAATCATAATAGTCCTTATCGGGAACACAGATAGGTGAAGTAGCAAAAGCAGGGTCGGGTCTCATTCTATCTCTAAGAGATTCTTTACTCCATTTAACTAGCAACCTCTTAAGTTCATATCTATCCTGGCAAGCGAAAATAGCTGCAGAAGATTCTGCATCAAAAAGATAACCCTCAGGAATAGCGGGCATAGGTTCATCGTCACTAACATCAACGTGTTCAGGTTCAATAATTTCTCTTTCTCTAGACCTAGCAATTTGCTCATCAAGATATTCACCAAGTGGCACAGTAGTATCAAGCATAGAAGTAGTTTCATCATAAGTATCATGCATAGCAGAAGTGGCATCATCAATAACATGGGACATATCAGAATCAATAGCAGTAGTAGGTTTAGGTGTCGCAAACTTACTCATAACAGAAGGAGAATCTAGTGCAAGGCTAGATGGCAATCCCTTACCTCCCCTCGTAGTTGAGGGCAAAATAGTAGTTCGATCATCTTTCAAGTTCTTCATAGTGTCCAGCAGATATAAATCCCAAGTGACTCAAAGAATAGAGCTATGCTCCCTGGCAACGGCGCCAGAAATTAGTCTTGATAACCCACAAGTATAGGGGATCGCAACAGTTTTTCAGGGTAGAGTATTCAACCCAAATTTATTGATTCGACACAAGGGGAGCCAAAGAATATTCTTAAGTATTAGCAACTGAGTTGTCAATTCAACCACACCTGGAAACTTAGTATCTGCAGCAAAGTTTTAGTAGCAAAGTAATATGATAGTAGTGGTAACGGTAACAAAAGTAAAGACAATAAAAGTAATGTTTTTGGTATTTTGTAGTAATTGTAACAGTAGCAGCGGAAAAGTAAATAAGCGTAAACCAGTATATGGAAAACTCGTACGCACCAGATTAGCGATGGATAATTATGCCGGATGTGGTTCATCATGTAGTAGTCATAACATAGGGTGACACAGAACTAGCTCCAGTTCATCAATGTAATGTAGGCATGTATTCCGTATATAGTCATACGTGCTTATGGAAAAGAACTTGCATGACATCTTTTGTCCTACCCACCCGTGGAAGCAGGGTCCTATTGGAAACTAAGGGATATTAAGGCCTCCTTTTAATAGAGAACCGGAACAAAGCATTAGCACATAGTGAATACATGAACTCCTCAAACATGGTCATCACCGGGAGTGGTCCCGATTATTGTCACTTCGGGGTTGCCGGATCATAACACATAGTAGGTGACTATAGACTTGCAAGATAGGATCTAGAACACACATATATTCATGAAAACATAATAGGTTCAGATCTGAAATCATGGCACTCGGGCCCTAGTGACAAGCATTAAGCATAACAAAGTCATAGCAACAACAATCTCAGAACATAGTGGATACTAGGGATCAAACCCTAACAAAACTAACTCAATTACATGATAAATCTCATCCAACCCATCACCGTCCAGCAAGCCTACAATGGAATTACTCACGCACGGCGGTGAGCATCATGAAATTGGTGATGGAGGATGGTTGATGATGACGACGGTGACGAATCCCCCTCTCCGGAGCCCCGAACGGACTCCAGATCAGCCCTCTCGAGAGAGATTAGGGCTTGGCGGCGGCTTCGTATTGTAAAACGCGATGATTTCTTCTCTCTGGGTTTTTTCTCCCCGAAAGCCAATATATGGAGTTGGAGTTGGCGCCGGAGGGCCACCAGGGGGCCCACGATGGGCGCGCCCCCACCCTCGTGAGCAGGGTGTGGGCCCCCTAGTCTTCACCTTTTGCAAGGATTTTTCTTTATTTTTTCTAAGGTGTTCCGTGGAGTTTCAGGACATTCAGAGGATTTTTATTTTCTGCACAAAAAACAACACCATGGCAGTTCTGCTGAAAACATCGTCAGTCTAGGTTAGTTCCATTCAAATGATACAAGTTAGAGTCCAAAACAAGGGCAAAAGTGTTTGGAAAAGTAGATACGACGGAGACGTATCACTAGGCCATGGACTTCGTGAGAGATGTCTACATGCACCATCACCATCTCGTCAACCTTGGAGAACCTAACAGAGTGGTCTTTCCACTCATAAACATGACGATGAAGACAAGCCGCATCAGATTTGTTGGGAAGCTTTACAAGAACCACACCCTTCGTAATCGAAGGCACAACCAGGAAATTGTTGTGGTCAAGTATAGCCTTGAGAACACGCCTGTCAACAATGCTACATGAAAACACTAGTTCAGGACACATGGCGACAAGGACACAGCAGCTGGATTGTTTAGCAGTAGAACTCATGCCCAGGTCTTCCAGTTCACACGGCATGACTTTGAGAACTTCATCTCCACCGCGGACCTGGTTCTAATTCAAACAGAAACCATATTTTATTACTACCTCCGTTTCAGAAATATAAGATGATTTTCGATACTATACTCCATAGTTGACTACATATACGCATAGAAACGAACAAAGACACTAGAACATGTCTTCAAAGGCATGAGAGCAGAGGGATTACTTTCAATATCCATAACACAAGTTACTGAGGCAAATATACCCTCTTCAAAGGTAGCGTTGATGTTAATAAAGTACTCCCTCCGTCCCAAAATTCTTGTCTTAGATTTGTCTAGATACTGATGTATCAAGTCACAGATACATCCGTATCTAGACAAATCTAAGACAAGAAATTTGGGACAGAGGGCATAGTTGAAAGTAATCTATAAGAAATCAGTGTCAACCTCTTGCATGTTTTGGTCAAAAGAGGAATTTAGAACCGTCATTTGGCACACTAAAATCACATGCAAGATCACCTAGAAAGTTGTACTACCAGTACTAGTACTACGTGTTAGATGAAAAAACACAATCAAGATCGAGAAAAAGATCGTCAACAAGAGACATTACCTGGACTTGCTTAATGAGGGATCCCGGAGAGAGGGGCTTGGACAGGGCGATGGCTTTGAGCTTGTCTGCGGTAGTCTCGGTGGGGTGCTTGCGCTTCTTCGTACCATGAGCCTCGACGGTTTTGGCCAGAGTCATAGACATCACGTCGGCCGGTGCTCCAGCGTCCATCCAAGAGACGAAGCTGAGAGAGAAGAGTGAAAGGAGGAACGAGATGAGGGAGAAGCGAAGTGAGTAGGGGTTTCTTCAAGAGAGGAAGCTGAGAGAGAAGAGTGAAATGATGGTTGCTTCGTCCGTCCAACTTACTACTAGAAAGGAGGGGATTTTGTGATTTGACGGCTCATTGGGCATTACTGTGGCGCTTTGATCGGGGTAGTCTACCGTCACTCTACTATGGAGTAATTTAGTGCATGGCTGGTGGACCCAGGTGCTGGCTATCCCACACGTCAGCGAAAGTGAGTAATTTAGTGCATGCCTGGAGGAGGATCTGCACGGTAGAGCGTGTCCACTGTTTCTGAAGAAAAAAATGATTACAGCAAGCGTTTCCACTCTTACGACGGAGGAGTGTGAAACACGGCAGCCACTTGAACATACACCGTGCTCCTACTACTAGGCATGTGAGTGGTTCATACGTCAGTACTACATAATCTTGTTGCTAGTGTAGTAAGATATGACGATAACAAATGACGTTGTGCGCATGTCAACTATATGTAACATAGTACTGCTTTTTCGACTATCCCGTCGAGAATGAATGGTGAGATCAATGTTAACAGAACTAGGTCTACAGCGCATGGAGAGTACGATGCTACAGTACTCCATGAAACATGAACCATATGAAGCACGAATAGTGTTAGGCAGGGTGTATGAAGGGTGCACGGGATGGGAGCAAAATTTCCCTTCTCGACCCACTTTTGGGTGTTTCGAAGAGTGCATGAAGGGTGCATGAGTCCACACTAGTAGGTTATCAAAAATACACGAAGAGCAAACAACTATATTGAGATGAGAATGCAACCAAACACACCCACATGCTTTGTGCTATAGTGGCTGATCTGCATCGTCTGAGTTTGATCCAATGGTCATGTTGCGCCGAGACATGGACATGCCCATGCAGAAGGCGCCTAAACACCACCGAAGTCCCTCTGCTTCCCGAGGCACACGATGTTGGTGATGCAGGGTGCAACCGCCCGCAGAGCCCACTCCCAGTCGACGGGAGCCAGCTCGTCAAAGACGGCATCCAATGGCACGAATGGATTCCGGTGATGGAGCCCTAAAAGGATTCGCCCGCCAATGGCGACGGCAGCCCGCAACCCCTCCTTGTCCAGCTCAGCCCCCACCATCGTGCGGAGACGGCTCAGCTCCTCGGAGATATAGGTGAAGAAGGAGACCAGGTCAGGAAGCCGCAGCTCATTGAAGTCGACCGGGTGGTCAAACGGGTTTAGCCCAACGACCGGCATGGTCGCGCTGGCACGACGGTAGGCATCGCGCAGCCACAACACGTGCATGGCAACTTGGTTCACCAAGTGGCTGGGGTGACCTAGACCTCGTCACGATCGGCCCGCTCGCGCTCCAGCCGGCTCCCCTGACGGCCTATCATATCTCCCACTTTCTGCAGCAATGCCGCAGACGCCTCGAGCATCTTTGTGGTGGACGCCTGCCTTTTTGAAGCTCCGTGAACTCCCACACATAACGGAGGAGCATGGCACTCCTCTCCTCCTTGAGCTCACGGAGCTCCACGTCCTTGGCCCTGAGCTCCGCATCCTTGGCCTGGAGCTCCTGTGTCAGGCGCCTCACCTCGGACTCCATGATCTGCTGCACCAGGTAGAAGCAATGGGGAGAGGAAGCAAAGGGGGCAAAACGGCTGAAAGGCAATGCAATCTACGGGAAGGTGGAGGGAGCCAGCCGAGGAGCGGGGAATCTTTTGGTTTTCACCATGGTAAAACACCAGTCGACGACTTCTCACATCAGGGAGCAGTGGGTTTTACAGGCGGAGTCATCGTGACTAATTGCTGTCGCGCCTGCTCCCGTCAATCAAAAAATTAAGAATCCTGCCGCGCCTGCTCCCGTCAATAAAAAAATTAAAAATCCTGCCGCACCCAAGCACCAGAGCAACACCGCGGTGGATATTTAAATTCACCTGACGGCAAGTAGATAAAAAAAGGGGTGAAAAAACAAATGTGGCGGCGGCCTAGCTAATCGGTCGAACTAGCCCAAGTAGCTAGCCACCGTGCTTCACTTATGTACTCGGCGGGAAAGGTGGTCTTTCATGATTTGACGACTCATTTACTTGCTTCGGCACTACGACCGAGGAGGACCCAGAAAACGCACGGTAGGGCGTCCCATGTCAGGAAGAATATATGCGTGCACCACCCGGGAGGACCTCAAAACCACGCAGTAGGGTGTGCCACGTCTCGGCACGGAGGAAAAATGTGCGTGTAAAAATATACTGTATCAGAAGTAGTACCTATGGTTCAACCTCGGGACCCAGCTAGTCGGTCGAAAACACCCCACTAGCCACACAGCTTCATCATGCAAACGTGGCACGGAGGATAGATGTGGTTAGCTCCGTCTCGACTAGCCACAACATCTCTTGTTCTAGGCGATTCTTCTATTTTCCAAGCTTTTTTTAGTTGTAATAACACCACGGCAAGCTGGCGCCGCTCTTCGTGTATGCCCATGCAAAGGTTAGACGATGGAGATAAGAGAGATTGAGATCGCAGACCTAGGACCCACCAGTAAGTGAGTCAACGTCCATGCACGTGTTGACGAGGCACTCCCTCTACTCTACTCAACGTAATACTGTATAAAATCAAGTTATGGGACAAAGCCAACAACCGTTGTTGTTTCAGTCTATCGACCTACGCTTTGAGTCCAGGTTGCCAGTTCGAATCTCGTCTTTCAGATTTGTTAGTTTTAGGTCCAAATTTGATTAATGACAAGTGGGACCCCTGTGTGTTGTTCCAATATTTCAGTGTAGGATGGTTTTTTGAACAAACACTTTGCACGGTTAGACAAGTAACGACACGAGTTACACGTATTTTGCAAGTTTACGAACAAAAATGACAGCGACATAGAATATCACATCCACCCCGCAGTTTAGATGCTATGGTGATACGAGTTTTTACACCGTTGGAAGTGAGATCCACTGGCTTGGGAGTAGTCTTTGTAATTATGCGCAATTTCCAAACTCTCCAAAGGTTTTTTTTGCAAATAAAACATTCAGGCCTCATGTGTGCCACTGCATCTTCGATCCAACGGCTCCCCATAACTCATATTAGGTGCTCCCCGTAGCTTAATTACCCGCTACGGTGATATGAGCATCTAGGTCGTATGACCAATGATCAGATGGCACATGTGTAGTACTTGTACTTTCTGTGCATTTCCCAAACTCTCTTAGCCGTATATTGCAAAAACATTCAAACCTCCTACTGTGGGTCGTTAGATCACAGTGAACTCGTATCACCATAGAATCTATGGTGCGGGAGCACCTCATATTCTCCCGTGCGAGAAAACATAAGGTGTTATCGCAGCTTGGATGCTACGGCGATACGAGCTTCGAGGTTGTTTGATCTGAGATGCAATGGCATCTGAGCAGTCTTTGTGCTTGTAAGCAGTGGCCGAACTCTTTTGGGGCTTTTCTGCAAAAAACCATTCGAACCACCGAGGAGGTGTTGGGTCACAAATCCAACGGCTCCGAAGAGCTTGTATCACCAAAGCATCTAATGTGTGGTAGCACATGATATTCTTACATACAGGAGAATATGATGTCCTCCTTCATCTTAGATGCTATGGTGATACGAGCTTCGAGGTCGTTGGATATGGGATCCAAGGGCATCTGAGTAGTTTTCGTACAAATTGTGTGCAATTCTTAAACTCATCAAGGTTTCCTGTAAAAATATTAAGACACATCATGTGAGCTACTATATCTCAGATCTACAAGCTCCGAGCAACTCGTATCGGCATATATCATCTAAGGTATGGGGGAACATGATATTCTCCCGGGGAGGAGGGGTGGGGTGCACAACCAATCGGTGGTTGGGAGGGTGGGGACAAATATAATCTAAACAATCCTAAATAGAGCTCCACAATTTTATCTAAGGTCAACCCCCGACAATCATAGCTTTGACTAAACACAACATTTGCATGTACTGTAGTACTAGACTTAATATTCATGTTTCAGTTTCATGTTCATTTTAAAATATTGAACTGAGGACCATGCATGTCTTATATTTTACTCCCTTCGTTCCTAAATATTACGCTTTTTAGAGATTTCAAATGGACTGGCACATACGGATGTATATACACATATTTTAGAGTCTAGATTCACTCATTTTGCTCCGTATGTAGTCACTTGTTGAACTCTCTAAAAGACTAATATTTAGGAATAGAAGGAGTATTTTTGAATTCATGTCATACATGCATGGTTTGGAAAAATAGATGCACTATACTTATTGGATTGTTGTTGTATTCGTGTGTGCGTCTCTCTCTCTCTCTCTCTCTCTCTCTCTCTCTCTCTCTCTCTGTCTCTGTGTGTGTGTGTGTGTGTGTGTGGTCATATGCTTGATACATACAAAGTTTTCTCACCTCCATATTGTTCATCTTTTAAATTTGAATTTGCATTGGAAAACTTACTAGGGATACCATGAAATGTGAAATCCACATTGAGATCACTATATCACAAACTCACTCTAATTCAACAACTCGTCATAAATCAATTACCACATTGAGATTAGTATCTGCAAGGAAAATACGGGCATTGTAATACACATAGATTCATTCGGCAATTTAAAAGGTTCATTTCATATTCTCGAAAGGTAGGACCCAACGGCCTACCAGCCAACCCTTGGCTCGTGTTGATCATAAAAAAATAAAATAAATAAAAAACCGGGCTCGTGTCCTTCGGTGGCGTGCGTGGTACGCACATTAGGCAACCCCAACCAGTCGAGCCTCAGCGTTTCGAGTCGAAATATCTGGTGGCCAGAATTCCAGCCCTAGGAAATTCCCCTCATGTCCCTGGTCCATAATGACTACCGATGAACAGCGGAGGGATGCTATAGTAGCTAGACAACGTTACCTACCGTGCCGAGCACGGTTCAATTCCCTCGGTCGCCGCTCGTCAAGGTCACCCGTCAACTGCATTACCTAGTAGTAGTACTACTACTACACCAGGATGAGCACAGAATTGAGCCCGTTTGTTCGTGCCTAGTACTTGAGTTAATATATCAGGCAATGCATTGGTACGGAGGGATTATCCTTTTACTCTGCATATATAACTTGCCTGAAGTCTAACTAAGCAAAATTTTTGACCAAATCCTTTCTTAAGAAATACAACAGGACAGATGTACGGCTCGAAAATTTATTGCATGATGCAGGTTATGATATTGTTTCGAATCCTGGATCTTAAATTTCAGAAAATCCAAAAGTGAGCATAAATTCTTGAAACTGAGCATGGTCACGTGATATGGCACAAATATTACTTCGTAAGTTTTTTCTTCAATTTGAGACAAGCTGCTTATGACAAGTTGCACAAATGAAGAGCCAAGGTATTTTGGAACAAAGGCCTGTCACGTTAAGGCGAACGCTTTCACTATTGAAACCATGGGCATTTACGTGCCGCCACGAGTCCCCACTTCTCATCTGCAGGTGCCGTCCGAGCAAGCATGTGAGTCGACGGGAGGCGTGTGAGCAGACCGCTGCGCCGGCTGACAGGGAGGCGTGCGAGCAGACCGCTATGTAGGCTCACCAGGAGGCGAGCCCTTTGACCAGGCTCCGCGGCCCACCTTTGTCCCAAATGCTCCCACTTTTAATGTCACCGGCACCGCAGTTTAAAATCAACCCCGCACTACCCGGTATCGCTACAATCTTCTATCTTCCTCTTTGATTCTCCTGTCGTCTACCTCCAACTAGCCTGACCTAGACATACGCCATGCCGCATCACAATGGTTTGCCCTTAGTCTTCCAGTTTCCTGAGGAAGACACCCAGCCGGAGTCTCAAGAACATAAGGCGCTTTGGGACGAGCTTGAACTGGCCTTGCGGGAAGTCGTCGTGCCTGTCCCCGCTCCCGTTCCGGCTCCCGTCACCTCGACTGCGCCAGCGCCCATCCCCGTGGCATTGATGGGCTGGGAGCCGCACATTGTTGCCGAGCTTGATCCCACGGGGTTCCACGAGCTCCCCGCCGACTTTCACGCGCCCGTGCACCTGCCAGCGCATGCGCCTGCACATGCACTAACGCGCACGCCCGTGCCAGTGTTCGTGCACCTGCCAACGCATGTGCCTGCACGTGCACTGACGTGCGTGCCCGTGCCGGTGCCCGTGCACACGAATGTCTCGGCCGCGCTGTTGACAACGCCTGTCCCCGCGCGGGTGCCAGTGCCCCCCTCAGGAGCATGGATGGCCGTCGTCGACCGCTTCCTTGTACCGACGCCAGTCGCCTCCTCCCGCCAGTTGACTCGCTCCGAAGTCTAGAACATTTTGGCCTTCCTTGAAGCTAGGCCAACGTGCTGGAGTATGCCAACAACGGTGCAAGACGCCGCCGTCGCTGTCGGTCAGTGGCCCGACGACACATAGAGCACGACAGAGGAGCCGCTACCCACCGCAAGATGCCCCCGCCGTGTAATCTAAATTTGCCATAAAAAATGTTCAGATTGGCATGCTTAAAATCCGAACGTTTATCATTTCTGTTTATTTTATATCGATCGTCGTATAATTTAAAGTCGGAGTCAGACTGAACGAAATCTATGGTTTGATCGATTGAATGTTCTGCTAGAGCCGTATCAAATTAAATATAAAATGTCATCAAGCCACATGTATTCCTTATCATCCAATGACCTAGACTGCTTCAATGTCGAGCGCTCAGCACGTTTAGCGTGCAGTTAATTTCATGCCAAAAATAGTGCTAACATGCAAATAATATCCTACTTAATATCCGCATGCACTTAATATACTTCCAAATTAACGTGCGTTGCACGTACACACTGACTAGTGCTGCTAGTACGTGAAACTCGTGCCATAACTTGTGAACGCATCCAGATATGGTCAACAGCAACATCGCCCGCGAGTTCTTCGTGTTTGCCCATGCGTCTAAACACAGACGGGGAGGAGAGAAAGAGCACACATGGAACCCACCAGTAAGTGAAGGCGAACAGTACTAAAAATAATATTACATGTTATCCATTAAATAGGTTGTGGTAATATAAAAACATTATGTGAACAAAGGGGGGTACAACAAACATTGTTGTTCTACGTATGTTGCCTATTGACGTGCGGCTTGAAGGCCCTGGTCGCATGTTCGATCCTCGTCCTTTATTTTTTTAATTTGTATATGGGTCCAAATTTGTTTCATGACATGTGGGCCCCTCGGTGTGTAGTTTGTAGCACTTTAATTTGTGGGTCTAAATTTGTTCCATTCCAAGTGGACTATCGGTGTGTAGCTTTGTAGCTTATTTATAATAATTAAAGAGAACAATAGAGTTTTTTGCAATAATACCATGGTACGACGTTGAAGGCAAGAAAGAACGTGCGAGAGAGCGATGACCGAGCCAGAGGGAAATCAACTAGGGGAGTTGCGGGGGTTGCAACGGTGTTTGGAGTAGTTGTGGGCCGAATGCTACGAAAATATAATCTAAACCGACCGGAATAAATGCCTACACAAATTAATCCAAGGTTGGAGTGCCCCTCGCAATGTAAATAGCTCCGGCTTTGCGAGGGATGGAGAGGTAGCTTCAATGCGTGGAAGATATGGTGTGAGAAAGCAAGGTCAATCGAGACAAATATAGATAAAGAGACAAAGTGAGTGTGGTCTGACATTCATTGAACAGATATATATGCTCTGGAGAGATATTGTCCGATTGAGCTTTTGGCAAGGGTGAGGGCTGTAAGATAGAGCTTGAGAGATGATCCAGTCACAAACGTGTAGATATATTTTGTGCGTGGGAGGAAGCAAGGTCAATCGATCACATAGGGTCATCGTGCGATCGAAAGAGTGAGACAGGTTGGAGAGAGTGACCTAGATAGACAATGTGCATGAGAGAGTATACAATGTGAATAGGTCGAATTGGGCTCAAACATGGTGATATATCGTTTTTGTCCGAGAAAGAGCGGGGTCAATCGAGACATACAAGGAGAGAGAGAGAGAGATTGAGTGAGCATGGCCCGCCATGAGGTCGAAAGAGTGGGGGCGGCTTGGATGGACTGACCTAGATAGAAAATCTACGTGAGAGAGTATAGAGTGTGTCGATCGAGGCTCGAACAGGGAGATATTACATTTGTGTGTGAAAGAAAACGAGGTTAAACGAGACTCGGATAAAGATAGTGAGATTGAGCGAGTGTGGCCCGCCGTGCGGAAGAAAGAGTGAGATAGTCTTGAGGGAGTGACCTAGATAGACAACGTGCGTGCGTGCGCACGAGAGGTTGGGGGGCTAGATAGGCAATGCATGTATTTAGCGCGAGAGGGTGAGAGGGAGAGGGAGAGAGAGAGAGAGAGAGAGAGCTCAGCATGGGGTGCAATGGCGGGTGTGTGAGGTAAATACATTTGGTAACAGAGTGGAAAAAGGGGTTGTGTAGTTGAGAGACTTAGAGATCGAAACATGGAGAGAAAGAATGAACATGTGTTGGAAGATTGATTAGGAGAGGAAGATTGATCGATACAGGAAGTATGTAGCGTGTGTGCCGGACGACGACGATGAAGATGACCCAAGCTCAAGCTAAGTTCGAATCGCCCCTCGTCTCGTCTTTTTCCCCACCTCTGTGCCGGACGACGACGATGAAGACGACGGTCGAACTTCACCACCGCACCGGAGTTACCACATATACGCCCTCGTCCACCGCACCGGGTGGTCCACCGACAACGTCGGCCGCTGCAACCGACGCACCTCACAGACACCGACTTCCACCGCATCAGGTGCGCTTCACTGACGTTGTCTCCCAGCTCATCGGGGCTACTTCACCGAGCACATTGTCGCACCTCCGCCCCCTGAGGCCGTTGGGGCTTCCCAACGGTCTCGTCCACCACATCGTAGAGCTCCGCTACCACTCAAGATCTGCATGCGTGCACGGCCAGCCAACGCCAGCGCATCGCACTCAACGGCTCTAAAGTGACCCGCACTCTAGCTACGCGAGCATGCCCAAACGCCGGCCCGAACTAGGTATACACACATCACTCCCTTGTGCACTGTTCCGACGATGTTTGGATATCCTTTCACTGCTCTCTTAGCTTACACGCCTATGCAACTCTGACTTTAACTCTTATTTCTTCTGGAGATATCATCTGAAACAAGCAAATCCATTTTTAGCGAAGCATGACAGCGCTACGGGATCTGGTACACATCCTGCACACCCGTATAACCTTATAAGTATCTGTCCTCCGGTACAACATCAAGGTCGATTCCTCTTATTTGATCAACCATTCGCCGTGTCAAAAATGCAGAGGGGGGTGCAAGGAGTACAAGGCCTGCACATCCAAGCAAGTGGTAACATGGACTTGTACATGGAACATTCCAGGCGGAAGCAGAGCTGCAGTGAGCCTATACCAGGAGCTAGCGTAAGTCCATGCATTTCATTTAATTCGTACTGGCATTCGTGTATGATTTGTGTGCAGTGGCGGATCCACGAATTCAAGTTACCAGGGGCGAACATTTAACTTAAAAAACACGAAGGCACTTGCACTCCGGAAATCAACATAACTTGAGAAATGTGAAGCTACATGCACTTTGAAAACCAGCTAATGATCCAAAGTAGTTCAGATTATAAACACTAAATGATGCAAGCACAAAAAACCACAAAATGCAACATGGTGTACAAGGACTACAAACATGGTCTGTACCTACTTGAACTATTGGTTCTCTGGCTGAAAATATCGAAGTGTAATTGCACCTATAACCAGTGCGCAAACTGCATATCAATATATCTATCCTACACAAGTATGCCAATAGTTTCAAACAACATATTAGAAAAGTATTTATGCTATGTTGTCATGATACGGGGACTTTCTGGTAGATGGCCTCGATGTTTCCTCAAGCTATGAAAATGCACTATAATTTGCTTGTCATCAATGCCTGCAAATCTCTCTCTCTCAACATAGCAGATCATCATTAGACACTAAACCCTTCAATGAGCTTGCAAAATGCTTGCATTAGATCCCTCATTAGACATTATATGTTCATCACCAGGAGCATGTAAAATGTTTGCATCAAATCCTTCATTAGCAGTCTGTCCATTAGACACTTCAGGCTTAAGAACAACATGAGCTTATATGCTTGCACTGGAAACTTGATTAGATACATCAGATTTAGTCAACTCAATATTGATTGGGGGAGTTATAAAATAAGTAGAAATTGGTTTCATTTTCTCATAGATTCCCGACATACAAGCAGTTTTACAACACCGCCAGGTTTAACTATTGGCCAGAAATTGAAGAGTTGAATTAGATATAATCAGGGATGTGATGTACCTGCTTGTTGCGCATGCTACTCTTGCAAGCTGTGACTGTCCGTTTGCGCAAGCTCGATGCCATGCCCGTGTTGCCGCCGCTGCCTCCCACGCAGGCTACACCTAGGGTTGGATCTTCATCTTCTTGTCCTTCCGTTCGCTTGAAGCCCGGTGTCCGCCCTCCAACGAGGGCGCAAGGAAGTGCTGTGTCGGCCTGTCCAGCGGCGGCTAGGTTAGGAGTGAACCAGACTGGAGGCTGGAGTGAATGAATTGGGATTTTTCCTACTGTCGATCGATATGGGAGGCGCTCGTTTGGGCCGCGAGCCTGCTATAGGGCCTGCCTTGCACTTATGTTATTGGCCCATCCAAATTGAAACATTTTTCTTCATTTTTTACATTGCCTTCTCATGCATGGGACGAACAAAACTAGCCTGGGCCAACCTGGACGACTCAAATTAGGTGCACACTTTCCAGCCACCTGAGGTGGCCGCCCATACCAGCCCCTATGGTGGCGTCGCCCCTTTTTGCATGTATGATTGGGTAGTGAAAAATATTCCAGTGGTGCTTTTGATTAACCCACAGAATGGTTGAATTGCTTGTTTCTATGAACTGAGTTCGCCAATCATGTGAAGGATGTCATTCTTTTCATCCTATTGTAGATTGCGTAGATCTCGATATACCAAAAGTAATCGCATGAAATATACAGTAAAAGCCGGTGTGATGTGTGTGGCTACAACTAGTCTGACTACACATCTCATATAACATATCAAGGACGCACCATCTTACCAGATTAACCATTCAACTTACCAATGCAGTGTGGGAAGAAGAAGTATTGGGACTGCGTATCCAAGCAATTGATGCCATGGACTCCTTCGTACAACCTTGTAAGAGAAAAAGAAGTTGTAGTGTGCCTGTACAAAGAACTAGCATAAGTTCAGTTACCTGCTTCTCGAAATTTTAGTTAGCCACTTATTGCAAAATTGTTCAATTACGTTGCTTGGCTTAATTTAGTTTGCTACTGATTACATAATGCCACAACCTGTTAATCCTATTGTAGATTGCGCCTATCTATGTGTTTGATACTTACTATTAAGAATTGCCTGTTTGCCTTAACTTAAGTAGCTACTTCTTTGTTTAACTGCTTTGCTGCTGCAAAAGTGGGTTACAATGATGTTAATAACTACTTTTCAGCATCCAATTGAAACTCTTTAATTCCTTGTTTGTTTAACTGGTTTGCTGTTATAACTCCCAGTTGAGATGTTTTGCTAACTTCAACTTTTCTGAATCCAATCGGAACTTTAATGGCAAAACAGGTTAGCCCAAGATCAAAGAGCGAGGTCCCCATGGACGTTGCATCATCCCACAGCAGTGGCACCGGCCCAATCGTGCATTATGAATTGCCAACTGCTGATGCTCTAGAGGCTAAACTAGTGGTAGAAAGAGATTCTGCTTCTACACTTATAGATGAAGTTGACATGTTGAGGAAGCAAACAGCACAATCGCAAGAAGTACTCAAGACAACCATTAAATATTTGGTGGATTTCAAAATGAAGCAAGCTGAGACTAACCACATAGTTAAGGTCCTGAAGGAAAAAAGGAAATTAAATTCCCACTTGATAAATCATAGGTGAAATGTTCTTTCCATCGTTGAATAACCTTTGTGTTGTTTGTTCATGTAATCAATCAAACCATTTGTTT
This sequence comes from Triticum dicoccoides, assembly GCF_002162155.2. Taxonomy (NCBI): domain Eukaryota; kingdom Viridiplantae; phylum Streptophyta; class Magnoliopsida; order Poales; family Poaceae; genus Triticum; species Triticum dicoccoides. The sequence goes on along the minus strand of NC_041393.1, from coordinate 607,932,159 downwards.
TAGAGATCATGTAATAATTGTTTTTTGTTTTTTGTTTTTTGGTTTGTAATTTTATTTGAGCACAAGCCTGTATTAATTGATAAGACTCGGAGATATTTCATTTGGATTGCTGTGCCAGACCTACAAATATGCCAATCGGGTTGAATGTGCATTCAGCAATAACAGTAGTATAGATGGACCATAAGTGGCACTCATCGGAAAGGGCCAAGGTGCTGGCTAAAAAAAGGATATTGTTGTAGCAAAAAAATACAGCGGCCTGGCTTATGTATGTTAGTGGATATTATTGATCCATATACTCTATAAGTGTTTATATGTCTGTTAGTTCTATACATTCTTGGTTGATTGACTTGGTATTTGAATCTTGATACATCGCTTGTGTACATTTCTAAATGGGAGTACACATTATGCTGCATGTGACATTTGAGTTGGACATGAAGTGTTCCAAATATTTGAATTCACCTTAAACTGGATTCTAGCTTTTGAATTTGAGTATCGGCATTTGGAAACCGTATTCATATATGATAGTGGAATACATCTTTTTCGTCCTTTTGAAGATATACAAAAACACATAGAATGATTTATAAACATTCATATAGGAATACAAAATGGATCTGGATTTAGTTGCCAGGGTAAACATGGATGCTTATTGTCCCAAAATTCAAAAGAAGCGACAAAATGTCCACTCCCACGTCAGCTGCCCGAAGCCAAGTGTTTGGGAGATGGAAATTACTGTCTATCCATTACACGGATAATCCATCGGCCCGATTCCCACTGCTCTAAATCGGGGTAGGTTAGTAACTTCAATTAGACGTGACACGACCGCCTCTGAGCCCATTCCGACACGGTGGGCGTCAAACAAGGGCGGCAAAACACATTTCATTCAAGCTCATCCGAAAGACCTCTGTTTCTCCCTCCATTCCCCATTCATGCACGGTGGGCGGCAAAACAAACTCAACTCGGCCGAAATCGATGTAGGCAAATATTTTCAATAGGGGCAGGTTTGTAACTTCACTCAGACGTGACACAAGCGCCCTACCTGTCAGCCATGTTCATACACCATGGGCGTCAACCATGGGTGCCAACCACCCTCTCCTCACCCGAAATCGCTTTGGGCAAATATTGGCGAGATGCAAGATTATCGTCCTATTCCCAACCGACAAGACGTCCAAATTTTAAATGGGGGCTAAGTTTGTAACTTTCCCATAGTTCAGACAGACGCATCCCAAAAACATGGTTCCCTGTACCTCTCCCTCCATTTTCCCATTCATACACCGTCCGCGCTAGAACACCATCCCCACACCAGCCTCCGTCCGCCACCCCATCCATCGCCGCCGTCCTCCACCACATCCATCGCCGCCATCCTCCACCACATCCATCGCCACCATCCTCCACCATGCCGGAGCACCTACCAAGACCGCGTCGTCCACTGCTAGAGATGGACGTTTCTCATCCATGGCGATGGACCAATAGCCTTGCATCACGTCCTCTCGCTTCATCGGCGCCGTCGTCCTCTTTGCCGGGGCCGCTCACACGACCTTCTCTTCCACCACAACAGGACTTATCCCCTGATGCACCCGTCTACCATCGCAGATCTGCTTCAACGCCACTGACATCCATCGCACGCCCGATGCCTACACGGCGCCGCAAGAAAGGTGGTACTTCATATCTCCTCAAATTTTTGATCTCAACCAGAAAATAGATCTTAACTTGGTTACTCTACTTTCTTTTCAGCTCTTAGAATTTAGTTCTTAGTTCTAAGAAAACAATGGATGCTAAATATCATTTCTCCGATTTGCAGCTTCAAATCTGCCATGGCACAGTCATAATGCGGTTTAATTGATCATGCTTAGGGTTTAATTGATCATGTTGGTTCCGTGGTGGTTTCTTTAATAGAAATCGAAGGGGAAACCCTCTTTTGCTAAAAAAAATATGCCTAGAGTTTCCCCCTTTTATGATCACTATACGATCAGAATACGTGCTTCGTGTCATAATAACACTGCTCCACCCATCAAGCTAAACAAGCTTAGTTGTTCAAATACGAATCTGATATTATTAAAACAGAGTCATTTAATTGGTCAGCTAAATGTTCCTAAATTAGTTTCGAAAATGCATGTTCACCGCTCGGGTGTGTATCTCTATAGGGTGCCCACGGTGGGATGGCCCGCCCTGGGATTTTGGGTCGTCCTAGGCCCCGATTCCCCTCTGTTCTGCTACGCGCTTCCGATCTCTACTCGCCCCCAGCCTCCTGCCTCGCCGGTGACTTGCCATCCCCGGACAGCATGACTCTAGGAGGAGACGCCGGACTAACAGGAGGTTAGTAGCCGCTCGCCCAACAACATCACCACTGCCCGAGCGCGCCGCCGTGCCTACCTTCCCAGTCCGTTTAGGGCTCAGGCGTGCAGCACCCACCAAGCCAACCCGATTTATCCTGAGATACGTCCTCAACACCTAGCAGCCACTCCTCATCACCCATTTTCTAATTGATTCATTACTCATTAGGCAGGATTGTCATTAGGGTTTGTTGTGTGCTCGGTGCTATCTACACTTAATGGTTCAGATGTATTTCGGTAATCTTTAGTACCTCTAAAGTTCACAGGGTTTTCAAAATTTCGGCCCTCGGAACAGACACTAGTCATTTTGGATTGTTGGTCGTAGTGACATTGACCCAGATTACTACTGCAAGCCAGGTTTGTTGACAATTTTACTTGTCTTTCTTACTCATTCGATATAATATCCAAGTATTCACGTCGATTAGTTGCAAACAATAAGTGCTAGTCAAACTTCTTCATCCAGATTTTGGACGGTCTCTTACTGCAGTTACAATTCTGCATACCTGTCCTAGTAAGCTCACAAGTAAATGATTGATTCACTACATCTATGCTTGCCTTGCCATATTTGTTGTCAATATTCTTTTAGGGTGGACCACCCTGTTTCTAAATACTGGAACCGTAGACATGAGTGAATAGTATTTCTCTATGTGATCTCTTCCATCATGTGTGGGCAATGAACACTGCATTGTATAGAAAGGAGGTGTCATTTCCAGCTTTTACATAGGTTTTGATCTTTTGCATGGAATACAATCTACCCACCTGCTTTGTGTCGCACTACCAACACTCCACCCTTGAAGCTAAACATTATGCCACTCATAATTCCTTCGTTTATTTGTTCAAATACGAATTTCATGTGATTCTAATGTTCCTACTTTAGTTTTGAAATGTGTGTCTGCCTGTTATAGAGACATAAGGGGTTTGTATTTCTATGTATGGTCTGGTCAGTACGGTTGGGGGGTGAACTTTGCATATGCAGGGGTTTATAGCGAGACACTCTTCGAGTTGAATCCGCAATGAATTCCATAGATAATCTGACTAATTTTTATGTTTTCATGAATCTCAGATTCTGAATAGCATCATAATGATTATGAGCATGCGCGCATGAAAAGAATAAAGCAGAACAATGCCATGGCTGTCAAACTTGGCATTAAGGGACTAAAATCAATTCTGGATGCAATGCAATGCAAACGCTCTCCACCTAGAGATTCATGCTCAGAATATGATCCTAATAGTGATTCTAAGCTAGAGGGAGACCTAAGTCAATGTAGCTCCCTAGTGGAGGAGTAAGAGGAAGATTCCCTATCTTATTCACCCATCAAGGTGCTTGCTCTAACTTTCCAAGGTTACATTGGTCGCACATATCTTGCAACTGATGCTTTGCATTGCTTCTACTTTGTTGAACCTGGAAGCTATGACCGACATGCTAGGCCAGTCTCACAGCCTTGCTCAGCAGCTTGCGCAGCAGTTCCCCCGCAAGGCTAACCTTTCTTGAACTATCTTGGAAGTGGTCTCGGTTCAGTATTATTTTGTTACGCTGCAATGGTGCCCAGCTTTTGTAATCTGCTTCTTCGTTGCGCTTTATGATCACTGGTGGCGAACTTCGATGCCCAGTGGATGCAATATACCTTAAATCCTTTATTGTATAGTGTAGGTTTATTCTTAGTTACTATGCCGTAATTTCTTTATTGTATAGAGTAGGTTTGTTCTTAGTTCCTACTAGTTACTGCCATCATTCGCTATCTGAAAAAATATCTGATGTAGTCGACCGGGCCGAAACATTCGACTCTAACAGGCCAGGTTTTTAGCGGGCCCACAATTGGGTCGGCCTGCTTCTTTCTTGGGCCCGAACGATTGGGGCCTTCACACATTGCGCCAGGCCCACAACTTACACCGACCTATATTTTAGTTGGGCCTTTTGTCGACCCAGCGCTTAGTTTGGCCCAGGTAGCGTTGGGCCATTAATAGGCTGAATATTGTACTGGCCTGTTATGACCCAGATGAAACCACGGGCCTTTAGCAGGCCCAAATGCATGTTGGGCCTCAATTTTCACTAGTCGTCGACGGGCCTTCAGCAGGCTGAAATGTAGACCGGGCCTTTTTGGGCCCAGTTAGCTCACGGGCCGTTACCAGGCCGAAACATATCTCGGGCCTTAGTTGTCCCACTGATATCATGGGCCTTTAAGAGGCCGAAAGCTTAGTACAGGCATCAACGAGCCGAATTACGCGTCAGGCCTTCAACAGGCCCAAAGTCAAGTTGGGCTTAACTGTTGCCACCTTTAGCATGGGCCGTTAGTGGGCCCGATGTCCTGTCGAACCATTTATGGCCCATGGGCCGCACGGGCCATTCCCAGGCCGAAAGTCACACCGGGCTGAAATGGGCCCATGTCTACATTGGGCCTCTAACAGGCCGAAAGTCACTGGGCTGTAGTTGGGACCAAATATTCGGCGAACAATGAACGGGCCAGATCTGGCTTCGGGCCGTAAATGGGCCCAAATATTGGGCAAACAATTAATGGGCCAGATGTGGCTTCGGGTCGTAAATGGGCCTTTATTAAGAAGGTCGTTATTGGGCTGCCCACTAGTACCTCATTAAGTACTGCGGGCCTTTGACTGGGCCGGCATTTTTAACCTATATGGGCCTCTGTTGGGCCCAGCCACATGTCGACGTATCATAGGCATGTCTCCTCCAATGGACGGGCGAGATCTGGCCCATTGACGAGCTGGCAGGTGTTCCCTCCGGCCAATCAGAATTTTACATGTGGAAATTTCCCATTGGTCCGGGCTGTTAACGGGTTATCAGATCCAAAACCCGACCCGATAGCTTAACGGCGTTTCGTTACGGTGGATGCCACATGTCGGTCACCCTTGATGAAAGCACTTCTATGACGCGCGATTTATCGTCATGGAAGTGGACACTTCCGTGATGATAATTTTGGTAATGTCATGGAAAACTTCTACGACAGCACAGGTATGACTATCTTGATTCTGTCATAAAATCGTCATGGATGTACATGCATGACAAAAAATGCAACCTACTATGACAAACACGTATCATCACGGAAGTGTATTTTTTTGGTACTGCTAGCGTATTACACATGAATTCAGGTGTTAAGTTACTGCTTGCTTCGAAAGATGGTCTCTGATTCTATTTTCAAATTCATTGATTCACACTCTCAATTAAGAAAGAGAAGTCCGGACTTGAATTTGAATATGAGCGTGACCTTGAGCATGGTGCCTACGAATTGCCTCGCGGCCGGCTATATGAGCCTAAACTGGCCGTCGAGCTCGACCATTGCAACGTTGTCGGGCGACGTGCGCTAGTAGGTTGTGAGGTTGGCTCCCAGTCCCAGCATGCCCAACAGCCGAGCAACGGCCACAACACCGTCAGATTTCTAGGATGGCGCCGACGGGGAGGGTAGAGAAAAAGACATGCGCCCCTATGTTGACGTTATGATGTACTCCAACGGTCGCACTGGTCTATGGCCTGCTGGGCTAGGATACACGTTAAGGGCCTTGGCCGAGCTGTGCAGTTGGTTGGGCTGTAATTTTTCTCTTTTATATCTCGACTCGGCTGACTCCTTTCACATTGCAAATTTCATAATTAAGATGTGTTACTAGTACTACAAGAGAAACTCTCTGATCGACTTAGAAGTATTCTGCCAGATATTATATCACCCACCCAAAGTGCCTTTGTACCGGGTAGAATGATTATTGGCAATATTCTTATAGCTAATGAGTGCATCCATAAAATCAAGAACACAAAGAATAGTCAGTCAGGATTATGTGCAATGAAGTTGGACATGCATAAAGCACACGATAGAGTTGAGTGTATTTTTTTTAAGAAATGTGAGGCATAAGTTGGGCTTTTATGAGCAGCAGATTGATCTTATAATGGCTTGTGTGAGTTCAGTAAGATACAAAGTTCGGTTTAATTCCCAAGAAAAGGATATGTTTACACCTTCTAGGGTGTCGGTGTACAAAAGTAGGGGCTCCCCTTTTGAACCCTTTACTTGTGCACGGACAGTTAGAGCCACCGGCCACGACCACGCATAGCAGGGCAGGAAAGGGAAGCCGGAGAGAAGCCGAAGGCACAAGACAAACAAAGCAACGACAAGGATCAAGGCCACAAGGATCAGATGGACGAAGCAGGTTTCCCTGGCAAGACCCTTGCCGGGGCAGATCGCCCACACCAGCCGAGCGAGCCACCTTTGAGCCCACCAATGCTAATGCATTGGGACAGGGCTCGGGAGGCACCTCCGTGGTGGCATGAAGATCTTTGTGAAGACAAAGAATAGTCAAGATCAGATGAGGATAGGAAGGCAACCATGTTCACCGAAGAAATCCACAAGACCCACGGCAAGATCCTTGCCGAGGACGCCTGCGTGCCACGGCAAGACCCTTGCCAGGCCACCCGGCAAGACCCTTGCCGGGCCACCCGGCAAGGCCCTCTTCGAGCACGCCAGCAGGTCCACTGCCAGGTCCACACCAGCCAAGTCTTCGCCGCCGTTCGCATGCAGCTGCCGACCCAACCAGCTGGGCAGGCACCTGCGTGGCAGCATGCAGCCCTTCGTGGAGGCTCCACCACCGCGCCACCTCAGCTGACTGCCTGCCTACATGGCACCGCATGCACCGCTAGCCGGGGCGCGTGTCGAAGCGAGGAGGAGCGGCGACGAACGGGACGGGCCTCGCCCCCGCCCCCGATAAAGTGAAGGGACACCTAAGCCTCGCATTAAATGCGCTTTGTCCTGTAATACTAGCGATAAGCTCACAGTGCTGTAGCACTTTCCACCTCCTGTGTGCCACTGTGGCAGCCCCTTTCACCTATAAAAGGAGGCACATGGCGCACTGGAGAAGGATTCGGCTCTTTCAAACCTAGCAGCACCCAAAGCTAGTTCAAGAGCTCTAGAACATTAAATACATCCACCAAACCAGGATCATAGGGTTTTACGCATCTTTGCGGCCCAAACCTGGGTAAATCCCCTTTGTACTGTCTGCTAGTTCCGCTCTTCTCACGATCCCCGCGCCCCGCAACCGCAGTAGGGATTCCAGTGATTCCATAGCTGTCGTTTCCCACTGACATCTTTGGCGCGCCAGGTAGGGGGCGCAATTGTGAGAATCGAGTCCAGTGGAAGGCCTAGCAGTTCATCATCGTCGCAGCTCTTGCGGAGAAGGCGGCGCTGCCCGTTGGCGCGAAGGACGCCGAGGCGGCGACGGGAGAGCTAAGTCATGCTGAATTCTATGTTTTTCTCTTTAAACATAATGTTATTATCCTCGACGGTTCGGCCTATGTATGAAGAGCCTGTACGCAGAGGGGCCCTCCCGCGATCGGCAACGCCCTTGTTCTGTTTGGAGTCTGCTCAACAGTTCAAGCGGCCGCGTCGAGAGTGGCAGGGTAACCTTTCGCCATCGGCAACGCTCTCAGTTCTGACTCGAGTCAAGCTCGACAGATCGAGCGACCGCGCCAAGGGCGGCAAGGTGCTTCGCCCGGCAACAAGCACGCCCGGCAGGCTAATGAGGATCCGTCCTCAGAGCGCCGCCCTGGGTTTACGTGTCGGCAAGCTTACCCGGTCGACATGGGGTGGACATACAAAGGAAAATCGAATAGGAAAATAACATGCATAGTTTTAGGGGCACTGTAGTGTTATATTACACGAATTGCCGCCGCAGTTCTAACTAAAGATAGCATTGTCTTGGTCATGAACCTGCAGTGGCGGCGGAGAACTGGATGCCTAGTCCTGGCGCTGGCCCTCCAACCTCTTGATTTTGTCGATGCGGCTGAGGATGGGCTAGATATGCTCATTGAGCGCCGCGATGTCGGCATCCTCCGGCAAGCTCTTCAGCACAGCTCCGAAGTCGAGGTCTGGGTGCCAGTGCGCAATCTTGGTGAGCACCCTGGTCATGGTCCCCCAACAGAGTATCCGGGATTCCTCGGCCAGGGAGACTGCCTGGTTGGAGTGAAGCCGCTTCAGGGCACCGACGACCTTCTCAAAGTATATGGTCAGGTTAGCATTGGGGCTCAGGTTCGCCTCTGGGGCGTAGCTCATCTCTGGCATCCCCATAAGGGCCAGCTGATCGGCGGCCGAGTTTGCAACGACGGCAAGGCGTTTGAGCCAACGCTTCTCACCCGCCACTTGGTCCTCGATGTTGGCGGTCTCGTTTATCCGCCGCTGCTTCTCCATCGCCAACTCCTTGGTCAGGATCCCCTCCCGGGTTTTGGCCTCTGACAGCGTCTTCTCGAGGGCTCCCAGCTTCAACTTGAGGTCGCTGATGGAGTTTTTGGCTTCGGAGAGTTCTCCGGCCTTGCTGATGACCTCGCCCTGCGCCATCGTCAGAGTGCCATTGAGCGTGTGCTTCTCCTAGGCCAGCTTTAGAGCTTGCCCCTCCAGCTCCTTCACCTTGTCGGCGTGGGCCTGAGCCTGCGTGTTGAGTGCTTCTTGATGCCTCCGCTCCAGCTCTTGGGTCCGCTGCAGGACGAGCTTGCCCACCTCTTCGTCCTTGCCATGGACCATGGCGGCAAGCTTCTCCTCGTGTGCGGCAAGGTCCTCCCCTGGGTCTTCAGTGCGGCCTCGTGCTGGGTCCGGGCGGCTTCGTCTTCATCGACCAACTTCTTCGCCGTCTCCTGGGCCTTCTCGACATCGGCCAGCTTCAGGGTGAGCTCCACCTCACGATTGGCCAGCTTGCCCTGGGCAGCCTTCAGTTCTTCCTGGGCCTGGCGGAACCACTCCTGTGCCTCGACAACGCCCCCCCCCCAAAGTCCTCCTCCGCCTTCTCCACCACCGCCGCCCTGGACTAAGGAATTTTCTCGATTATAGAGGTGGTAAAAGAGTTCGTTGTAAAGGGTTACGTCGATGCAAACTTTGACACTAATCTGGATTATTCTGAGTAGTAAACCGGATTCGTATAGTAGAACAGTTATTTGGAATAGCTCCAAATAGAGCGTGGTAGCTGCATCTAGGAGATGACATAGAGATTTGCAAAGCACACACGGATCTGAAAGGTTCAGATCCGTTGACTAATAACCTCTCTCACAAGCGAGATATGATCAAACCCCATGGGTGTTGATTCATTACAATCACATAGTGATGTGAACTAGATTATTGACTCTAGTGCAAGTGGGAGACTGTTGGAAATATGCCCTAGAGGCAATAATAAAATGGTTATTATTATATTTCCTTGTTCATGATAATTGTTTATTATCCATGCTAGAATCGTATTGATAGGAAACTCAGATACATGTGTGGATACATAGACAACACCATGTCCCTAGTAACCCTCTAGTTGACTAGCTCGTTGATCAATACATGGTTACAGTTTTCTAACCATGGACATTGGATGTCGTTGATAACGGGATCACATCATTAGGAGAATGATGTGATGGACAAGACCCAATCCTGTGCCTAGCACAAGATCGTGTAGTTCGTATGCTAAAGCTTTTCTAAATATCAAGTATCTTTTCCTTAGACCATGAGATTGTGCAACTCCCGGATACCGTAGGAATGCTTTGGGTGTACCAAACGTCACAACGTAACTGGGTGGCTATAAAGGTGCACTACGGGTATCTCCGAAAGTATCTGTTGGGTTGGCACGAATCGAGACTGGGATTTGTCACTACGTGTGACGGAGAGGTATCTCTGGGACCACTCGGTAGGACATCATCATAATGTGCACAATGTGATCAAGGAGTTGATCGCAGGATGATGTGTTACGGAACGAGTAAAGAGACTTGCCGGTAACAAGATTGAACAAGGTATCGGGATACCGACGATCGAATCTCGGGTAAGTATCATACCAGTAGACAAAGGGAATTGTATATGGAATTGATTGAATCCTTGACATTGTGGTTCATCCGATGAGATCATCGTGGAACATGTGGGAGCCAACATGGGTATCCAGATCCCGCTATTGGTTATTGGCCGGAGAGTTGTCTCGGTCATGTCTGCATGGTTCCCGAACCCGTAGGGTCTACACACTTAAGGTTCGATGATGCTAGGGTTATAGGGAATAGATATACATGGTTACCGAATGTTGTTCTGAGTCCCGGATGAGATCCCGAACATCACGAGGAGTTCCGGAATGGTCTACAGGTAAAGATTTATATATGGGAAGTCCTATTTTGGTCACCGGAAAAGTTTTGGGTGCTGTCGGTAACGTACCAGGACCACCGGGAGGGTCCCGGGGGTCCACCAGGTGGGGCCACCTGCCCCAGAGGGCTGCGTGGGCTAAGTGTGGGACAGACCAGCCCTAGGTGGGCTGGTGCGCCACCCCCCCCCCCACCAGGGCCCAAGGCGAAGAGAGAAGGGAAAGGGGGGAAACCCTAGGCTCAGATGGGCCTAAGGCCCACCTAGTGGTGCGCCCCCCCCCCCTAGATGGGATCTAGGGCTGGCCACCACCCCTAGGGGTGGAAACCTAGATGGGGGCGCAGCCCCTCCCTTCCCCCTATATATAGTGGGGGTTTGGGGCTGCCATACACATGAGAACGTCTCCCTCTTGGCGCAGCCCTACCCCTCTACCTCCTCGTCTCTTGCGGTGCTTGGTGAAGCCCTGCTGGAGTGCCACGCTCCTCCACCACCACCACGCCATCGTGCTGCTGCTGGACGGAGTCTTCCCCAACCTCTCCCTCTCCCCTTGTTGGATCAAGGCACGGGAGACGTCATCGGGCTGCACGTGTGTTGAACACGGAGGCGCCATTGTTCGGCGCTTAGATCAGAATCAACCGCGATTTGAATAGCTACGAGTACGACTCCTTCATCCATGTTCTTGTAACGCTTCCGCTTAGCGATCTACAAGGGCATGTAGATGCACTCCCCTTTCCCTCGTTGCTAGATTACTCCATAGATTGATCTTAGTGATGCGTAGAAAATTTTAAATTTCTGCTACGATCCCCAACAGTAGGATCATGAGCCAGGTTTATGCGTAGTTTCTATGCACGAGTAGAACAAAAGTTGTTGTGGGTGTCGATTTTGTTCAATATGCTTACCGTTACTAGTCCAATCTTGTTTCGACGGTATTGTGGGATGAAGCGGCCCGGACCGACCTTACACGTACACTTACGTGAGACAGGTTCCACCGACTCACATGCACTTGTTGCATAAGGTGGCTAGCGAGTGCCAGTCTCTCCCACTTTAGTCGGATCGGATTCGATGAAAAGGGTCCTTATGAAGGGTAAATAGCAATTGGCGTATCACGTTGTGGCTTTTGCGTAGGTAAGAAACGTTCTTGCTAGAAACCCATAGCAGCCACGTAAAACATGCAAACAACAATTAGAGGACGTTTAACTTGTTTTTGCAGGGTATGCTATGTGCTGTGATATGGCCAAAAGAATGTGATGAATGATATGTGATGTATGAGATTGATCATGTTCTTGTAATAGGAATCACGACTTGCATGTCGATGAGTACGACAACTGGCAGGAGCCATAGAAGTTGTCTTAATTTATTGTATGGCGTGCGTGTCATTGAACAACGCCATGTAATTACTTTACTCTATTGCTAAATCGTTAGCCATAGTAGTAGAAGTAATAGTTGGTGAGATAACTTCATGGAGACACGATGATGGAGATCATGATGATGGAGATCATGGTGTCATGCCAGTGACGATGATGATCATGGAGCCCCGAAGATGGAGATCAAAAGGAGCAAAATGATATTGGCCATATCATGTCACTTTTTGATTGCATGTGATGTTTATCATGTTTATGCATCTTATTTGCTTAGAACGACGATAGTAAATAAGATGATCCCTCATTAAAATTTCAAGAAAGTGTTCCCCCTAACTGTGCACTGTTGCGAAAGTTCGTTGTTTCGAAGCACCACGTGATGATCGGGTGTGATAGATTCTAACGTTCACATACAACGGGTGTAAGCCAGATTTACACACGCGAAACACTTAGGTTGACTTGACGAGCCTAGCATGTACAGACATGGCCTCGGAACACAAGAGACCAAAACGTCGAGCATGAGTCGTATGGTAGATACGATCAACATGAAGATGTTCACCGATGATGACTAGTCCGTCTCACGTGATGATCGGACACGCCCTAGTTGACTCGGATCATGTAATCACTTAGATGACTAGAGGGATGTCTATCTGAGTGGGAGTTCATAAGATGAACTTAATTATCCTAAACATGGTCAAAAGGTTTTTGCAAATTATGTCGTAGCTCGCTCTTTAGTTATACTGTTTTAGATATGTTCCTAGAGAAAATTTAGTTGAAAGTTGATAGTAGCAATTATGCGGACTGGGTCCGAAAACTAAGGATTGTCCTCATTGCTGCGTAGAAGGCTGATGTCCTTAATGCATCGCTCGGTGTGCTGAACCTCCAACGTCATCTGTGGATGTTGTGAACATTTGACATACACGTTTTGATAACTACGTGATAGTTCAGTAATGTTAAACGGTTTAGAATTGAGGCACCAAAGACGATTTCGAAATGTCGCGGAACATATGAGATGTTTCGAGGGCTGAAATTGGGATTTCAAGCTCGTGCCCACGTCAAGAGGTATAAGACCTTCGACGATTTTCTTAGCCTGCAAACTAAGGCAGAAAAGCTCAATCGTTGAGCTTGTGCTCAGATTGTCTGAGTACAACAATCACTTGAATCGAGTGGGAGTTGATCTTCCAGATGAGATATTGATGTTTCTCCAAAGTCATTGCCACCAAGCTGCTAGAGCTTCATGATGAACTATAACATATCAAGGATAGATATGATGATCCTTGAAATATTCGCGATGTTTGACACCGCGAAAGTAGAAATCAAGAAGGAGCATCAATTGTTGATGGTTAGTGAAACCACTAGTTTCAAGAAGGGCAAGGGCAAGAAGGGATACTTCATGAAACGGCAAATCAGCTGCTGCTCTAGTGAAGAAACCAAAGGTTGAACCCAAACCCGAGACTAAGTGCTTCTGTAATAAGGGGAACGGTCACTGGAGCAGAATTACCCTAGATACTTGGTAGATAAGAAGGCAGGCAAGGTCGACAGAAGTATATTGGATATACATTATATTAATGTGTACTCTACTAGTACTCCTAGTAGCACCATGGTAATAGATACCGGTTCGGTTGCTAAGAGTTAGTAACTCAAAATAAAAGGCTACAGAATAAACAAAGACTAGTTAAAGGCGAGGTGACGATATGTGTTGGAAGTATTTCCAAGGTTGATGTGATCAAACATCGCACGCTCCCTCTACCATCGGGATCGGTGTTAAACCTAAATAATTGTTATTTGGTGTTTGCGTTGAGCATAGACATGATTGGATTATGTCTATCGCAATACGGTTATTCATTTAAGGAGAATAATGGTTACTCTGTTTATTTGAATAATACCTTCAATGGTCTTGCACCTAAAATGAATGGTTTATTGAATCTCGATCGTAGTGATACACATGTTCATGCCAAAATATATAAGATAGTAATGATAGTACCACCTACTTGTGGCACTGCCATGTAAGTCATATTGGTATAAAACGCATGAAGAAGCTCCATGTTGATGGATCTTTGGACTCACTCATTTTTGAAAAGATTGAGACATGCGAACCATGTCTATTGGTGTAAACGCATGAAGAAACTCCATGCAGATGGATCGTTTGGACTCACTTGATTTTGAATCACTTGAGACATGCAAATCATACCACATGGGCAAGATGACTGAAAAGCCTTGGTTTTAGTAAGATGGAACAAGAAAGCAACTTGTTGGAAGTAATACATTTTGATGTGTGCAGTCTAATGAGTGTTGAGGCATGCAGTGGATATCGTTATGTTCTTACTTCACAGATGATTTGAGTAGATTCTGAGTATGTTTACTTGATGAAACACAAATCTGAATTATTGAAAGGTTCAAGTAATTTCAGAGTGAAGTTGAAGACCGTCGTGACAAGAGGATAAAATGTCTATGATATGATCATAAAGATGAGTATCTGAGTTATGAGTTTGGTATGCAATTAAGACATTGTGGAAATTGTTTCACAACTAATACCGCCTGGAACACCATAGTGTGATGGTGTGTCCGAACATCATAGTTGCACCCTATTGGATATGATGCATACCATGATGTCTCTTATCGAATTACCACTATCATTTATGGGTTAGGCATTAGAGACAACCACATTCACTTTAAATAGGGCACCACGCAATTCCGTTGAGACGACACCGTATGAACTATGGTTTGGAGAAACCTAAGCTGTCGTTTCTTAAAAGTTTGGGGCTGCGACGCTTATGTGAAAAAAGTTTCAGGTTGATAAGCTTGAACCCAAAGCAGATAAATGCATCTTCATAGGACACCCAAAAACAGTTGGGTATACCTCTTGTCTCAGTTCCGGAAGCAAAAGTGATTGTTTCTAGAAACGGGTCCTTTCTCGAGGAAAAGTTTCTCTCGAAAGAATTGAGTGGGAGGATGGTGGAGACTTGATAAGGTTATTGAACCATCACTTCAACTAGTGTGTAGCAGGGCACGGGAAGTTGTTCCTGTGGCGCCTACACCAATTGAAGTAGAAGCTTATGATAGTGATCATGAAACTCCGGATCAAGTCACTACCAAACCTCATAGGTCGACAAGGATGCATACTACTTCAGAGTGGTACGGTAATCCTGTCTTGGAGGTCATGTTGCTAGACAACAATGAACCTACGAGCCATGGAGAAGCGATGGTGGGCCCGGATTCCGACAAATGGCTCGAGGCCATTAAATCCGAGAGAGGACCCATGTATGAAAACAAAGTGTAGACTTTGGAAGAACTACTCGATGGTCGTAAGGCTGTTGAGAACAGATGGATTCTAAAAGGAAGACGGACAATGATGGTAAGTGTCACCATTAAGAAAGCTCGACTTGTCGCTAAGATGTTTTCCGACAAGTTCAAGGAGTTGACTACGAGGAGAATTTCTCACTGATAGCGATGCTAAGAGTCTGTTGGAATTATATTAGCAGTTACTGCATTATTTATGAAATCTTGCAGATAGGATGTAAAAAACATTGTTTCCTCGACAATTTTGTTGAGGAAAGGTTGTATGTGATACAACCAGAAGGTTTTGTCAATCCTGAAAGATGCTAACAAGTATGCAAAGCTCCAGCAATCCTCTAAGGATTGGAGTAAGCATCTCGGAATTGGAATATACACTTTGATGACGACGAACAAAGATTTTGGGTTTATACAAAGTTTATGAGAAACTTGTATTTCCAAAGAAGTGAGTGGGAGCACTATAGAATTTCTGATGAGTATATGTTGTTAACATATTGTTGATCAGAAATGCTGTAAAATTTCTGGAAAGCATATAGGGTTATTTGAAAGGTGTTTTTCAATAAAAACCTGGATTAAGCTACTTGAACATTGAGCATCAAGATCTATAAGGATAGATCAAAAACACTTAATAGTACTTTCAAATGAATACATACCGTGACAAGATTTTGAAGGAGTTCAAAATAGATCGGCAAAGGAGTTCTTAGCAGTGTCATAAGGTGTGAGTATTGATAAGACTCAAGACCTGACCACGACAGAAGAGAGAGAAAGGACGAAGGTCATCCCCTATGCTTTAGACGTAGGCTCTACAGTATGCTATGTTGTGTACCGCACCTGAAGTATGCCTTGCCATGAGTCAGTCAAGGGGTACAAGAGTGATCCAGGCATGGATCACAGGACAACGGTCAAAGTTATCCTTAGTAACTAGTGGACTAAGGAATTTTCTCGATTATGGAGGTGGTAAAAGAGTTCGTTGTAAAGGGTTACGCCGATGCAAACTTTGACACTAATCCGGATTATTCTGAGTAGTAAACCGGATTCGTATAGTAGAACAGTTATTTGGAATAGCTCCAAATAGAGCGTGGTAGCTGCATCTAGGAGATGACATAGAGATTTGCAAAGCACACACGGATCTGAAAGGTTCAGATCTGTTGAATAATAACCTCTCTCACAAGTGAGATATGATCAAACCCCATGGGCGTTGATTCATTACAATCACATAGTGATGTGAACTAGATTATTGACTCAAGTGCAAGTGGGAGACTATTGGAAATATGCCCTAGAGGCAATAATAAAATGGTTATTATTATATTTCCTTGTTCATGATAATTGTTTATTATCCATGCTAGAATTGTATTGATAGGAAACTCAGATACATGTGTGGATACATAGACAACACCATGTCCCTAGTAAGCCTCTAGTTGACTAGCTCGTTGATCAATAGATGGTTACGGTTTACTGACCGACATTGGATGTCATTGATAACGGGATCACATCATTAGGAGAATGATGTGATGGACAAGACCCAATCCTAAGCCTAGCACAAGATCGTGTAGTTCGTATGCTAAAGCTTTTCTAAATATCAAGTATCTTTTCCTTAGACCATGAGATTGTGCAACTCCCGGATACCGTAGGAATGCTTTGGGTGTACCAAACGTCACAACGTAACTGGGTGGCTATAAAGGTGCACTACGGGTATCTCCAAAAGTGTCTATTGGGTTGGCACGAATCGAGACTGGGATTTGTCACTCCGTGTGACGGAGAGGTATCTCTGGGCCCACTCGGTAGGACATCATCATAATGTGCACAATGTGATCAAGGAGTTGATCGCGGGATGATGTGTTACGGAACGAGTAAAGAGACTTGCCGGTAACGAGATTGAACAAGGTATCGGGATACCGGCGATCGAATCTCGGGTAAGTATCATACCAGTAGACAAAGGGAATTGTATACGGGATTGATTGAATCCTTGACATCATGGTTCATCCGATGAGATCATCGTGGAACATGTGGGAGCCAACATGGGTATCCAGATCCCGCTATTGGTTATTGGCCGGAGAGTTGTCTCGGTCATGTCTGCATGGTTCCCGAACCCGTAGGGTCTACACACTTAAGGTTCGATGACGCTAGGGTTATAGGGAATAGATATAAGTGGTTACTGAATGTTGTTCGGAGTCCCGGATGAGATCCCGGACGTCACGAGGAGCTCCGAAATGATCCGAATGTAAAGATTTATATATGGGAAGTCCTGTTTGGTCACCGAAAAAGTTTTGGGTGCTGTCGGTAATGTACCGGGACCACCAAGAGGGTCCCGGGGGTCCACCAGGTGGGGCCACCGGCCCCAGAGGTCTGCGTGGGCCAAGTGTGGGAGGGGACCAGCCCCAGGTGGGCTGGTGATCCCCCCCCCACCACCACCACCAGGGCCCAAGGCGAAGAGAGAAGGGAAAGGGGGGAAACCCTAGGCTCAGATGGGCCTAAGGCCCACCTAGTGGTGCCCCCCCCTCTCTCCCCCTTGGCTGCCCCCCTTAGATGGGATCTAGGGCTAGCCGCCACCCCTAGGGGTGGAAACCTAGATGGGGGCGCAGCCCCTCCCTTCCCCCTATATATAGTGGGGGTTTGGGGCTGCCATACACATGAGAACGTCTCCCTCTTGGCGCAGCCCTACCCCTCTCCCTCCTCATCTCATGCGGTGCTTGGCGAAGCCCTGCTGGAGTGCCACGCTCCTCCACCGCCACCACGCCGTTGTGCTGCTGCTGGACGGAGTCTTCCCCAACCTCTTCCTCTCCCCTTGCTGGATCAAGGCACGGGAGACATCATCAGGCTGCACATGTGTTGAACGCGGAGGCGCCGTTGTTCGGTGCTTAGATCGGAATCAACCGCGATCTGAATCGCTACGAGTACGACTCCTTCATCCGCGTTCTTGTAACGCTTCCGCTTAGCGATCTACAAGGGTATGTAGATGCACTCCCCTTTCCCTCGTTGCTAGATTACTCCATAGATTGATCTTGGTGATGGGTAGAAAATTTCAAATTTCTGCTACGATCCCCAACAACTTGGCCTTGTCCAGGCGGGCGCGGTGGAGCGCCTGAAGCTTCCGGAAGCTGGCACCCATAGCCTGGAGTAGCTCCTCCTCCTGGGAGCTGGCGCCACCAACGCCCGGCTCGTCGACGACCTCAAGCCCAGCCGCAGCAAGCGCCTCCTCGTCGAACACCTCTCCCTCAAAGGGGCCCCTGGTGCTCGATGTGCCAAGGAGATGGACGAAGAGGTCGTCGCTGACCCTCAGGTACCTGCCGAAGCTAGAGGCAGCAGAGGAGGAGGGCAGGTCGTCAAACGCAACCTCCTCGGCAGTGGCCTTGCCGGCGTCCCCGGCAGGCCCCTTGCTGGGGTATTCAGCGGGCCCCTTGGCGGCACCCTCAGCGGCGCCCCTGGCGCTCTCCTCGGCAGCGATCTTCTCCGCCTCCGCCGCGGCATCCGCGGCGACGTCCTTGATGGTGGTGTCAACATCCTCCGAAGAAGGGTCTGGATGCCCAGAAGGAGATAGGGCGGAGCTAGGATCGAAAGCCAGTAAGGAAAAGAGGAAAGAAAGAACACAGGCAGAAGTGGAAAGCGAGTGGCTTACCCGTGCCGGGCCAAGAGGCGGAAGCCCCTTCTCCGCCAAGGTCTGGCGTCAAGGCAAAGCCACCGGCACCTGCATTCTCCTCCCCCTCCTCCATGTGCACGACCTCGATGCTTGGTGCCCTTGCCGGGGACGCCCCTTGGGGCCATGTAGTTGACAGAGGCGGCACGATCGGAGAAGCCCTCTATGGCTCCCTTTGGTGCCGCTCCTCTCCTACATCCACGGCACGGTTAACATTGAAGCATCGCGCATGACACACGTTGATAGAAGGTGGATGGTGGACTCACGCTGGGGGCTGGGCTGGGGGCTGCTGTCCGGGCTGCTCGACACCACCAGTGGCGTACTGGAGGTGCCTGCCGGGGGCTGGCCACTCGCCGAAATCCTGGCCCTCTTTATCCTATGGGCCAGCGTCTCCACATCCCTGCAAGATGAAGACAAGTGAGCGACGCCATCAGAGGGAGTGTAAGGAATGAGAGAGGAAAGCAAAAGCTTACTCTTCGTCCTCTTCCTCCTCCTCCTCTGTTGCTTTCCTTTTTCTCTCCGGGCTGAGAGGCTCAAGCTTTCTCTCCGGGCTAAGAGGCCCGTAGTCAAACCCAATCCCCGCACCGATGTTTGTCGGTGAGGGGGGAGGCGATGGCGTCCGGGCGCGCTTGGACGATGAAGAAGCAGATGCCTTCTTCTTCGATGCCATGGCTTTTGCCGTCTTCTTCATCGCCACCGCCCTCGTCTGGCGCATGGGCGCCTCCTGGGCCTGCCGCAGCTGCGCGGCCCGGTTGAGGCGGACCGGCTTGCCAGAGATGGCCCGTCGCAGGACTTGCCCTTTTTCGGCGATTGGAGGATCGGCGGTCGCGGTCTTCGCCCCCTCGCCCTCCTCCGACGACGACCCGTCGGCGGCGTCTTCAATGAGGGGATCCCCGGTGTCAGTGCCACTGGCCTCCCCAGCGGCTGCTGCCCACCGGGCAAGCTCCCCCTCCTCCGCCTCCTCCGTGGCCTTGTCCGTCACGCCGCCGCCGCTGCCAGCCTCTTCGACAAGCTTTGCCTCCTCCTCTGCAAGCCTCGCCTTCCTCCACCCTGGCGGCAGTGTAGTCCAGCTCCGCCGAAGAGGTGGCCTGGATGAGCCGCGGCTCGGCGGTGACGTACACCTCATGCAAGGTGTCGAAGAACTCCTACACCTTGAGCCCGTCCGCTTTGGGGAGGCCCCAGCGCTGGCAGGGACGACGTGCATGGCTGGATGCCCCGTCTTCTCTCCCCCCGTCTTCACTCCCGACAGATCCTTGAACATCTCCCATTGAAGGGAAGAGGGCGAACTGCGCCCGCCGCGCCGCCAACTCGCTCTCCGACGGCTCTGCCGCCCCGGCATCCCTGGCTGCCCCTTTTCCTTTGGTGGACTTGGGTGCCATGGCGGTTGCGAGGAGCGAAAAGGCAGAGGATGGCGGAAGCACGGCGGCGACGGACGAAAGCAGAGGAGCTCGAGAAGAAGGAATAAAAGGGGGGTGGCGGTTCTGAGATTGGAGGAGGCACAAGGAGGGGGGTAAAGTGAGCAGCGCGCCCGCGGTTATTCCTTTTTATGGGGAAGGCGCGGGCCGCCTCCTTTCCCATTAACTGTGATACGACGCATGCGTGCAGGCGCTGTCCCACGCATGCCTCCCACGTCACGCGCGCGCACACGACCCCCACGTCGCGCGTTCAACGGGTCATGGGAAGCGCGGCGGACGGAGCAGTTACCGCAGTAAAATCCGCCCCAAACCGCCCGCGCACCGTTCTGGGCCTGACCCAACAATGTGCTGCGCTTATGTATGGCCCAGACCCGGGGGCTCCTGTCGGTGTACAAAGGTAGGGGCTCCCCTTTTGACCCCTTTACTTGTGCACGGGCAGTCAGAGCCACCCGCCATGGCCACGCATAGCAGGGCAGGAAAGGGAAGCCGGAGAGAAGCCGAAGGCACAAACAAACAAAGCAACGACAAGGACCAAGACCACAAGGATCGGATGGACGAAGCAGGTTTCCCCGGCAAGGACCCTTGCCGGGGCAGCCTCAGCAGCCCCACCAAGACCCTTGTCGGGGCAGATCGCCCACACCAGCCGAGCGAGCCACCTTTGAGCCCATCAATGCTAACGCATTGGGACAGGGCTCGGGAGGCACCTCCGTCAGTGGCGGTGCCAGGATGAAAAGCTTGTGATGTCAACCTTTTCCATTGAATTTTTTTCAAGACAATTAAACAATAACAGAAAATACCATACTTTATTGCGGACATATTTATGGTAGCAGCCCTTTGCGATCATGCATATTTTGATCTATGCGCGTGATGGCATTGTACTGGAGTGGAATTCACGAATTAATGAGACAAGGATACAAAAAATTGTAGCCTATTCAGTTTCGCAGATCAGACTTGATATATTTCATCATGAAGAATGCAATTCCTATTTCTAAATAGAAACCCTAATATTGCTACAGAGAGGGGGGAAATGAAACATAAGGAAGAGTATTGCAGTGTTTGCAGATAGTAAAACTTACAAATAAAAGTGGAAAAGTGGAAGGTCTTGCCCTTGGTGTTTGATCGGATACAGTCTATAGAGTTGACTAGTAGTACATGAGTATTGATCAACACGACGGCTGGCGGGTGGGTTCGTGGCTCGCCGGACGGCCAGAGGCGGCTGTGCCTCACGTCTGACGGCCAGATCAGAGATCGCCAACACCGGGCGAGGCGAAGGACGGGAAGACACTGCCCGGTGCGGCGGTTGTCCACGATCATTCGAGATCATGCAGTAGTTCCAGAAGTTGAAGGAAATCGCGTGATTTGGGGATCAACCGATCTGATTTGTTCAGGTAAGTGATTTCGGACTTCTATATGGCCCGGCAGTGGCCCAACCAATTGTTACCCAAAAAGATACTAGATAATACTAGTAGAATGCCCGTGCGTTGCTACGGGCTTTTGAAATATTTTACAGATGTTATATGAACATAATGCATGTTAAATTTTACATATAGAAAAAAGATAGCACAACCATAACCAGGTAATAATTGAAGTTCACCTCACTTGCAATGTAAAATGACTAAAAAAGGCAATTTGACGATGTATACATATAGAGCGATTATCCAACTAACAATTTGTTACAAATTAAGAATTGCTTGATACGCTTAAAATATTCTCACATAATATCAGGATTGTTGTCTTTAACATCATTCACATGATATTTGATCAAATATAATACAAACTTCTTTCTCAACTCATTCCCATCCTGCGCAAAAACACTATGTAGTTAGCATGAATACTTCGTGAACGTCACCAGAATACATCTCTATCTCTCACATATATGCAAATAATCATATTTAACATGTACCTTTTGTATTATTATGTATAACATACATATAAAGAAGGATTATTTTCTCGTGATGTTTCAGTACGACCCATCATTGTTACGTCATTGCCTATGTCAGTTGCTATTTTTAAAACACTATCCAAGTCCATCACTTTTTAATCTCCGTTGAAGAAAACTTAAACATATAAACATATAAAAATATAAGAAATATTTTATACTACATTATATAAACATTTATAATAAATTAAAATAAAAGTGAGACTAACACAACTTTTTATATTTGCAAAAATGTTTTTTAGACAAATTTGCAAAAAAAAACTAACTTTTATTTGACGAGGAAATAAAACTAACTGAGTACCCCTAATTAGATTTTTTTAGACAGCCTGAGGCGTTCATCCAGGGCCCAAAACTCTTTGAGCAGCGGATGGGCCAGCCCAAGAGTGGACGGGCCGAGCTAGAGACTGATAGATTTCTTCTGTGTTTTCTTTTCCACCTACTATACATCTTATCCAGTTCTCAAAGAAATACTATACATCTTATCCTCACGGCATCACACAGTCCTCTAACTCTCTCAGCTCGAGCCTGATCCCGTCCCTGCCGCTTCCCGTCCATAGACGGCGTCGCCGCATTCTTGTCTCCCCTCCACGGCGTCGGCCGGCCCCTCCTCTCCCAGCCATCTCTCCTCCATGTCGCGCGCCGAGCCCGTCCTCCCTTCCCTCGATGGCTTCGTCCGCATCCTCCTCCGACTGCCACGGTGGCTCGATTGGCTCGATCCACCGCCATCCACGCCCGACAGGTTATTCCGACGATGGGGCGGCGGCGAAGCTTAGCGCGATGACAGAGCCTTCCTCCAGCTCTACCAAGAAACCCTCGCTCTCCGTCCGTCTTCCTCCCTTTGCCAGCACCACCTAGCGTCGCCATGGTCGGTGGCCGCGACCACCAACAAGAGGAATCGCGAGGCGGCGGCGGCGGCACCAAGGGGAAGCCGCAGCCCGTCACTGCCAAGGAAAAGCGGGTCACAGCTAAGGTACGCATCGTTGGAGCATGGGTGTTGATTTAGAGTATGGGCTGCTTGAGTTTGAGCTGAAACCGGAATGTTCTTGACTGCATGGCAGGAAGTGTCGGAGTCGAGGAAGCCCGACTACAACCTTAAGAAAGTAATTGTTACTTTCATCATGTTTCCAGTAGTATCAGTTTCTGTATGTGATGCCATAATTTTATTCCAGTAGACAAGTTGCAATTTGTGCCTGAATCGCCACCTCTGTTTATGATGATTCAGTACCATATTTTGGGCAACTCTAATTTTGTTTGCTCGCGGCACCTAAATATTAACAGGACATCGAAGTACTATGGGGAAAGATGATAGGTCGTCATTTGAGCAAGGAGGATATAATCAAGTAAGTGTCACTATCAAAGCCTTGTGAGTTGCGACATATGTTCAACTTCTTATGTACATGGATTTCTCATCTCTACAGGCTAGTTACCGAGGCCCTCCGTAAAATGGATTGGAAATATTTGGAATTTCTGGATCCCATGTAAACGCATCTGTTCTTCAACTAAGTTGCTGACACTCATTCTTTATGAATGCGTTGCATATGGTGTTTTGGTACTTATTCTGATAGCCACCATTTTTTGTCAGACATGTGTGTAGTGGTTCTCACACTCAAGAGAGTGGCAAGGTACATTTTCTGTTATTTTTTTCTCTTTCCATTTTCTTATTATATCTTAAGAGACATATTTCAGAGTGATCACTTGGTTTAACTTTGCCCACTCATTTGTTTTATCCGATATTTATTTATTAACTTCTGCAGATTCTAGAGACACTAAATAGTCATGCAAATTGAACTGTACAATAGTTGGTGCCTCACACTGCATATTCAGTATTATTTTCCTTCTCGCTTATTTCCAGTGTGCTTTTGCAATTTAACACAGTAATGATTTTCAGGTTAGGACGCATATTATCAGAATCTTGAAGAAGCAGATTATGAAGCTTGATGTCAGTGATTATGGATGCCTTGTAAGTGATGTCTATATATGTAATATATTTTAGTGTTCAAATAGGATCATACTGTGTGGCTTCTATGCTTTAACCTATACAAACATTCTCCCAGTGCACAGTAACTTCAGATGGTTTTATGCTTCCAAGCGATTAATCATCAGCTGAACTAACATGTCTTTTATCCTCCAGTTCTTTGTTTGTCTTCTCTCCATTGTCGATGACAGAAAACTTGTTACTAATTCTAACCGACACCAATTGTTTGCTTGAAGCAAGCATTATGCTACCATTACAAGCAATCTGAAGAGACAATGCTTATAGCTTACTTTCAATATTTGTAGGTTCTATTTGAAGAGCTGACAAAGCAGTTAAAGGAAATCATATTGATAAGGTAAGAGGAATTCCAAGCTTATAATGTGCTTATTTTTACTTGTTAGTTATATGCACATGAGACTATTTATGATAGAGCTCCTTGCTGGAACAGACCGGGAGACGCCAATTGCTGCAGCTATTGCACACACTTTGCTCACATTATCTGACTCCGGCTGATTCAGTTTGTCTGAATTTCAATGTGCCTTCCCTTATTTCACTAAAAAAATATCAGTATATATAACACCACCTAATAGTACCAACGAATGACGTACGAACTGCTCCATTAGGAGTAGAGATACGTAGTTCCTTATCCATGTATTTCTAACAAGAGATTCTATGCAACTGAAGTTTAAGTCATTATTTTTATTTCTATATGATATTAGATGCCTCAGGTTTTTACCATATTGAGAAGCAGATGAATTAGAAAGAAATATGAAACCTTAGTAATTTTGTTCTTCTTTACCAAGTCACTGTCCAAGCATCTTCCTCCTGCATATGTTGGAAACTTCACGCTGTCTCTTGTTATTTCTAGCTTAAACAGGTCCATCTTTGACCAAGTATAGGACGGGCAGATGTCGCGAAAGGAATACTCATGGTTTCTGAAGACTGACCATGCTCCCTCGAGTACTACGCAGCAACAAACTCAGGTCAGTGTGCATTAAGATCTACAATAGTATGTGGTTGTAATGCAGAATTGAATACTTTACCTTGAGTTGCTATAATTTGATCCGGCGACTTCATGTGCTAAGGACTTCCTTGTAGACTATGTTCTTCATGGTCGTTAATAAGGGCTCAGATCTTTTTCGCTTATTTGAATTATTGATTTGTTCCTTGCCCTTGCCCTTGCCCTTGCCCTTACCATTGTCGTTGTCCTTGATGGCGAGAATCTTAATGTTCCTCTTCGCAGTGGCTCTAGACAATGCGACGTAGAGCTGACCGTGAGAGAATATCGGGTCTGGTAGGTACACCCCGACAATCGGGATGGTCTGCCCTTGTGCCTTGTTGATTGTCATGGCAAAACTGAGCCTAATAGGGAACTGCTTCCTCTTGAACTTGAAAGGGAATATATCGTCATCGGATGGGCAGAGAGGTATCCGAGGAAGGAACACCCTCCTACCAGCATGTTGTCCTAGCACGATTTCTGCGTCGATGGTGTTCCTTTGGAAACCCCGGACCACAAGCCTTGTGCCGTTACACAACCCATTAGCTGGATCAATGTTTCTCAACAGTATAACGGGGCAATTTAACTTCAGTTTGAGCGCATGCGGAGGCAGCCCGTTGGGAGTTAGGTTGTTCAGGAACTCGGGGGCATAGTAGCCATGTGGATCATCCTCTGCAATATCAAAACTGTGGTAGATCTTCTCTTCGCCCTGGAAGCGCTCTATCATGCGTGTGTTTACCTTATCAATGTTGTCGTTCTTGGTGGAGAGGATCGCTCGAGATGTCATGTAATTTGGATCAGCCATGTTGTCGTCTAGAGCAGGAAATACATGGTCGATTAGCTTCTCTAGGTCAACGCCGTCTTCTGTTGGCTGCACACAAATATCTTCTGGGAGCCTTATGTTGCCTTCCTCGTCGGTTTCCTCGGTGCCGTTGCCTACCCTTAGCAAGTAATCTGCGAACCACGGGTCGTTATGCGCCCTCATGTTGGTGAGGAGCCTTAGGTGGCGCATGCCCTTCCATATGTACGAACTCCGCAAGGTCGCATCAATTATCTGACCCCGTGACCCCTTCCTGACGACCGGAAGCACCTGCCTGAAGTCCCCACCGAACACGACAGTCTTTCCCCCGAATAGTCGGTCACGTCGTCCCATGATGTCCCGCATGCTATTGTCCAGTGCCTCAACCGCTTGTCGCTTCGTCATGGTGGCCTCGTCCCATAGGATGAGTGAAGCCATGTGCAGGAGCTTGGCCGTTCCACTTTGCTTGGTGAAGTTGCACGACCCCCCATCTTCAATGCTGAGTGGGATCTTGAACCTCGAGTGGGCTGTCCTTCCTCCAGGCATGATGGAAGCCGCGACGCCCGACGTCGCCGTAGCCACCACGATCTTGCCCTCGCCTCGAACCTTTGCGAGCAGTGCCTTGTATAGGAAGGTCTTCCCAGTGCCTCCCGGGCCATCGACAAAGAATACACCCCCATCACCAGCATCGACTGTTGCCAGTATCTCGTCGTATGCAAGCCTCTGCTCAGGGTTTAGCGAGGACGCTAAACCAGCATCGTTCGCGTCAACCTCGATGGAGGACTCCTCGGTGACTTCTCTGGCCTCGCCTCCAGTAGTGTCATAGGTCTCATCGATGTCCGGAAGAGGGAACAACACTATGTCTTTGCCCATGGATTGTAGCATGCCCCTTATGTCAAGCAACACCATCTGCTCCACTGCCTTTGAGCACGTGTGTGATCGGCGGTAGTCATCAGACATTGCCTCTAGGTGCCTATCCCATAGACCGCGCACGTCACCTGGCTCGCAGAATACCAAGATTGTTGCAAAGAGCCTCCTGAGTGAGGCTGGCATCGCGAACTGTGTTGACTCTATAAGACACTCGTCAAGCGTGTTGTCGGCCTCGATGAGGCCCAATCTCTCGGCAGCCTCACGGAAGCTATGACAGAGCACACCGCCCACGGTCCGCAGGTCCTCGAAGGATGTCTTGCCTGGTACATGGTTGAGCAGCACTCGCAGAAAGTACCGCTCCCCCTCGGCTGGATGGGCCGACACGATTCGACCTACTTGGTGCTGCTTTTCTCTCGGCCTCCAGTATTTCTGTCTCTGCCATGTGAAACTTCCCGGAAAGTCCTTGTACAGGATATCCCGAGCCCACACATGCTGCTGATTAGCGAGGAAATACTCTGTCAGCATTGACTTAGATGCAGTATCACGGGCGACGACATCAGTCAGGTCCTCTCCTGCTTTGAACGTGACACTATTCATATTAGGGAGATGAAGCGGCAACTGTAGGACCGACGGGAAACTCCCAGAAAGGTTGAAGCCGAATATCCTCCACATTGCCTCTGGTGGAGTAACCCATCTCGCATCAACGTACCTTTTAATCTCGTCTACAACCCCGTTGCTGTCAGGCTGGTCAATGCTGAATGAAGCTCGATCGTGACCCTTGTATACGTATTTGTAAAGGTACTTGACGGCCTTGATGCTGGAGCACACCTCGACATTTATGTGGCAGTTGAACATCCGCAACAGATAAGGGTTGTAAGGCACGACCCATCTATTATCCAACATTTGACGACGGACCTTAGCCTGACGACCATCGTCTCGCCGTCGATAAACCGGGTATGAATCCTTCCCTTGTAAGGTGTTTTGGTTGAACGGTCGTGGGTACTTGCTCTTGCACTTCAAGTCTTGCATGCACGCATTTTTGGGATTAAGATTGCCACATGGGCCGTGCATCATATGCTTCACGACCATGGCATAGAGCTCTGGATACTTATGCCTGTCTGGGAGCTCTGCAGATATGATGCGGTCATACTGCTCTGGCACCACGAGTTTATAATTTGAATTCATGATCAACAGGAAGTGTGCATGGGGGAGGCCCCTCTTCTGGAACTCGACGACATACACATGCGCTACCACAACACCAAGGATGTGCTTTTTGAACATCATCTCTTTCATGGTCTCTAGCTTGGCCTTGAACACGCGTGCGACAAGATCTGGTCGGTCCTGCGGTGTCTGGCCAGGAAGCAGCTCATTCAGTATCTCCTCCCAGCTAGGATTGCATGTCATAGTCAAAAAGATGTCAGGCTTCCCATATGTCTGCACCAATGCCATGGCGTCCATCTGCCTCCGCTTCATGTCTCGGTTGCTTCCTTGATGCGTCCCTGGCAGCACGATCCTCTTCCCAACAGCGCTCGCCCGCATCTCCCCAACCGCGATGCTATCCACAAGGCCTTGGTATAGATCGGCACGTATCTCTCTCTGGTGGTCCCTGATCCACTTTAGCCTACATCCCTCAATCTTGATGAACATGTCGACACCCCACTGCTGAAACAGGCGTGCTCCATGTAGTATGGGGTTGAATATCGCAGGGCGCGTCTGTAGCCGGTAACAGTAGTAGTCCCTAACAGAGACACACAACCGGCTGTTCCCCTCTGTGGAAAGACGTGAAAGAAGAAGGTTAGGTACCATATGGAAGGATAGAGAACTTTTTCTGGCATATAAGCATAACAACCAGGTGCACCTGAATCGTTATCACGGTTTCCTCTTGGTTGTTGTGCAACCTCCCAAGGGACATTGTGCTTAGGGATATTTGGATGCCAACCAAGCTCCCCCCTTGGAAAAAAGAGGGGATACGAGAGCGGGTCATAACAGCCATCTGTGGCATGTATACTATACTTCTCGTTGTTGTCCCCATAGAGTGTAATGCTGCGGTTGAACCTGTTTGCTAGATCGCTTCCCTCGACCCAAATCGCAGCCACCTCAGATGACACGGGTCTATTATATCTTCGTTGGTCTAGTTTCTGGTCAATGTTGAGGTCTATCCGGTACTCCTCGAGGTTTTCCTTGTGGGCACCCAAACTCCTAAACTGTTGGGAGTAGGGGTTTTCCCTAAGGACGTCCACTAACTTGCTGACAACGTGCTGGTCCAATTGCTTGGTGGCCTCCTTGCGATGGCTTAAGCTGGGATCGTCATCGTAGAAGTACAACTGCAGATGTTCAGGGCGAGATCTTGGACCGAACGAGTGCACCTTGTGGTACATAGTGCCATGTGCCCGAAACGTGTACACCCCGGACTTCATGTTTGTGTAGTTGTTGTCTAGGCTGACGCCAAGGGTAGTGAAGGCAAAGTGCCCGTTGAAGAACCGAATGCTCTCTCGGAAATGCCGAGAGTCTGCATCCGCGCTTGACCATAACCTCATCAGCTCTGGGATAGGCTCTGGTTCAGCTAGCTCAATCTCCCCGTTCCGACAGCAAAAGCCGTCAGTCTCGTACTGGAACTTCTTGGCCTTGCAATGCTCGCAGTTTGCCGCGTGCTTCAGGATGTGCGTGCTGTTTGGGATGTTCGAGTAGACATAGTCGAAAGGATCTAGGTTGATAGATCCCGTGTTGGAGGATTCTACGGGCTCATCGAGGTCCGAGCTATCAGTGTCGGATGCTGCAAGCATTGTGGAGATATAACAAGTCATAATGGGATGCACATCATAAACCAATAATATAGAGGGATGAGCAGCGAAAGGCGCCTCGGAGTACCTTCACCGGCAAATAGGTAGTACTCATCATCCATGAGGTCACCAGAGAGTGCATTCTCGTCCATGATGCCGCTAAGGAAGGCCTCCATGTCAACTGTAACATTGTTGAGCCGGTAAGTAATGGTTTTAATTGTGAGTGCACACCAAGAGGGGAGTAAACATGAGAGGGTTACCATTGGTTCCGATAGTGTACGATGGCATGTTTGATGAAGGGGAGGAAGCTGGTGAAGCAACTCCTGTGGGCGGTGCTTCTGAACTTGCTGCTGCTCTGTTCACATCTAAGGTACTTGCATCTGGGCCTGGAGGCCTCCGCTTTTTTTGAAAGCTTGCATTACGACGATCTAGCAACGCTGACTTCTCACCTTCTGGTATGCTTTTCCCGCGCACTCTTCGTTTTAAGGCACTCCCTTGAATGTTCTTTGCTCCAATACTTTGTTTCTGAGCTCGCTCCTGAGCCCTACGCTGTGCTCTGCTCTCCTGCCTCTTCTCACGGGCTTGATTCTGCTGGTCGTCTATTTGGTGTTCATTGGTTTGCTGCGAGGGATTTATGAGTTCGCTGGGGGCATCATTATCATCCAGGGTACGACTAAGGTACTCGCCTGCACCATTGTGGAGCCGTTAAATCCTGGTTCAATGCACATGGACACAACAAGTAAAGTAAAGATGGAAGGGTTACCGTCTGATTCGAAGTTGTTCCCAGCCTTACTCGCAAACCGGGGGGCAGGGGCAGGAGCTGAAGCTTCAGATTCTCTGAATGCCAATGCATGAGTGCTCGACATCAGGTTGGGTGTAGCTAAGGTATCTGCATCAGGGCGCGGCATGGCGATGGATTCAGCGCAAGGGGTGTTGCACCTAGCCGCGAGTCTCTTCTTGCGGTGAGCTAGCATGTTCTGCTTCTCCTTAGGTGATATGTTTTGCAGACGTGTTCTTCGGCGGGCGTTTGTCTCTTTCTTGTCATGGACTGACATATTTTGGTACGCCGCCCTTCTAAGGGTGTTACTCTGTTGCTTCTCCTCTGGTGTCATTCGTTGCCTGGCTTCTCTTTGACGGGCAGTCCTCTCCTCCTCTGTTTTTTTTCCTAGCTTCTCTGCGACGTGCATTGATTTCCTCCTTCTGTTCAAGTGTTAATCTATTTCGCCGTGCTATATATTGATCTCGCCTTTTCTGTTTTCTATCTGATTTAATGATATCATTTGAAGCAATGTGCTCGGGGACATTGTCTTCAGTGTCGAGTCCAAGTGCTATGTCTGAACCAATATTATGATCAATGCTTCTCTCTGTTACTCGCAGTGATGCATGGTGATCATAGTAAGTGCCTTCACGAGAATGATTTCCTGAAGAACCATTTTGTTTTAACAAATGTATAAATGCAAACTAAAAAAAAGTCGTGTGTAAGGGCGATACCGATTGATGTTTCCACATGCGGCACTGGCTGAAAGGCCTTGAGATTGCCGGCTATAGGAATCATCATAGGCAGTTGCGTGGGCACATTGTCATCATCATCGGAAGACAAAACACTGTAGTTAGTAGTGCGTGTTTGTTTGCGTATGAAAAAACCAGATGGTGGTCGGTGTGTATTGGTGAGTTGTGATCTGGGTGTCCTCTCATATTCGACAACTGATAAGATTAATGTAAGTTAAGTTGTGAAGCTTATTGAATATCTTATGTGCAGACATGTGATTGGCATACACATACCTTTTTTTCCTTTATCATAGAGACGCTCTCTGTGCTGTGACATCTTTCTGTCCTATAGAAGCTTAAATAAACCTGCAGTCTTTTTGCATTAAAAAATGATATGAATTGAATTACAAAAATGATATGACCTATGGTGACTCATTTAACATGCTTTTAGGACTCACTTGTTCATTTTCATAGACATGTTCTTCGCATATGGTTTCTTCCAAAGTAAAATGATTGTGCTATTATATGTTGACGGATGAAGTTTGTATATTTCAGTAAAAAGAGGGCTCAGACATGGCGACAAGAATGAAGGTGGAGGGAAAGGAGTGGAGAGAAAGTATTCTGGAGGTGAGCTTAAATGAAAGTATTTCCTTCTATCACTATTCCTGTCGCGAGGCATGTTTGTTCCCATGATGTAATGTTTCATTTTCATTTACGATTCTTCTAGAATCCAGTAAAAGTAAACATGGTCTGAGGTTACCTAATCTTATACTGCAATTTCAGAATTTCCTAGATTATTTTGACAGTTTCAACACATGTTCTTCTTACTAAAATAAACCTACAGTCTTTTTGCATTATAAAAATGATATGACATACTATAGGAACTTAACTGTGGGAACAGAACAGGTGGCATAACTGATTAGATTTTGTAAATTGGGGAATAAGTGCTATGTTCAAATGTAGTTGCTGAAAAGACACATTTGAGATGCCAGAACTTGTTCAGTGTAGTTGGAGTAAAAGTTAAAGATGCAATCTGAGTACTAACATTATGAAGTTTTGAACAGGAGTCTAGTATAACTACTTTGCTTGCTGAAACAGGTCAGGATGGCAAACCTAGGGAGTTCGGGCATATGACGTCCAAATGAGGCATGTGATTGTAATATGATGTGTTTGTGAAATGCGAGCAGTAGCCTTGTGATTTTGATAGCTCGGTGATGGCGGGCGAAGCCACCAAGCATCGACACACATCCTAACCAATTTGATTTGGTGTCATCTTGGATCTGACTAATGGATTAATATTCTTGTAGGTTGATTTGAATCCCCGGGTATGTGGTTATGCATGAGCTGTGGAAGCAAAGGTGTGTGTCGGCTGGTTATGCATGAGCTGTGGAAGCAAAGGTGTGTGTCGGCTGGAGCTGATTTACGGGGCTGTCATTTGGATGGTACCAAACTGTAATAATACAGACTCCCACTCAAAATTTCACTGCACCAAAGGCTCTCGTAAGTGCTTGACTTTGTTTCTTCATACTACGTGATATAATACATATTGTCTGTACTGGATTGCCAAAATTATATTTATTTGTTTCTCTCTCCTGCATTTTTTGCATCGTCCTCCATACAAAAACATGGTGGGATTTGGTCCAGGTGACAACATACAAGACCGTAACAATCAGCCTGTTTTAATTTACTGAAACTGGGTAGATGCTAGATAGAGACGTCATTATCCTTGGTGGTAGATTGGAAGCTTGCTACATGTTTTTCTCAATGGGCATACCTGCTGTTATCTTGCCAAAGCCCAAGTTTATACAATTTGCTTCTCTAACTACAATGTCAGTACATTATGCTAGGTATGTGCCTCTTTAGTTGCCTCTTTCTGCTTTGTTCTGTGTTTTCTGTTTAGTTATGGGGTGCCTTACTGTTGTGCAAAATTATGGCCTAACTTTACTGGGCAGAATTATGGCCTAACTTCACTGTACACTTGCAATCTTTCTCCTGCATGATCTACCAAATGGTGTTAAAATTTACTGGGCAGAATTATAGACTGATTAGATTTTGCAACTTTGGGGAATAAGTGATATGTTCAAATAAGTTAAAGATGCAATCTGAGTATTAACATTATGAAGTTTTGAACAGGTCAGGATGGCAAACCTAGGGAGTTCAGGCACCATGAAACATAACTTCCTTTGCCATCGGAGAGAAAGAAGACGGTAGGCGCGCTCAGGAGATGACGCAGCAACAACCGTCGAGCGGAGGTTGTGTTTGGAGGCGACCAGCAGAGGCTGCAGCTCCCACAGCTCGCGTGCGAACGATGTGGCCGGACGACGATTGAAGCGGCGTTTCTGTTTTGGCGGCGTGCTTTCGCGTGTGGATGGAGCTCGTACGCCAGGAAGAACTGGCGTCTTGATGGAGCTCGTACGCCAGGAAGAACTGGCGTTCGTTGGCGGGTCGAAGAAGTTTGATTTTTGGTCGATGGACCTCGTCCTCGTTCGTGGGTTGCGGAGCTGTTTTTTTGTTGACTGGGCGCGATCGTGGGGTTCCATGGACTTATCGTTCGTGTGTTGAACTGTGGATCTCGTACGTGGGCTGAGTTGTTGTATTTTTTTTTGCGGGCGCTGAGTTGGTGTTTTTTCGTACGTGGGCTATGTTGGTGGGCTGCTGCGTGCGTGTGGGAGTTCGAAGGGAGGGGGATCGAACGAGGTCGAACCATCACGACGTTCGATCCCCCTTTAATAGTAGAGATTCTCAATGGGCATACCTGCTGTTATCTTGCCAAAGCCCAAGTTTATACAATTTGCTTCTCTAACTACAATGTCAGTACATTATGCTAGGTATGTGCCTCTTTAGTTGCCTCTTTCTGCTTTGTTCTGTGTTTTCTGTTTAGTTATGGGGTGCCTTACTGTTGTGCAAAATTATGGCCTAACTTTACTGGGCAGAATTATGGCCTAACTTCACTGTACACTTGCAATCTTTCTCCTGCATGATCTACCAAATGGTGTTAAAATTTACTGGGCAGAATTATAGACTGATTAGATTTTGCAACTTTGGGGAATAAGTGATATGTTCAAATAAGTTAAAATGCAATCTGAGTATTAACATTATGAAGTTTTGAACAGGTCAGGATGGCAAACCTAGGGAGTTCAGGCACCATGAAACATAACTTCCTTTGCCATCGGAGAGAAAGAAGACGGTAGGCGCGCTCAGGAGATGACGCAGCAACAACCGTCGAGCGGAGGTTGTGTTTGGAGGCGACCAGCAGAGGCTGCAGCTCCCACAGCTCGCGTGCGAACGATGTGGCCGGACGACGATTGAAGCGGCGTTTCTGTTTTGGCGGCGTGCTTTCGCGTGTGGATGGAGCTCGTACGCCAGGAAGAACTGGCGTCTTGATGGAGCTCGTACGCCAGGAAGAACTGGCGTTCGTTGGCGGGTCGAAGAAGTTTGATTTTTGGTCGATGGACCTCGTCCTCGTTCGTGGGTTGCGGAGCTGTTTTTTTGTTGACTGGGCGCGATCGTGGGGTTCCATGGACTTATCGTTCGTGTGTTGAACTGTGGATCTCGTACGTGGGCTGAGTTGTTGTATTTTTTTTTGCGGGCGCTGAGTTGGTGTTTTTTCGTACGTGGGCTATGTTGGTGGGCTGCTGCGTGCGTGTGGGAGTTCGAAGGGAGGGGGATCGAACGAGGTCGAACCATCACGACGTTCGATCCCCCTTTAATAGTAGAGACTCCTAGATGGGTCCGTTTCACAAGAAAAAAAAAAGAGATGATAGATGGGTCCGTGTAGACGTGTAGTCAAACTCCAATTGTTGTTCGTTCTTCAGCGTGGAATGCATATCTGGGGTTCAACTACCTACGAAAATCCTGTGTTGTCAACCGACAGCATAGGTATAACGTGGCTTCGCCGCTGACCTCCGTGATGGCATGCAGATCTTTGTGAAGACAAAGAATAGTCAAGATCAGATGAGGATAAAAAGGCAATCATCCTCACCGAGGAAATCCACAAGACCCCCGGTAAGATCCTTGCCGGGGATGTCTGCGTGCCACAGCAAGACCCTTGTCAGGCCACCCGGCAAGACCCTTGCCGGGCCACCCGGCAAGGCCCTCGCCGGGCACGCCAGCAGGGCCACTGCCAGGTCCACGCCAGCCAAGTCTTCGTCGCCGTTCGCATGCAGTTTTGACCCAACCAGCTGGGCAGGCACCTGCATGGCAGCATGCAGCCCTTCGTGGAGGCTCCACCACCACGCCACCTCAGCTGCCTGCCTGCCTACATGGCACCGCATGCACCGCTGGCCGGGCCACGTGTCGAAGCGAGGAGGAGCGGCGACGGACGGGACGGGCCTCGCCCCCGCCCCCGATAAAGTGACGGGACACCTAAGCCTCGCATTAAATGCGCTTTGTCTTGTAATACTAGCGATAAGCTCACAGCGCTGTAGCACTTTCCACCTCCTGTGTGCCACTGTGGCAGCCCTTTTCGCCTATAAAAGGAGGCCCATGGCGCACTAGAGAAGGATTCGGCTCTTTCGAATCTAGCAGCACCCAGAGCTAGTTCAAGAGCTCCAGAACACTAAATACATCCACCAAAGCAGGATCGTAAGGTTTTACGCATCTTTGCGACCCGAACCTGGGTAAATCCCCTTTGTGCTGTCTGCTAGTCCCGCTCTTCTCACGATCCCCGCGCCCCGCAACCGTAGTAGGGATTCCAATGATCCCATAGGTGTCGTTTCCCACCGGCACAGGGGGACTCAACATGGTGACCCACTATCACCTTATCTATTCATGATTTGTGCAGAGGGTCTTTCTAGCATGTTGTAGTATGAAGAAGAAGTTGATGTCGTTGATGAGATAAGAGTGTGCACGAATGGACCATCAGTTTTACACATTTTATTTGCTGACGATTTTCTGGTTCTCATTAAAGCAGATATGTTAAATGTAACTTCCTTACAACAAGTGTTGGAGACCTATTGTGACAATTCATGACAGATGGCAAGTTTGGGGAATCCAGTATTTATTTCAATCCAAATATTAATTTGCAAATTAGGGATGAGATTTGTCAACACTTAAATATCACCAATTAAGCTCTTTCAGATAAGTATCTTGGGTTATCTGCATTGGTGGGAGTGCATAGAAGTGATTGCTTCATTTTTGTAAGAAAATTAGGAAACTGTTGAAGGGTTGGATGGAGAGGCAATTGTCAACAGGTGGTAAGGAAATTTTGTCATTGGATCATTCGGCAGCAGGTGAGTCTCGGTAAAATGCTAGCTCTGCTAATGGTTTTACGGGTTAACTGGACACTGCGAGCAAACTGCTATGGTCGTTTTCTGAATTCAGAACTGTAATAACAGAGTTATAGTCTTGTTTCATGAGAAATAACTGAGTTCTATATAGGAGTTGAGGAGAATATACATTCCGTAGCCGAGAAACTGGCAAAAGAAATGAGGTATCATTTGTAAGAATTCTGAACTGTATAATGGTGAAGCGAATGAGTAGCACAACATTTGCTTGTTGCTGCTTTCATGGAACCAAAGATGGAAAGATAAAGTTGTTTTGTTTTTTACTTTGATAACTTTATTTGTCTGCGAGTTACTCACAAATGTGTGGATCTATAATAGCGAACAGTACGATCATTGTAGGTCCACATATTTGTCTTATTTCATACCCTGTATCGTTGGATTTTACATGTATTTATGGGGCATCCCTATGTATTTATGAAATAAAACACGAATTATGGAACCAAAGATGAAAGAGAAAGTTGTTTCCTGTACTTCAATGAATTTGTTTGTTTGTGCGCTAAAAAAGGGGAAATCTGTTATGTATAATAGCGAACAGTACATCTATTATAGGCACACGTATTTGTCATTCTTCTAGTGTGCTTTGTTAAATTTGACATGTACATAGGAGGCACATGTATGTACTTATGAGGAAATTATATACTTTTTTGAAACTTCAAAATGTGTTCCCTATAAATTATCAAGCAGGCTCCACAAGAGCCCCTGGCCAGTTTGTTTCTAGACGCTTTTTTGAGTTTTCTAAGAGTTTGTGTCCTGCTTAGAGAGATGAGGCGGCGACAACTCGCTAAAGATGGAATAAGGTTTTCCCCGCCTAACCCTCATCCCGGTGGTGCTTCTAGCGTCATCGAAGGGCGTGTGGAGATTTGTCTCCGACGGATTTCGCAGGATTCGGTCGGCATTTGTCTTCGGTGGATCTACATGTACCTGGGTTTTTTTTTCGTTTGTGTTCGTGTGTCTATAGGTGCTCCTCTTCAAGGACGTTGGTTCCTGTTCTGGTGCGTTGGTCCTCAAGGACCGTAGCACGAGGACTTCGTGGCTGTCTACTACAACAAGTTTTGTCCGGCTCCAGGGAGGGAGGGGCGATGACGGCAGCGTGCCTTCGGCTCGCTTTAGTGCTTGTAGTCGTCGCTAGCTGGTCTACGGATCTGGATGTAATTTTTATTATTTTTGGTATTCGTCGTACTATCATGATTAATAATGAATAGACTGAAAGTTTTCCCGCAAAAATAAAAATAAAAACCAAGACATGAATAATGTCGGCCAGTTGATCTCCATAGACTAGGGCATTCGAAATAATGGATGGGTTCCCTGTTAATTAGACTTGAGGAAAGATAATTAAATGGGATTACTCACACTGTCCCATGTTATTCAGGTGGTATGAAGCTTCCTCTCAAATTCCCACCACACATCAAACAATGGAGCAATTTTAACATGATCCCTTTTACGTCCTCTTTTCACATGAGAGGTAAGAAGGTAAGAGTTAATCAAACCCACTACTTAATATAATCAACGGCTCAGATCGAAAGTCCCCGAGCTCAAATGCTTCCTCATGAACAGTAAAATCGAAAAAAAGTAAAAAAATTCAACACGAAATATTTTGACAAATGTTTTGCATGCATACCAAAATTCAACATGAAATGATATTCACAAAGTCATGGTAAAAAACAAAATCAGCAGTCCAAAATGTTTCAAAACTAGCATTTTTGGAGCATCAGTTTTTTTTCTACGACTTCAAGGAGTGTCATCAAAACATTAAGTTATCACAAAAAATTCAGACTGTTTTACAATGTCTTACTTTTTTTTATTTTACTATTCATGAGGGAGCATTTGAGCTTGGGAGCCGATACTCCACGTGGTCCCTGTCTACTCCCGAGCTCATTTGAGCTCGGGATGAACAGTAAATTCAAAAAAACTTCAAAAATTTCTGGAAATTTTTTTTTGGTGTAAACATTGACAAATATTCTTGGTGCTTGCAAATTTTCATCCTGAAATAACATTTATGGAAGTCATGGCAAAAAGAAAAAGAAAAACAACACTCCAAAATGCTTTCAAAAATAGCATTTTTGGAGTGCCGATTTTTTTACCACGACTTCCAGCTGGAGATGAATGCGACCAAGATGAAGCAAGCAGTCACGGCCCAGGCTTATGATCTTTTGCCACTAGGAGCCTTGTTTAAATAAATGAATGTCCTATGATTTTTTTTGGAATGTTGGTAGTTTGGTTACCAAATGCATTGATCAGAGGGAAAAACCAAAGCACAAAGCACCCAAAGTGGGCAAGCACTGTGAAAGAAAACTAGGTGCAAAAGTAAGAAAGAAACATAGGAGAGGCATATGTTGTGTGTTGCATATGACAATGTCCAGAATATGATTTTCTCAACAAAGAGAAGTCGAGAGTAAGAAAACTGTGGCATATGCCCGAAACAATCTAAAGGAGAAATTACTACCGTTTGGCTGGCTGACAGCCCGGGACCCACCACGCCACTGAAATTTAGCCCCCACCCGCCCGCACCCGCTCCCGCGCGTCCGTTCAAACCAAAGTGTCGTCACGCACACGCAACACGAGCGCGCGTGCCAGAGAGTGAGAAAGAGGGGGCGAAGGAGGGAGGCGGCGACCGGCGGCCATGGCGGAGCGGACCATCGACCACACCTGGTACGAGTTCCTCCCCATCCTCGGCTGGATCGTCGACGACGCCGCGGAGGCCGGCCGCACGCTGGAGCAGGCGTCGCGGGACCTCGAGGCGGCCGCCCAGGAAGCGCGCCGCATCGCCGCCACCATCGCCTACGGGGCCTCCGACGCCGCGGTCCGGCGCCTCCTCCGCGACGAGGTCCACAGCGTCCTCGACCTCGCCCGCGACCGCGTCGCCGCCCTCCTCAGCGAGGATCCCGTCGCGGCCCCTGCCCCGGCCGCCGCCGAGCCCATGCGCCCCAACCGCGGCCTCCTGTTCAACGTCGACCGCGGGCTGGAGCTGCTGCTGGCCTCCAAGCCTTCCGAGCAGGCGATGCGTTCCTTCTCGCTGCGAGACCCGCGCTGGATGGACCACCACGTCTGGTACCCGGGCTGGCTCGCCGACGTGAGGAAGGAGGTCAAGCACGCGCTCCGCGGGCTGTCCCGCGCGGAGTCCGAGCTGGAGCGTGTCTACTCGGACGTGGCGGCTTTCCTCGCCGTGCCCCCGACGTCGTCTGGGAGAGCTCCCACGGCCGCCCAGGCATGTGCCGAGGCCGCTGGCCACGCCCGTCGGGGCGCGGCGAACATGGGCGCCCTCGTCGACGTCCTGCTGGGGCTCCGCGAAGACATCCTCGACGAGCCGCCTACCTGCCGCGTCAGGCACTTCTTCGGCTACGTCCCACCACCGCCGGCGATGGACGACGCAGGTTTGCCTGCTTGTCCCCTCAACCATGGCTTTGGACGGCTATGCATTTTTATTTTGTACCCATAAATATGCTGTCTTGCTCACATGAGTCGACGTCCAGCAGGCCACGGAGCCGCAGCCGGAGACTGGCCGATCGCCGGCACGCCTCAAGTTTTGTTTTCGGCCAGTGAGAATTAGAATCACTGCTAGTAGACGACTAAGATCGATATGGTTGACTTGCGTGCCGATCTGACGTGACTCCGCTGTAAGAAAGGCTTTGTTTTTAGCCTACCATGTCGATCCGCCGCATCTAAGACATGGGCATGGTTGGACTGTTGATTGCCATGTCCGGTGAGATGACTTGCATTGCGTACCCTTAACAGACGTGCATGGTTGGATTCTTGATCGCCGTCTTCAGTTTCGATGAGATGAATAGAATTCTTCAGTTAGGCTATGTTGATCGCCATCTTCAGACATGGTTGGATACTTGGATTGTTGATCCCATCTTCAGTTCCAGTCAAAAGAATTATTCAGACATGGTTGCATTGCATACCCTTGACAGACATAGTTTTGAGATGAATAGAATTATTCAGTTAGGCACTTAGGCTATGTGTGAGAACTCTTTTACTAACCCATAGCGGTGTGAAATTGTTACGCTCCATTGGTAATCGCTGTCTGTGACAAAAATGTAGTTTTGGGTTGTCGAATTCTCAGGCACGCACATCTGCAATTTAGTTTGGTGCTTCATTCATATGCTCTTGTTTGTTCAGTACAAGAACGGTAGTTAATTTCTGCTAGCTAGCTGTTTGGTTTCAGTTTTATTATTTTGCAGCGCCACATGAAACCACTACTCATAGTCAGCAAAAAGAATGAAAATTTTGGCATTCATCTTTAATTCAGAGCATATATAATCTAATTAATCAAGGCATGTCCAACTAAAGTGTGTTGCGTTCTAATTATACTTATGGTCAGGTTTATCTGCCTATTTGCTCAATGCATGTGTTTCTCTAGTATACATGGTTTCCTAATTTAATTATTAGATGTTTTTAGTACGCCTTGTATAGATAGTCAAATTGCTCAATATATTGTGCTCAATTTATTCGCATAATAGATACGTATGTAGTGCCTAGTGGGTTGTATCTGACGAACTTCTAGGACCTATCCATTTCAAAAATGTCGAAAGATTTTCCTTCAATCATGTGTGCTAGTAGATATCAGGGAAATGTACTGATGTGCTTTGTTTCTCCTGGAAAATGCAGTCCTCGAATGCTTCACTATTGTTGGGAATTATTTGATGTAAATTTCCTAAGGGGAGTGAGCATGTATGCATGCATGACTTAAAAGATCACTAGGTTAATCTTTTGAAGCTCAAATTATCTTGGATCGAGTGTAATTCTTGTATGCTAGTAGATATCAGGGAGCGCAGAAAAATCACACTCAATCTAAACAGGGACACAGTATGTGTGTGGCACTGCATAGGATTATGACATGGTTTATCATTTTTTACATATTATACTATTTATTGATCTAACTTTTTTCTTCTATGGCCATTTTTCTGTAGTTGGTTATGAAATATGTCTAGTACAATACACTTTAGCAACTGCAAACCAAGTCCTAGAGCACTGGTCCAAAACAGAGACACTGGTTCATTAGTCTCCACATCTCCTTGGGGTGTCTAACGGTTCCAAGATAATACACCCGAAAAACATGACAAAAACTGGTAGTCGGAAGGCCTAGCTGCTGCTACCGCAATGCATGCTAAAATTATCATACTAACCAAAGATAATCTAATCAAAGTAGATTGGTTTAGGAATGACTGGTGTCACTTGTATGGTTCGATGGAAAATTGTGAACCATTTGCTATTTGGTTGTGCTTTAGCTAAACTGGAATGGGTAGGTGGTCCTTTGTGCATTTGACTTGAGCAGGCTACTTGAATGCAATTCTGACATATTTGGAGGATGTTTGTTGGACAATCTAGAAAACCAGAAATGCAGTGTA
This sequence comes from Triticum dicoccoides, assembly GCF_002162155.2. NCBI lineage: Eukaryota > Viridiplantae > Streptophyta > Magnoliopsida > Poales > Poaceae > Triticum > Triticum dicoccoides. Next base: position 607,890,569 of record NC_041393.1, on the reverse strand, counting down.
TTTGAAGCAACAATTCCCCAGTGACCAAGGTTCACTGATTTTCAGTTATGCAATCATCTAACCTCCAAAAGGAATATGTTTGAAGAAAAATTGAGAAAGGAGTGTGATTGACTAGAGTGGTGATTGTGGAAGCTTAAGAGAGAAGTTAGCGGTTGGCGCCAATGATGAGAAGAGTTTGATGGATGAAGTTCACTCATTTTCCATGGGAATAAAAGAGAGTGCTTTTGTTCCATTGATAGTGTTGTGAAGTGCGCCTTGTATGCTTTGGTGTTGTAGTAAGTGTTATATAAACCATGAGTTTATTTTGCTAAACATTGAATGAACTTGGCACTTTTTCTGTAATGAAAATCGAGGAGGCCGTTGTCTCGAAAAGATACTTACCGTGTAACGCAATGCAAAAGTAGAGTCGAAACGTAGACACAAGGACGCAAGTTGTAGGTGCGCGACTCTTCTATTTATTATTCAGTTCTTTGCAGAGAATAATCAGGTATAATTGTGAAGCCTTCCTCTCGATATAAGTGCCTGCCAGGCAAGACAA
>NC_041393.1:607885774-607889856 GCF_002162155.2 Triticum dicoccoides | reverse complement strand
TTCTAACAGTACAAAAAATGTTCATGAATATTTTTCAAAAATCATTGATTTGAAAAAAGGTTCATGGATTGCAAAAAAAATTCACATATTTTTTATGAATTTAGGAAAAATGACGAATTTTAAAAAGTTGACAAATACAAGAAAAAGTTCATGAATTTAAAAAAATTTACACAAACTTTAAAAAATGTGAAAAGGAAAAAATGAACAAAACACAAAGAACAAAAAAAACGAAGGAAAAAAACTTCTGGAAGCTACCTACAACCGGTGCAAAGGGAAGCCTACATGGGCCAGCTCATCTAACACAATGATCCGTCCAACTTGAGCACTCGCTAACTAGCAAAAACTAGTAGAATGCCCGTGCATTGCCATGGTCTTTCAATTTGTTCTTTTTGATTACGCATATAATGTACAATCTTCGTCCAAAAAAACTTGTCGGAAAAATGGATAAAAATGGATGTATCTGAATTAAAATATGTCTAGATATATCAATTTCTTCGGCAAGTATTTTTGAAAGGAGAGAGTATGCCATATTTCGCATAGAAATGATAGCGTATAACAATTGGAAAATAACTAAAATCCACTTCACCTACAAGGTATCTGAATGATATACACAGAGAGACGTGATGCGCTTAAGATATTATATATATTACAAACTAAGATTTACTTGATGCACTTAAGATATTCTATTACAAGGTAGGAATGCTGTCTTTAGGTTCATGTGCAGGGTACTTCGACAAGTATAATAAAAAATTATTATGTAATTAAGACAATAGGCAAACAAGGCATCACGTTTATCCACACAGGTTAAATTTTCTTGACCGTAAACTTTAAGATATAAACGGCTGAGATATAAAGACATAATGTTACATACAAGATACAACTATTGTTTACATACATATATATTGCGTTGCACGTACAAACTATGGCATGGACATGTTTTTTTTAATGAAGGAATTCAAATCCAAGCACAATGACGTACATGAGAAGGACATGTACAATTTGACATAACTGGATATGTATAAGTTGAAAGTTAGGACGCTCTAAGCCCCCCTCCCCTCTCCCCTGCCCGCACCGCTGGCTGCTCCGGCCACGGCGGCCACCAAATCCTGGCCATTATGGCTGCCAGCTGCGCCTCCTGCTTCCTTGCGCAGGCCCGTCGGAGCCCCTCTCCGACCTCTGGAGCAGCGCTTCGATCCAGTGGCCATTCCCAACTCTCCTCCCCTCGGTCTGCGGCCTCGACGGCTGGCGCGTCAGATCCGGCCTCGACGCCACAAATCCTGTTGCGCGGCGAGTCATCCAGGGCCGGGGCGCGGCTCGGACCGCCTGATCTGGGGGCCTCTCCCCGCGGGGGCCAGGCGCGCCTTAAATCCGTGGTTGTTCGCCCCCCTTCGTCGGCCATTTTTTCCTCTTCGAGCCAGGCAAGCCCGAGGGGGGGGGGATGGACGGAGGTCAAATCCCCTAAGAAGGGGAGGGCCGCCACCCGCTCGGCGGATCGAGGCGGGCGCGCTCCGATCCAGCGCTCGGACCGCCGCAGACCCTTCAATGTGGATGGGACAAAGGAGGCCTTTTTAAGTAAGTTCAAAGGTAAATGCTTCCGTTGCCTCAGTACACGCCATCGCCGTATAGATTGCCGGGATCCCCTCCTCTGCATCATTTGCAAGCGAGCGGGTCACTTTGGCAAGGAGTGTCCTCAAAACCCAAGAAACGGCGGTCCGGGAGGGGCTGCCCGTGATCGCCTAGTTTTCCCGACTACGACAACAGCTCCGGTCCACGGCCGCGTCGTCTTCCCGCCCGCGCCTCCCCCTGCTCCCATGGCAAGCCTCTCCCTCTGCGACTCGGCCAGGAGGCCGCGGGAGAGTAGCAAGATCATCGTGGCCTCCCCGGCGTTGGAGATTGAGGAGCATGTGCTGCGCCAGCACGCGGTCACCCTCACCGCCGCGGACCGCTCACACTCCACCACCCCGGCCGCGGTGGGCAGAGTCATCTTCGAGCAGCTCTCCACCCCTCCGCACCCGCTTCGTGTCACCGCCCACCAGCCAGAAGCCTTCCTTGTCCACTTCGACCTCCCCGCGCACCGGGACAACGCCGTGCGTCGGGGCGTCATCAAGGTGGAGGGGTGCAAGTACTTCATCAGGGCGTGGAATGAAGACGACCACGCCGCGCTCCTCAAGTTCCACCACCACGTCCGCGTAGTTGTTGAAGACCTGCCCATGCAGTTCTGGTCGCTGCTGGGCGCGGAGGAGGCCCTCGGCAGCATCGGCCGCGTCGACCGGCTCGACTCGCGCACCCTGGAGAGAGGGCACACCAAGACGTTCGTGTTCTGGCTCTGGGTGTGGGATGTTGTTGGAAATATGCCCTAGAGGCAATAATAAAAGTATTATTATATTTCAATGTTCATGATAAATGTCTTTTATTCATGCTATAACTGTATTATCCGGAAATCGTAATACACGTGTGAATACTTAGACCTCAATATGTCCCTAGTGAGCTGTAACGCCCCGAGACCGATGTGCCAGGTGTCGTGTAGTTATTCGCTGTTGTTTCCCTATCATTGCTTGCGTGTCATGCATTGCATATCATGTCATCATGTGCATTTCAATCGCATACGTGTTCGTCTCATGCATCCGAGCTTTTTCCCCGTTGTCCGTTTTGCATTCCGGCGCTTCGTTCTCCTCCGGTGATTATTTCTACCTTTCTTTCTTGTGTGGGGATTAAACATTTCCGGATTGGACCGAGACTTGTCAAGCGGCCTTGGTTTACTACCGGTAGACCGCCTGTCAAGTTTCGTACCATTTGGACTTCGTTTGATACTCCAACGGTTAACCGAGGGACCGAGAAGGCCTCGTGTGTGTTGCAGCCTAACACCCTTCCATTTTGACCAAAAACCCACCTAACTCCCCTCCATGCTCTCGGTCGTTCGATCACGATCGCGTGGCCGAAAACCGCTCCTCATTTGGACTCTCCTAGCTCCCTCTACCTATATATATGTCTTCCTCCCCGAGATTCCCGCAGTCCAACCCTAGCCCTCTCCCTCCTCGCGCCGCCGGACGCGTCCGCCCGCGCCGGACACGTCCAGCCTCCACGTCGCTCCGACGAATCGGAGGCCGCCACGTCACCTCCTCCGCGCCCGCAGCCAGTCCCGGGGCGCCACTTGTCCACCCGCGCCCACTTCGCCGCCGGGCCCCGTGAAGCCCAGATCGGACCCTCCCCGGGCCGCGCCGGGCCCGAGGGAGCCCGCAACCTCGCCGCCCGAACCCGTCTTGCCCGATCTGCGCCGCCGCCTTCGCGCCGTCGCCGGCGACCAACTCCGGCGACCGGAGCACGCCGCCGCCCGTCCTCTGCCTCGCCATCCGCCGCCTGCACCAGGTCACCGGCCTCCGCGCCCGTCTCCTCCTTCCTTCTCTGGCCCGATCTCTCCCTCACCTCGCTCTCTCTCTTCTCCTCGCAGGATCTGCCGCCGCCGCCTCGTGAAGCTCCGCTCGACGTCGGTGGACCTCGCCGTCGCCGGGAACGGAGCCCCCGCGGCCAGATCCGTCCGGATCCGCTGCAGCAGCACCGTCCCGGAACCTCCCCGCGCCTTCCAACCTTCCCGCCAGCGTCCCTGCGGCACCTGTCGCCGCCATGGCCTCGTGCTCGGGCGGGAGCACGAGGGCCTCGCTCGCCTGGGCCAACCTCCTCCGATCCGGCCCATCTCCCACCGCCTCGGCCTCCTTCCTCCTCTGCCGGGCCGAGCCCAGGGTGAGCAGTCCCCCAGCGCCCGCCTCTTTTTTTTTCTTTTTCCCTGCCTGCTGTGGGCTTGCCCCAGTTTCGGCCCGATATGTTTTTTTTTCAGGGCCTGCGAATTTGTCTATTATCCTCAGTTTGTCAGTTTTACAGATTAGACCCTCATGTTCATGCATTTAATAACCCATGAACCCTGCATCGGATTAAAATGTTTTATATATGAAACTTGCTCAGAATTTTGTGTAGATTAATAACATCCAACTTTCATCTATGTTTGAGATGATAAAAATGCTGTTTGCATTAATTTGCTCCTATGCCATGCTAAAATGCTTTATTTCATAACTAAATAACCGTAGCTC
>NC_041393.1:607883953-607884470 GCF_002162155.2 Triticum dicoccoides | reverse complement strand
CGCTCTTTTGCTATGCCAATGCTACGATGCCTACCATTTGCTTGTCAGCCTCCCAAATTGCCATGTCAAACTTCTAACCCACCATGTCCTAGCAAACCGTTGATTGGCTATGTTACCGCTTTGCTCAGCCCCTCTTATAGCGTTGTTAGTTGCAGGTGAAGATCGAAGTTTGTTCCTTGTTGGAACATGGAGATGTTGTTCCTTGTTGGAACATGTTTACTTGTTGGGATATCACAATATATCTTACTTAATTAATGCATCTATATACTTGGTAAAGGGTGGAAGGCTCGGCCTTATGCCTGGTGTTTTGTTCCACTCTTGCCGCCCTAGTTTCCGTCATATCGGTGTTATGTTTCCGGATTTTGCGTCCCTTACGCGGTTGGGCTATAATGGGAACCCCTTGACAGTTCGCCTTAAGTAAAGCTTCTCCAGCAATGCCCAACATTGGTTTTACCATTTGCCACCTAGCCTTTTCTTTTCCCTTGGGAGTCGCGCTCCTGAGGGTCATCATTATTTT
>NC_041393.1:607861094-607883848 GCF_002162155.2 Triticum dicoccoides | reverse complement strand
TTGTTGTACCGGGATACCGAGTCTGATCGGAATGTCTCGGGTGGAGGTCTATTCCTTCGTTGACCGTGAGAGCTTGTGATGGGCTAAGTTGGGACACCCCTGCAGGGATTTGAACTTTCGAAAGCCGTGCCCGCGGTTATGGGCAGATGGGAATTTGTTAACGTCCGGTTGTAGAAAACCCGAAGTTGACCTTAATTAAAATACATCAACCGCGTGTGTAACCGTGATGGTCTCTTTCCGGCGGAGTCCGGGAAGTGAACACGGTGTTGGAGTTATGTTTGACGTAGGTTGCTATAGGATCACTTCTTGATCATACTTTTATCGACCGTGCTTTGCCTTCTCTTCTCGCTCTCATTTGCGTATGTTATCCACCATATATGCTAGTCGCTTGCTGCAGCTCCACCTCATTACTCCATCCTTCCTATAAGCTTAAATAGTCTTGATCTCGCGGGTGCGAGATTGCTGAGTCCCCGTGGCTCATAGATACTTCCAAAACCAGCTTGCAGGTGCCGATGAGTCCGAGCAGGAGAAGCAACCAAGCTCAAGGAGGAGCTCGATGAAGATCTTGCCCTTTGTGTTGTTTCGTTCTAGTTGATCAGTAGTGGAGCCCAGTTGGGGTCGATCGGGGACCTTTGTCGCATTTGGGGTTCTTCTTTTATTTTGGTTCCGTAGTCGGACCTTGATTGTATCTGTATGATGTAATGCTTTATTCATGTAATTGTGTGAAGTGGCGATTGTAAGCCAACTATGTATCTTTTTCCCTTATGTATTACATGGGTTGTGTGAAGATTACCTCACTTGCGACATTGCTTTCAATGCGGTTATGCCTCTAAGTCGTGCTTCGACACGTGGGAGATATAGCCGCATCGAGGGCGTTACAAGTTGGTATCAGAGCCTTCCCCGACCTTAGGAGCCCCATTGCTTGATCGTTTTTAGCAGCCGAGTTGTGTCTAGAAAAATATTTTGAGTCATTTAGGATTATGTATATCGGAGAGTTAGGAATTCTTTTTACTCCCCAGTCTCTTCATCGCTCTGGTAAGGCATCCTGACGTAGAGTTTTGACTCTTCTCTTCTCAAATTTCACTAAAAAAATAATTTAGGATCACGCGGGTATCTTGGAATCGTTCCGATGGTTTTATGATGAGAACATTGTCTTGGTGCCTCCTGTCAGGGGTTTAGTGGAAGTGTCCCGGGGAGTTGAGCTCTGAGGTGTTGTCGTCATAATTTTATCGTTGCAGTTCTGGAATACCTGAGTTTAGTACGCCGACATCGAAAATCTCTTTTATGCAGTTGTTGGTGAGATAACCCCGATAACCCAGTACTGAGGTGAGTACGGGAGTATTGCCATGACTTGTATAACGGATGCTTTTTGAAGGTTGAGGTAGACGATTTCCGAAGGTTTCTTGGTTATGTGTTGAAGGATGGATACAGCTGGATGTAGGATTTGTTAGTTTTGGGTGAGATATTATGCTTCCCCTGTATCCCCAACACCTGATTGCATAACCGGAAAATTTCGGGAGTTTCATAGGTGGGAATTCAAGTAGCTCTTAGGATATCTTTCCGACGGATGTATGATATGAAATTGGGGTTCGACGTCTAGTGGTCCGCCTATTCATGGTCGTTTTTACAGTGGTCTCGTTGTGTCTTAAAGAACCCTTGGCTATGCTGGTTCGGGGACACTTCGTATGTCATGTGCACTGCCTTGTACATGATGGTGTTGTACACTCGAGCCCGTGTGGGCCCCACCACGAAAACTTCGGACGAAATCTCTATCATATGTTTGTTCCGGCTTATTCTGCAAGCCAGTCCTTTGTTTTTGTTTTGAGTTGTGGTATTTGAGTTGCTTCAATGTCAAGTGTTGATTCCATACCTTTCCTAAATGGTGTTCTCATATTGCTATGTGAATACTAATCCTTCTTGATCATCGAGATTGTCTTGCCAATCCTTTTCAACCAGTGTGTCTCTCTTCAAGTGGATCCGATCATTCTCCCTATCCGCAAGATCAATTCTAAGTTTTTCTCAACGGTGTTCATTCCAACTGCCCCAAGTTGCCTTTGTTTTTCCCGCCCTCCCACCCTTTTTGTTCAAGGACTCAGATATCTTAATCATGTATCCTTTTATTGATGGGAAGTCTCTCCATTCTTTTCCGTCAATGTTCTTATCCGGTGATTCTCATGAAGATTCTAATGGAGCTTCAAGTTCGTCATTCCTCATTCCTTTCTCTTCTTCGGTGGATTCAAGTCAAGATTTGTCGATTATATCCCCTTTTTCTCGTCTCAAATACCTTCTCTTGACGGTGCTCCTCATATTTATTCATTTCTCGCTATTCTATTGTTCCAGAGTGCTCAAGATATCTCGAAGATTCGTGTTTCCACTCTGCATTCGTTCAAGCTCTTTCGAGATTGGTATTTCATTCAAGTCATTTAATTCAACCGGTGCAACATCTCTTTTAAATCTTTTCAACGGTGTTCTTTTGAGTGGGCTCTAACCCACAGGTCTTTTCCCAGGATCTTACCTGACTCTTCTATTTTCCCAGAGCTATCCTAAATTCTTCTCTAAGTTTGACGTAAGAATGAGTTATCATCAGTCAAATGCTTTTCTCCAAGATCTTTTAAATTCTTTTCATAGTTGGCTCAACCTCTTCGCTTTTGATTCTTCCGGTGTGCCTCAATAATTCTTGGTGGTGTTTCTCGTTGTCTTTCTCATCATTTGAAGACTGAAGAAGAGTTTCTCTAATCTTGCTCTATTCTCTTCAAGATTCATGGTGCTAGCTGTTGCCATCCTCTCATAATTGTTTTCGATTGTGAGAATCTTTTTCACCCATCAGGAGATATTCAAGAGTCTTCTCAGTTTGTCATCCGGAGTCCATCAATTCAGGTCTATTCATTCTCGGCCGTCAGTTATCATTCTCCTATCTTGCCGGTGCATCTATCGAATATCCTCTAATCAGTTCTTGATCTCTTTGTTCTCATGTATCTAGTTTGTCTCAAGCACCTTCGTTCATTTGCTAATTCTTACCGGTGATGCATCCCTACTTCGATCATTTTCAATTCCTACGGTGGTTCTTTCAAGATCTCTCTTCCTTGTTCATCATATCAATTCATTTGTTGTTCCAATCCTACCGGTGGTTCGTTGAAGACCTTCTCAAGTTTACGCCATATCTCTCTTAATCCTTTCTACAAGAATAAGTAGTATGCCAAATCCGTTGCTTGTCATCAATTTAAATTGGTGAAGGATACGCATAACATAATTCTTATTCTGGTTTCATCCAAGTGATTAATCCTTTTCCTTCAGAGTTTGTCCAGGAGGAATAAAAATTCTTGGCTGCTTGTTGTTCATCTTTCTTCCGCAGTTCTAAGTTTTCCGCATTATCTCGTCGCGAAGCTCCATCTAAATCATCGCAAGGCTTCACCTTGTGTTTTCAACTTCTCTTTCTTTTTATCATCCTTTTATTACCGGAGTTCTTCATGGAGGCTCTACATGGTGGTTCGTAAAGGATTCTTTTCATTCTTCAATTGTTCTTCAAGATTTCTCTTGAAGTTAAGATCAGCCAAGCTATACTCAAAAATAAACATGGTGCTCAACACATGTTTTGTTTTGAGGAGTTCAAGCATTCTTCATCTTGCTATCCGGAGTGCAATTTCTTTCTACCGTATCTTTGGAGGTGGTATTATGTCCTTGATAATTCCCCTTCGTTGCTTCGTGATTCACAAGTTTTCAAGAGTGACATATTTAAATCCATCTTTTTCTCTTTGTTCAAGAGATCTTTTCAACCGTCAATCTCTTCATTGGAGTTATCTTGGTATAGATTTCACCTAAAGCCTTCCCTAAGGAATGTTGCTATTTGGTGCTTATTAATGACCCAAGTTATCTCTTTTCCATCTGGATGGAACAAGTTTTCATCTCTTCGTTAATCTCAAGCAAGTAATTGTTCCGTTAGTGGCCGGTCACCTCATAATGTTGAGATGTTTCCATAAGCCCATATCAAGATTATTCTTTTCGTTGTTGGTTTTCAACAACTCCATTCTAGCATTTGTTGTATCTGTGATCTCTCAAGATCTTGTTTCCCTTCGTTCCGGAGTCATTGTGATGTTGCTCTTTTCAACCCATCATCTCGTTTGTCAAAGATCATGTTCTTTTCGTGCTTATCCATTTAACCAGAGTGTCGTGTCCTCTGCTCAAGTTCTTTTCATCTTATCTAGTCTTGTATCACTTTTCAACCGGAGTGCTATTCGAATTTGGTATTCCTTGATCCCCTCCCTTAACCGGCGCGTTTTCAATATATATCTTCCCTTCAACCTCAAGGTTTCGCAATGCTCTCTGTCCCTAGTTTCTAACGGAGTGTTTTCGACTTTGTTCTCCTTCGTTCTATTCTTTTCTCGAATTAGTTCAACCTCTCAAGGTTCATGGTTTCACTCGTTCGTCAAAGAAGCAACTTAGTTTTACCTCTCCTCTCTTTCTCTTCCGTTGTCCCTCCGGTGCCATTCTAGATCTCGGGACGAGATCCTCTCATAGTGGTGGAGTGTTGTAACGCCCCGAGACCGATGTGCCAGGTGTCGTGTAGTTATTCGCTGTTGTTGCCCTATCATTGCTTGCGTGTCATGCATTGCATATCATGTCATCATGTGCATTTCAATCGCATACGTGTTCGTCTCATGCATCCGAGCTTTTTCCCCGTTGTCCGTTTTGCATTCCGGCGCTTCGTTCTCCTCCGGTGATTATTTCTACCTTTCTTTCTTGTGTGGGGATTAAACATTTCCGGATTGGACCGAGACTTGTCAAGCGGCCTTGGTTTACTACCGGTAGACCGCCTGTCAAGTTTCGTACCATTTGGACTTCGTTTGATACTCCAACGGTTAACCGAGGGACCGAGAAGGCCTCGTGTGTGTTGCAGCCTAACACCCTTCCATTTTGACCAAAAACCCACCTAACTCCCCTCCATGCTCTCGGTCGTTCGATCACGATCGCGTGGCCGAAAACCGCTCCTCATTTGGACTCTCCTAGCTCCCTCTACCTATATATATGTCTTCCTCCCCGAGATTCCCGCAGTCCAACCCTAGCCCTCTCCCTCCTCGCGCCGCCGGACACGTCCGCCCGCGCCAGACACGTCCAGCCTCCACGTCGCTCCGACGAATCGGAGGCCGCCACGTCACCTCCTCCGCGCCCGCAGCCAGTCCCGGGGCGCCACTTGTCCACCCGCGCCCACTTCGCCGCCGGGCCCCGTGAAGCCCAGATCGGACCCGCCCCGGGCCGCGCCGGGCCCGAGGGAGCCCGCAACCTCGCCGCCCGAACCCGTCTTGCCCGATCTGCGCCGCCGCCTTCGCGCCGTCGCCGGCGACCAACTCCGGCGACCGGAGCACGCCGCCGCCCGTCCTCTGCCTCGCCATCCGCCGCCTGCACCAGGTCAGCGGCCTCCGCGCCCGTCTCCTCCTTCCTTCTCTGGCCCGATCTCTCCCTCACCTTGCTCTCTCTCTTCTCCTCGCAGGATCTGCTGCCGCCGCCTCGTGAAGCTCCGCTCGACGTCGGTGGACCTCGCCGTCGCCGGGAACGGAGCCCCCGCGGCCAGATCCATCCGGATCCGCTGCAGCAGCGCCGTCCCGGAACCTCCCCGCGCCTTCCAACCTTCCCGCCGGCGTCCCTGCGGCACCTGTCGCCGCCATGGCCTCGTGCTCGGGCGGGAGCACGAGGGCCTCGCTCGCCTGGGCCAACCTCCTCCGATCCGGCCCATGTCCCACCGCCTCGGCCTCCTTCCTCCTCTGCCGGGCCGAGCCCAGGGTGAGCAGTCCCCCAGCGCCCGCCTCTTTTTTTTTCTTTTTCCCTGCCTGCTGTGGGCTTGCCCCAGTTTCGGCCCGATATGTTTTTTTTCAGGGCCTGCGAATTTGTCTATTATCCTCAGTTTGTCAGTTTTACAGATTAGACCCTCATGTTCATGCATTTAATAACCCATGAACCCTGCATCGGATTAAAATGTTTTATATATGAAACTTTCTTAGAATTTTGTGTAGATTAATAACATCCAACTTTCATCTATGTTTGAGATGATAAAAATGCTGTTTGCATTAATTTGCTCCTATGCCATGCTAAAATGCTTTATTTCATAACTAAATAACCGTAGCTCCGATTTAAATAAACTTTATATGTAAATGGGGTAGAATTTTGCCTAGTTTATCATGGTGACCTTTATTTGCATATTAAACAACTCTAAAATTGTGTTTAGGGCAGAACAGGACCTAATCTAAAATATGCATATGGGAGTTTCCGGAATTGTTGTTCGTTGCTTCCGGCCTCATTTAAACTTGACTAGATAGGTAGTTTTACTTTGCTTCACCCTCTTGCCATGTTAACCAACATTTAATATTGTTGAGTACATAAACGAGACCAAACTAAATAACTTGTTGTGGTGTTTCGTCAATATGCAACCCGTTGCATATTGAGCTCCACTTAACTTGTAGTATTGTTTGTTGCACTTTGCCATGCCTTGCCTCATTAAACCGGACATGCATCATACTTGTTTGTGCATCATGGCATGTTGATGTGATGGTTGTTTACTACGTTGTGTGCTTCTTTTCCGGTGTTTGCTTCTTCGGGTTGGTTCCGATAACGTCGAGGTTGTGAGGATCCATTCGTCTCCGTCCGTTTGTCTTCTTCATGGACTCGTTCTTCTTCCTTGCGGGATTTCAGGCAAGATGATCATACCCTCGAAATCACTACTATCTTTGCTATGCTAGTTTGCCCGCTCTTTTGCTATGCCAATGCTACGATGCCTACCATTTGCTTGTCAGCCTCCCAAATTGCCATGTCAAACTTCTAACCCACCATGTCCTAGCAAACCGTTGATTGGCTATGTTACCGCTTTGCTCAGCCCCTCTTATAGCGTTGTTAGTTGCAGGTGAAGATCGAAGTTTGTTCCTTGTTGGAACATGGAGATGTTGTTCCTTGTTGGAACATGTTTACTTGTTGGGATATCACAATATATCTTACTTAATTAATGCATCTATATACTTGGTAAAGGGTGGAAGGCTCGGCCTTATGCCTGGTGTTTTGTTCCACTCTTGCCGCCCTAGTTTCCGTCATATCGGTGTTATGTTCCCGGATTTTGCGTCCCTTACGCGGTTGGGCTATAATGGGAACCCCTTGACAGTTCGCCTTAAGTAAAGCTTCTCCAGCAATGCCCAACATTGGTTTTACCATTTGCCACCTAGCCTTTTCTTTTCCCTTGGGAGTCGCGCTCCTGAGGGTCATCATTATTTTACCCCCCCCCCCGGGCCAGTGCTCCTCTGAGTGTTGGTCCAACCTGTCAGCTGCCGGTGGCCACCAGGGGCAACTCTGGGTTGGCCTACCCGCACCTAAGACAATCTGAGTGTGCCCTGAGAAAGAGATATGTGCAGCTCCTATCGGGATTTGTCGGCACATTCGGGCGGTGTTGCTGGTTTAGTTTTACCCTGTCGAAATGTTTTGTTGTACCGGGATACCGAGTCTGATCGGAATGTCTCGGGTGGAGGTCTATTCCTTCGTTGACCGTGAGAGCTTGTGATGGGCTAAGTTGGGACACCCCTGCAGGGATTTGAACTTTCGAAAGCCGTGCCCGCGGTTATGGGCAGATGGGAATTTGTTAACGTCCGGTTGTAGAAAACCCGAAGTTGACCTTAATTAAAATACATCAACCGCGTGTGTAACCGTGATGGTCTCTTTCCGGCGGAGTCCGGGAAGTGAACATGGTGTTGGAGTTATGTTTGACGTAGGTTGCTATAGGATCACTTTTTGATCATACTTTTATCGACCGTGCTTTGCCTTCTCTTCTCGCTCTCATTTGCGTATGTTATCCACCATATATGCTAGTCGCTTGCTGCAGCTCCACCTCATTACTCCATCCTTCCTATAAGCTTAAATAGTCTTGATCTCACGGGTGCGAGATTGCTGTGTCCCCGTGGCTCACAGATACTTCCAAAACCAGCTTGCAGGTGCCGATGAGTCCGAGCAGGAGAAGCAACCAAGCTCAAGGAGGAGCTCGATGAAGATCTTGCCCTTTGTGTTGTTTCGTTCTAGTTGATCAGTAGTGGAGCCCAGTTGGGGTCGATCGGGGACCTTTGTCGCATTTGGGGTTCTTCTTTTATTTTGGTTCCGTAGTCGGACCTTGATTGTATCTGTATGATGTAATGCTTTATTCATGTAATTGTGTGAAGTGGCGATTGTAAGCCAACTATGTATCTTTTTCCCTTATGTATTACATGGGTTGTGTGAAAATTACCTCACTTGCGACATTGCTTTCAATGCGGTTATGCCTCTAAGTCGTGCTTCGACATGTGGGAGATATAGCCGCATCGAGGGCGTTACATGAGCCTCTAGTTGACTAGCTTGTTGTGATCAACAGATAGTCATGATTTCCTGGCTATGGACATTGGATGTCGTTGATAACGGGATCACATCATTAGGAGAATGATGTGATGGACAAGACCGAATCATAAGCATAGCATAAAAGATCGTGTAGTTCGTTTTGCTAGAGCTTTGCCAATGTCAAGTATCTCTTCCTTCGACCATGAGATCGTGTAACTCCCGGATACCGTAGGAGTGCCTTGGGTGTATCAAACGTTACAACGTAACTGGTAGACTATAAAGGTGCATTACAGGTATCTCCGAAAGTAGCTGTTGGGTTGACACGGATCGAGACTGGGATTTGTCACTCCGTATGACGGAGAGGTATCTCTGGGCCCACTCGGTAATGCATCATCATAATGAGCTCAATGTGACCAAAGTGTTGGACACGGGATCATGCATTACGGTACGAGTAAAGTGACTTGCCGGTAACGAGACTGAACAAGGTATTGGGATACCGACGATCGAGTCTCGGGCAAGTAACGTACCGATTGACAAAGGGAATTGCATACAGGGTTTGATCGAATCCTCGACATAGTGGTTCATCCGATGACAACATCGAGGAGCATGTGGGAGCCATCATGGGTATCCAGATCCCGCTGTTGGTTATTGACCTGAGAGCGTCTCGGTCATGTCTGCATGTCTCCCGAACCCGTAGGGTCTACACACTTAAGGTTCGGTGATGCTAGGGTTATTAGGAAGACTAGTATGTGACTACCGAATGTTGTTCGAAGTCCCGGATGGGATCCTGGACGTCACGAGGAGCTCCGGAAGGGTCCGGAGGTAAAGATTTATATATGGGAAGTTGTCAAACGGACACCGGGAAGTTTCGGGGTCATACCGGTATTGTACCGGGGCCACCGGAAGGGTTCCGGGGGTCCACCGGGAGGGGCCACCCCTCCCGGGGGGCCACATGGGCTGCGTGGGGCAGGGAGACAGCCCCTGGTGGGCTGGCCGCACCCCCTCCCTTGGGCCCTTGCGCCTAGGGTTGAGGGGGGGAACCCTAGAGGGGGCGCCCCCTTGGCTTGGGGGGCAAGCCACCCTCTCCCCCTCTCCCCTTGGCCGCTGCACCCCCCCTAGATGGGTTCTAGGGGGCCGGCCCCCTTCTCCCTTCCCCTATAAATAGAGGGGTGAGGGGAGGGCAGCCGCACCACCCTCCAAGGTGCAGCCCTCCCCTCCCCAACACCTCTCCTCCTCCGTTGTGTGCTTGGCGAAGCCCTATCGGAGTACTGCCTCTCCACCATCACCACGCCGTCGTGCTGCCGGTGGAGCTGTCTTCCTCAACCTCTCCTTCCCCCTTGCTGGATCAAGAAGGAGGAGACGTCTCCCGTCCTGTACGTGTGTTGAACGCGGAGGTGCTGTCCGTTCAGCACTTGGTCATCGGTGATTCGAATCACGTCGAGTACGACTCCATCATCACCTTGCAAGCTTCCGCACGCGATCTACAAGTGGTATGTAGATGCAAACTCTCTCCCTTGACTCGTTGCTTAGATGAACTCATAGATGGACCTTGGTGAAACCGTAGGAAAATTTTTAATTTTCTGCAACGTTCTCCAACAGTGGCATCATGAGCTAGGTCTATGCGTAGTTCTCTTTGCACGAGTAGAACACAATTTTGTTGTGGGCGTAGATTTTGTCATCTTACTTGCCTCTACTAGTCTTTTCTTGCTCAACAGTCTTGTGGGATGAAGCGGCCCGGACCAACCTTACACGTACGCTTACGTGAGACCGGTTCCACCGACTGACATGCACTAGTTGCATAAGGTGGCTGGCGGGTGTCTGTCTCTCCCACTTTAGTTGGAGCGGAATCGATGAACAGGGCCCTTATGAAGGGTAAATAGAAGTTTACAAAATCACGTTGTGGTGATTCGTAGGTAAGAAAACGTTCTTGCTAGAACCCAATTGCAGCCACGTAAAAGATGCAACAACAATTAGAGGACGTCTAACTTGTTTTTGCAGCGATTGATCATGTGATGTGATATGGCCAGAAGTTGTGATGAATGATGAATTGTGATGTATGAGATCATGTTCTTTGTAATAGGATTCACGACTTGCATGTCGATGAGTATGACAACCGGCAGGAGCCATAGGAGTTGTCTTTATTTTTTGTATGACCTGCGTGTCATTGAATAACGCCATGTAAACTACTTTACTTTATTGCTAAACGTTAGTCATAGAAGTAGAAGTAGTCATTGGCGTGACAACTTCATGAAGACACGATGATGGAGATCATGGTGTCAAGCCGGTGACAAGATGATCATGGAGCCCCGAAGATGAAGATCAATGGAGCTATATGATATTGGCCATATCATGTCACAACTATATAATTGCATGTGATGTTTATTATGTTTATGCATCTTGTTTACTTAGGACGACGGTAGTAAATAAGATGATCCCTTACAAAAATTTCAAGAAGTGTTCTCCCCTAACTGTGCACCGTTGCTACAGTTCGTCGCTTCTAAGCACCACGTGATGATCGGGTGTGATGGATTCTTACGTTCACATACAACGGGTGTAAGACAGTTTTGCACAGCGAAAACACTTAGGGTTAACTTGACGAGCCTAGCATGTGCAGACATGGCCTCGGAACACGAAGACCGAAAGGTCGAACACGAGTCGTATGGAAGATATGATCAACATGAGAATGTTCACCGACGATGACTAGTCCGTCTCACGTGATGATCGGACACGGCCTAGTCGACTCGGATCGTGTAACACTTAGATGACTAAAGGGATGTCTAATCTGAGTGGGAGTTCATAATTTGATTAGAACTTAATTATCATGAACTTAGTCTAAAACCTTTGCAAATATGTCTTGTAGATCAAATGGCCAACGCTCATGTCAACATGAACTTCAACACGTTCCTAGAGAAAACCAAGCTGAAAGATGATGGCAGCAACTATACAGACTGGGTCCGGAACCTGAGGATCATCCTCATAGCTGCCAGGAAACAATATGTCCTAGAAGGACCGTCCCGTCCCAGAGAACCAAGATATTATGAATGCTTGGCAAACTCGCGCTGATGATTACTCCCTCGTTCAGTGCGGCATGCTTTACAGCTTAGAACCGGGGCTCCAAAAGCGTTTTGAGCATCACGGAGCATATGAGATGTTCGAAGAGCTGAAACTAGTTTTCCAAGCTCATGCCCGGGTCGAGAGATATGATGTCTCCGACAAGTTCTATAGTTGTAAGATGGAGGAAAACAGTTCTGTCAGTGAGCACATCCTGAAGATGTGTGGGTTGCACAACCGTATGACCCAGCTGAACATTAACCTCCCAGATGAGGCGGTCATTGACAGAATCCTCCAGTCGCTCCCACCAAGCTACAAGAGCTTTGTGATGAACTACAACATGCAGGGGATGGAAAAGACCATTCCTGAAGTGTTCTCGATGCTGAAGTCAGCAGAGGCTGAAATCAAGAAAGAACATCAAGTGTTGATGGTCAATAAGACCACTAAGTTCAAGAAGGGCAAGGGTAAGAAGAACGTCAAGAAGGACGGCAAACATGTTGCCGCGCCTGGTAAGCCAGTTACCGGGAAGAAGTCAAAGAATGGACCCAAGCCTGAGACTGAGTGCTTTTATTGCAAGGGGAAGGGTCACTGGAAGCGGAACTGCCCCAAATACTTAGCGGATAAGAAGGCCGGCAACACCAAAGGTATATTTGATATACATGTGATTGATGTGTACCTTACCAGTACTCGTAGTAACTCCTGGGTATTTGATACCGGTGCCGTTGCTCATATTTGTAACTCACAGCAGGAGCTGCGGAATAAACGGAGACTGGCGAAGGACGAGGTGACAATGCGCGTCGGGAATGGTTCCAGAGTCAATGTGATCGCCGTCGGCACGCTGCCTCTACATTTACCTACGGGATTAGTTTTGAACCTTAATAATTGTTATTTAGTGCCAAGTTTGAGCATGAACATTGTATCTGGATCTCGTTTGATACGAGATGGCTACTCATTTAAGTCTGAGAATAATGGTTGTTCGATTTATATGAGAGATATGTTTTATGGTCATGCTCCGATGGTCAATGGTTTATTCTTAATGAATCTCGAGCATAATATTACACATGTTCATAGTGTAGATGCCAAAAGATTTAAAGTTGATAACGATAGTCTCACATACTTGTGGCACTGCCGCCTTGGTCACATTGGTGTCAAGCGCATGAAGAAGCTCCATGCTGATGGACTTTTGGAGTCTCTTGATTATGAATCGTTTGACACATGCGAACCATGCCTCTTGGGCAAAATGACCAAGACTCCATTCTCCGGAACAATGGAGCGAGCAACCAACTTGTTGGAAATCATACATACCGATGTGTGCGGTCTAATGAGCGTTGAGGCTCGCGGAGGATATCGTTATGTTCTCACTCTCACTGATGACTTGAGTAGATATGGGTATGTCTACTTAATGAAACACAAGTCTGAGACCTTTGAAAAGTTCAAGGAATTTCAGAATGAGGTAGAGAATCAACGTGACCGAAAGATAAAATTCTTACGATCAGATCGTGGAGGAGAATACTTAAGTCACCAATTTGGTACACACTTAAGGAAATGTGGAATCGTTTCACAACTCACGCCGCCTGGAACACCTCAGCGAAACGGTGTGTCCGAACGTTGTAATCGCACTCTATTGGATATGGTGCGGTCTATGATGTCTCTTACTGATTTACCGCTATCATTTTGGGGATACGCTCTAGAGACAGCTACATTCACTTTAAATAGGGCACCGTCTAAATCCGTTGAGACGACACCGTATGAATTATGGTTTGGAAAGAAACCTAAGCTGTCGTTTCTAAAAGTTTGGGGATGCGATGCTTATGTCAAGAAACTTCAACATGAAAAGCTCGAACCCAAGTCGGAAAAATGCGTATTCATAGGATACCCTAAGGAAACTGTCGGGTATACCTTCTACTTAAGATCCGAAGGCAAGATCTTTGTTGCCAAGAACGGATGCTTTCTGGAAAAAGAGTTTCTCTCGAAAGAAGTAAGTGGGAGGAAAGTAGAACTCGATGAAGTACTACCTCTCGAACGGGAAAGTGGTGCAGCTCAGGAAAATGTTCCTGTGATGCCCACACCAACTGAAGAGGAAAACAATGATGATGATCAAGGTACTTCGGATCAAGTTACTACTGAACTTCGTAGGTCCACAAGGACACGTTCCGCACCAGAGTGGTACGGCAACCCTGTCCTGGAAATCATGTTGTTAGACAACAATGAACCTTCGAACTATGAAGAAGCGATGGCGGGCCCGGATTCCAACAAATGGCTTGAAGCCATGAAATCCGAGATAGAATCCATGTATGAAAACAAAGTATGGACTTTGACAGACTTGCCCGATGATCGGCGAGCGATAGAAAACAAATGGATTTTAAGAAGAAGACGGACGCGGATGGTAATGTTACCATCTATAAGGCTCGACTTGTCGCTAAGGGTTATCGACAAGTTCAAGGGATTGACTACGACGAGACTTTCTCTCCCGTTGCGAAGCTGAAGTCCGTCCGAATCATGTTAGAAATTGCCGCATACTATGATTATGAGATATGGCAAATGGACGTCAAAACGGCATTCCTTAACGGACATCTTAAGGAAGAACTGTATATGATGCAGCCGGAAGGTTTTGTCGATCCTCGGAACGCTAACAAAGTATGCAAGCTCCAACGATCCATTTATGGACTGGTGCAAGCATCTCGGAGTTGGAACATTCGCTTTGATGAGATGATCAAAGCGTTTGGGTTTATGCAGACTTATGGAGAAGCCTGTGTTTACAAGAAAGTGAGTGGGAGCTCTGTAGCATTTCTCATATTATATATAGGTGACATACTCTTGATGGGAAATAATATAGAATTTCTGGACAGCATTAAGGCCTACTTGAATAAGTGTTTTTCAATGAAGGACCTTGGAGAAGTTGCTTATATATTAGGCATCAAGATCTATAGAGATAGATCGAGACGCCTCATAGGTCTTTTACAAAGCACATACCTTGATAGATTTTGAAGAGGTTCAAAATGGATCAGTCCAAGAAGGGGTTCTTGCCTATGTTACAAGGTGTGAGACTGAGCTCGGCTCAGTCACCGACCACGGCAAAAGATAAAGAAGAGATGAGTGTCATCCCCTATGCTTCAGCCATAGGATCTGTTATGTATGCCATGCTGTGTACCAGACCCGATGTAAACCTTGCCGTAAGTTTGGTAGCAAGATACCAAAGTAATCCCGGCAAGGAACACTGGACAGCGGTCAAGAATATCCTGAAGTACCTGAAAAGGACGAAGGACATGTTTCTTGTTTATGGAGGAGACGAAGAGCTCGTCGTAAAGGGTTACGTCGACGCTAGCTTCGACTCAGATCTGGATGAATCTAAGTCACAAACCGGATACGTGTATATGTTGAATGGTGGAGCAGTAAGCTGGTGCAGCTGCAAGCAGAGCGTCGTGGCGGGATCTACATGTGAAGCGGAGTACATGGCAGCCTCGGAGGCAGCGCATGAAGCGATTTGGGTGAAGGAGTTCATCACCGACCTAGGAGTCATACCCAATGCGTCGGGGCCGATCAAACTCTTCTGTGACAACACTGGAGCTATTGCCCTCGCCAAGGAGCCCAGGTTTCACAAGAAGACCAGGCACATCAAGCGTCGTTTCAACTCCATCCGTGAAAATGTTCAAGATGGAGACATAGAGATTTGCAAAGTGCACACGGATCTGAATGTCGCAGATCCGCTGACTAAACCTCTCTCGCGTGCAAAACATGATCAACACCAGAACTCTATGGGTGTTCGATTCATCACAATGTAACTAGATTGGTGACTCTAGTGCAAGTGGGAGACTGTTGGAAATATGCCCTAGAGGCAATAATAAAAGTATTATTATATTTCAATGTTCATGATAAATGTCTTTTATTCATGCTATAACTGTATTATCCGGAAATCATAATACACGTGTGAATACTTAGACCTCAATATGTCCCTAGTGAGCCTCTAGTTGACTAGCTCGTTGTGATCAACAGATAGTCATGATTTCCTGGCTATGGACATTGGATGTCGTTGATAACGGGATCACATCATTAGGAGAATGATGTGATGGACAAGACCCAATCATAAGCATAGCATAAAAGATCGTGTAGTTCGTTTTGCTAGAGCTTTGCCAATGTCAAGTATCTTTTCCTTCGACCATGAGATCGTGTAACTCCCGGATACCGTAGGAGTGCCTTGGGTGTATCAAACGTTACAACGTAACTGGGTGACTATAAAGGTGCATTACAGGTATCTCCGAAAGTAGCTGTTGGGTTGACACGGATCGAGACTGGGATTTGTCACTCCGTATGACGGAGAGGTATCTCTGGGCCCACTCGGTAATGCATCATCATAATGAGCTCAATGTGACCAAAGTGTTGGACACGGGATCATGCATTACGGTACGAGTAAAGTGACTTGTCGGTAACGAGACTGAACAAGGTATTGGGATACCGACGATCGAGTCTCGGGTAAGTAACGTACTGATTGACAAAGGGAATTGCATACAGGGTTTGATCGAATCCTCGACATAGTGGTTCATCCGATGACAACATCGAGGAGCATGTGGGAGCCATCATGGGTATCCAGATCCCGCTGTTGGTTATTGACCTGAGAGCGTCTCGGTCATGTCTGCATGTCTCCCGAACCCGTAGGGTCTACACACTTAAGGTTCGGTGACGCTAGGGTTATTAGGAAGACTAGTATGTGACTACCGAATGTTGTTCGGAGTCCCGGATGGGATCCTAGACGTCACGAGGAGCTCCGGAAGGGTCCGGAGGTAAAGATTTATATATGGGAAGTTGTCAAACGGACACCGGGAAGTTTCGGGGTCATACCGGTATTGTACCGGGGCCACCGGAAGGGTTCCGGGGGTCCACCGGGAGGGGCCACCCCTCCCGGGGGGCCACATGGGCTGCGTGGGGCAGGGAGCCAGCCCCTGATGGGCTGGCCGCACCCCCTCCCTTGGGCCCTTGCGCCTAGGGTTGAGGGGGGGAACCCTAGAGGGGGCGCCCCCTTGGCTTGGGGGGCAAGCCACCCTCTCCCCCTCTCCCCTTGGCCGCCGCACCCCCCCTAGATGGGTTGTAGGGGGCTGGCCCCCTTCTCCCTTCCCCCTATAAATAGAGGGGTGAGGGGAGGGCAGCCGCACCACCCTTCAAGGCGCAGCCCTCCCCTCCCCAACACCTCTCCTCCTCCGTTGTGTGCTTGGCGAAGCCCTGTCGGAGTACTGCCTCTCCACCATCACCACGCCGTCGTGCTGCCGGTGGAGCTGTCTTCCTCAACCTCTCCTTCCCCCTTGCTGGATCAAGAAGGAGGAGACGTCTCCCATCCCGTACGTGTGTTGAACGCGGAGGTGCTGTCCGTTCAGCACTTGGTCATCGGTGATTCGAATCACGTCGAGTACGACTCCATCATCACCTTGCAAGCTTCCGCACACGATCTACAAGTGGTATGTAGATACAAACTCTCTCCCTTGACTCGTTGCTTAGATGAACTCATAGATGGATCTTGGTGAAACCGTAGGAAAAATTTTAATTTTCTGCAACGTTCCCCAACAGATGTTGCTCACATCCCCACCAAGCGCGCGCTCTGGGTGCTCAAGCGGGGCGCGGGCCGGGCGGACGAGATCGTCGGCCTCGCCCCCGCTGATCGCCGCATCCCCCCGCCGCCTGGCATCCGGCGCTATGATCTCCTGATCCACGTCGACCTGCTGGAGGACTGGACACCCCTCTCGCCGCGCTCTTCGCACTCCGGCCAGAGTAGGCTCCCCTCCTTGGACGAAGACGACGACCGCCCCCTCCCGCGCTACAAGCCTGGCACCTGGGTGGCGCATGTTGAAGATGGGTAGGGCAAGGCCCGCAGCCGGGCGCCGCACGTCAGGGCTGCGGCCTATGGCCCTGTGCTCGGAAGGGGTGCCCGTGACCATGACGAGGATGGTGGTGGTGATGGCGCCGGGGCCACCCGCTCCTGGCGGGATCGCCTGCTGGGCCACGGCTGCCACGCCAGGAGCTGCAACGAGGACGTCATTAGGGAGGCGCATCGGCGCCGCAGTAGGTCTCCGGCCGGGCGTCGCCACGGGACGGACCGGCGGGGCCGCAAAGTGGCCGCCAAGGCCGCAGACGCCCCAGCTCTGCGCGCAACGCCGCCGCTCCCACTCCGTTCTGCACCTCCTCCTCCTCCTCCTGTGGTGGAGGCGGACCCGGTGGCCCAGTTCTTCTCCTTCTCCGACAACGGCCGCGCCCTGTCTCCTCCACCGCGCACAGACTGCATGCAGTTGGAGCTGGAGAGCGCCATGCAGGAAGCCCTGGTCACCCCGCTGGCCTTTGAAGATGGTGGCCGATCCCCCTCCCCCCACGCCGTCAAGCCCTCCGAGCTCGAAAGCCCGGAGATGCTGCCATGCCTTCTGCCCTGCATTGCCTCCCCTGCGGCGGCAACGGTGGGCTTCCAGATGGACGCGGTCACCCATCAGGTGGGCGCCATGCGCATCGACAGCGGGAAGGCGCCGGTTGAGGAGCTGTTCGCCGCGGTGCCAACCCCAATCCTCGAAAGCCAGCCTCCCCGTCCTCGCCACTCCGCCCCGCCAAAGTCCAGGGCCACCTCCGCCCCATCTCGCCGCAGCGCTCGACAAGCGGCTGCGGGCAACTCCACCCCCGTGGCACAAAGGGCGGTGCTACGCCTCGTTCAGGAGCTGGGAGAGCTCGGCCCGAAGGACAAGATGACGGATAAAGCTACAGCGCAGATCATGAAGCGCTTCCAGGAGCCTGTCTCCAACGGTGACATTGCTGCGATCGCAAAGCTCACGGGGCTTGACCAGGGTGCTCTCAAGATCGCTGCGGGCATGGCTGGAATCGCCGAAGCAGAGGAGATCATGCAAGGCTGATCATGTTGGTAGTTTTAGTAGTAGCTAGTCTCCGCATGTGGCTGGTCTTAAACCAGTTTGAGTTAGGTTTAGTTTCCATGTTTAGTTCTTCGGTGTTGTGGATGGCTCGATGACGACGGGCTTTTGGGGCTACTGGTGGCCGTCGTCGCCCCTGGTGTAGTTGTACGGTGTCTCTGTTTCTTCTTAGTGCATGGTTCAGTTGGCGAAGAAATTCTAGTTTCTATGATGGATGACGGCAATCTAACCTTCATGACTTGGAACGTTAGAGGTTTGAATTGCCCGGCTAAACGCACGATCGTCAGTGACGTAGCCTCCTCCCATAGGGTAGCAGTGCTCTATATGCAGGAAACTAAAATTGATACTTGGAGGACAGCAGTAGCTAGCGAGATAGGAGGCAGCAGATTGCAGGGGTGTGTGGTGCTGTCGGCGATTGGGACTAGAGGGGGCGCAGCGATTTTTTGGGATAAGGATGTAGTCGACGTAGTTTCGCATTACCTGGGTAGTTTCTCCATTACAGCTAGGGTGCATGAGAGGAGCTCAGGGAGGGTTTTTTGGATGACCACGGTCTACGGCCCAAATGAGGATGCACAAAAAGAGAATTTCCTTTCGGAGATAGCCGCTGCCGCCCCTCCTGCAGATGAGCCATGGATGATCAACGGGAACTTCAACATGATATATCAAGCGCGAGACAAGAGCAACTCAAACATTAACAGGAGGATGATCGGGAAATTTCGCCGGGCTATTGATTCAGCAGGACTCAAGGAAATCAAGTGTAAAAGCTGGCGTTTTACATGGAGCAATGAGAGAGAAAGGCCTACCTTGTGTAGCATCAACAAGGTTTTCAGCAACGCGCGCTGGGAGGAATCGCACCCCGATCACATGCTGGTTGCTGCATCAACGTCTTTTTCAGACCACTGCCCGCTAGTTCTAACTACTGCGAATGCACCTCGACGAAGCGCTAGGTTCAGATTTGAAAATTTCTGGCCTAAGTTTCCTCACTTCTTCCAAACGGTCACTAGAGCATGGCAGAGACCGGTTCAGCATGACTGCCCTTTCATCAGAATCAAGAAGAAGCTTGACCGAACAGTGGCCGACCTGAGGATATGGAGCAAGGCCACTTTTGGCAAAGGAAAGATGCAGCTGCACATTGCAAATGAGGTCATCAGGCTGCTAGATGTGGCGCAAGAAAACAGAGAACTCTCGCCTGCAGAATTGCACCTGAGAAGGCAGCTCAAGATGAAAGTGCTCGGATTAGCAGCCATTGAGAGGGCTAGAAGAAAGCAAGCCTCTCGGATCACCTGGCTAAAGGCAGGAGACGCAAACACAAAGTTTTTCCACGCAAGAGTGAGAGCTAGAAGGAGGAAAAACTACATCCACTCCCTCAGGGTAGATGGCTCGGAGGTGTTTGACCACGATGGAAAGGAGAGGATTCTCCATGACCACTTTACAAGGTTTCTGGGAAAGCAAGAAGTTAGGAGGACCACCATCAACTGGGAACGACTGGCAATTCCCATTGTGGATCTACAAGGTCTAGAATCGCCGTTCTCCTTGGCCGAGGTCTGGGCAGCCATCATCTCCTCCCCAGCGGAAAAGGTTCCTGGCCCTGACGGGTTCACAGGGCAATTCTTCAGATCCTGCTGGCACATCATTCAGGACGACATCATGGCAGTGTTTCGCAAGTTCCATCAGGTGGCTAGGCAGAATTTTCAAGAGATCAACACGGCCCTGATTACACTACTGCCGAAGAAAGATGGAGCTTCGGAGGTCAACCATTATCGCCCAATCAGCTTGATCCAATCAGTTGCTAAGCTAATCTCCAAAGTGCTCGCTGCAAGGCTGGCGGGGCCCTGGAAAAAATCATCTCACCGGCGCAGACTGCATTTTAGAAAGGCAAATGCATCCACGAAAGTTATCAGTATGTGCAAAGCTGCGTTCGGATGTTGCATAGGACGAAGAAAAAGGCGCTTTTCTTCAAACTGGACATAGCAAAGGCCTTTGATTCGGTGTCGTGGGAGTACTTGCTCGAGCTCAAGCAAAAGATGGGCTTCCCCCCCCCCCAGATGGAGAAACTGGATAGCTCTGCTTGTCTCTTCGGCCACCTCCTCCTGCCTGCTCAACGGAACGAACGGCCAATCAATATCTCATGGCTGCGGTTTTAGGCAGGGTGATCCGCTATCCCCGCTGCTTTTCATCCTCGCGATCGATCCTCTCCACCACCTTCTTCAAGCTGCTCAAGAGGAGGAAATGATCGCCCAGCTGCCAGGTCGTGGGATCAGCATGCGGATCAGTTTATATGCCGATGACGCCGTCATCTTCGCTAACCTGGTGAAGGAAGAAGTGGACGCGCTGCTGCTTTTGCTCAGTAATTTCGGGGAGGTCATGGGACTGAAGTTAAACTAGGCAAAATCTGAAGTCATCCCAGTTAACTGCGCTGAAGTTCAGTTAAATGAGGTTCTGCAAAATTTTGGAGGGATGCAGTCCACGTTCCCTACCACGTACCTGGGACTGCCAATCTCCCCAAGGAAGCTAAGGCTGGTGCACTTCCAATTTATCATTGACCGGATTCGCTCGAGGTTGGCTGGGTGGAAAGGTAAGATGATGAATATGGCAGGAAGAAGGGTGCTGGTGCGTGCTGTGTTGACGGCACTGCCGGTATTTGCAATGACCATGCTAAAAGTGCCGAAGAAGATTTTGAAAGAGGTAGACAAAGCAAGGAGGAAGTTTCTTTGGGCTCATGATGAGAATGTTACTGGCGCCAAATGCAAGGTGGCCTGGGGCAAAGTCTGTCTTCCGGTGGAAAAAGGGGGGCTAGGTTTGTTGGACCTCCATCATTTCAGCACAGCTCTCCGGCTGCGCTGGCTATGGCTCTCCTAGCAACAGCCGCGCCGGCCCTGGATGAACTTCCCGGCCCCATGTGTCAAGGAGGACCTGAAGCTGTTTGCATCTGCCACCGTAGTGCACTTGGGCAATGGAAAAACAGCGCATTTCTGGACTTGCAGATGGATCGGGCCGGTGGCGCTGCAACACGAATTCCCATCTTTGTTTCAGCATTCCAGAAGAAAAAATAGGACGGTTCAGGAAGCGCTGACAAACGACACTTGGGTACGTGACCTCCGGCATGGCAACACAGCAGAGATTGCTCACCAGTTTCTGCAGTTGTGGAGGAAGATACAGGGTGCGGGCATTGTTCTCTCCTCCGACGAGGACCGGATCAGCTGGGTGAACACCAGAGGAGAAGGAAGCTACTCTGCAAAGGCTGCTTACAACCTACAGATAAGTGACATCCCCCCTGCAGGAGTCGAAGCTGCGATTTGGAAGGCTTGGGCGCCAGGTACGGTGAAAATTTTCGCCTTGCTGCTCCACCAAGACACGTTGTGGTGCAACGATCGTCTGCAACGGCAAGGGTGGCCCAACGGGTATTTCTGCGTTTGCTGCAACAGAAACCTAGAAAGCTCAGTTCACCTCTTCTAGGACTGCCCCTTTGCCAAAGCTGTTTGGCGGGCAGCATCGTGTAACCATGGTTGTGCTGTGCTCAAAGAAGCGCGAGACGAAGGCCACAGCTCCCTCAGGCATTGAGACAGGCTGACTGCAGTAACGCCTCAAAGCTGCAGAAAGGGGATAAGGTCGATGCTGCTGCTGATCACTTGGGAGATCTGGAAAGAGAGGAATGCGTGTGTGTTCAGAGGAAAAACGCCTCAGACGGAGGACGTTTAGCGAGCCATCAAAAACACGATGGAGCTATGGCGGGCAGCAGGAGCTAGATGCATTGAGGCCCCGTTCGGGGAAGATGTAGCGAGATAATATGCACTGGTCATGTAGCTGGCCTAGTCTTTGGCCGTTCATAGCTCTTTTCAAACCATGATCACTTGATCACTCATGTATTTCCCATTGCTTTCTTCTAAATCAATCAAGTCGGTGAACCCGGATCTTTAAAAAAAAAACAATGTATGATGTATCAAAATCACATACATGGAAATAAAGGACACGTAACAGATCTGGAAAGAAAAAAAGACATGTTCGGTTGAAACTTAATGGTAAGAGCTAAACAAAATATGACTTTGTATCGGAAACTATGGCACGTAGGCAGCGCGTACTGGACTACTAGCATGGGAGCTCCCCCTGTCGACAATGAACACCGCGACGGTGGGTGGAAGCGGGACTCGACCTCGAAACAGTAGAAGACGTTGGCTGGCTACTACGGTTGACACCGCATGTATTGTACTGGGTTCATTTTAGTCCCACACTACGACTTCTCTGAGATTTCCACTGATTTTATAAGTGTGTGTCGCAGAGATGGTATCAGCAAGGAGCAGAGATGATAGGAGTATGCGGGTCTATTATAGGGGTATACGAAGAAGTTCTAGGGTTGCATGGGCAAGAATCCGGAGGAGCTATAAAGCGCCGACCGGGCTACAGGGCCAGGGAGGGTTCGCTTGGTGAAGCGGATCGGTTGCGAGGGTATGGGAGAGGGAATGCTTAGCTGGGCCAAGG
>NC_041393.1:607822092-607860693 GCF_002162155.2 Triticum dicoccoides | reverse complement strand
ATGCTCGATGGTATGGTTGGGCTGCTGGGTGGAGAAGGGTATGCTCAGCAGAGCGGCCGAGTTGTGGGGGTTGGAAAGGGTATGCTCGGCAGAGCGGTCGGGCTATGGGGGTTGGGAAAGGGTATGATTAGCCTGGTTGTTGAGCGGTGGGGTAGGGGAAGGGTATGACTAGCCAGGCGGCCCGACCGCGATGGTGTATATGGGAAATTATGCCTCTCTGGGAAAAAATTCATAAATGGTTCAGCGGATTGAAGCAAACTTTGCCTCAATTCCGTAAATGAAAATTCATATCCAAAAACTCATAATTAACACCTGGTCCATCCTTATCTCCACATGGCACACTGACTGGATTATGTCGTAAGTGAGCTCAACGTAAGAGTACAAGCAAGAAAACGAAGACACTGAGTGGAGTATAATGGCATACTCCTTTTTAAATATTATTATTGGGCTTGTTTGATACCATTTGGAATAGAACAACCCTGCCACATTCAACTGCTCCCACTGAACAAACAAATGACACCACACACAAGCCCATGTGCTCACAAGTTGGTGAAACGTCATCCTAGCCCCCGGCCCTGTTGAGCAAAACGTGCCTGCGAACCCTAAACTCGAGATGCAATCGTGAGAACTAATCAATGGGTTTCATCGAATGCTTCTTCACGCGCACTATAAGTAGGAGAAAATCATCAAGCACAAGCAGAATATCACATTGATACGATAAGATATCACACAGCGCCTACTCAACTCATTCATGCAACCTCTCAACAATTTCGCTGTATATACTACCCCAACCTAGCCTGCAGCCGTTGCTCCTTGCGCAT
The DNA here is from genome assembly GCF_002162155.2 of Triticum dicoccoides. Lineage (NCBI taxonomy): Eukaryota > Viridiplantae > Streptophyta > Magnoliopsida > Poales > Poaceae > Triticum > Triticum dicoccoides. Next base: position 607,859,872 of record NC_041393.1, on the reverse strand, counting down.
TTGCTGATCGAGGAGACTCGATCGCCATGGCTGCTGCGACGTTGCTCTTGGTGCTCACGGTCGTCGCCCTCTGCTCCGGTCACGGCGAGGCTTTCGACCCTAACCCTCTCCAAGACTTCTGCGTCGCCGACACCACGTCCAAGGGTAAGCAAAATACCGTGATGTGGCTTCTACATGAAAATGTGATCATCTATGGTGATATACGCGTGTGTATGCCTGCCTACAGTGCGCGTGAACGGGGTGGCGTGCAAGGACCCGGCGGCGGCGGTGGCGGACGACTTCTTCTTCGCCGGCGCGGACAGGCCCGGCGGCGGCGCGGCGAGCAAGCGGTACGGGTTCTCGGCGCTGACGGTGCAGATCCCGGGCCTGAACACGCTGGGCGAGTCGCACGCCCGCGTGGACGTGGCGCCGGGCGGCGTCTTCCCGCCGCACTACCACCCGAGGGCGGCGGAGACGGCGCTGGTGCTGGAGGGCTCCGTCTACTTCGGCTTCGTCTCCTCCTACCCGGACAACCGGCTCTTCGCCAAGGTGCTCCGCAAGGGCGACGTCTTCGCCGTGCCCCAGGGGCTCGTGCACTTACTCTACAACAACGGCACCGCGCCCGCCGCCATCTACGCCTCCCTCAGCAGCCAGAACGCCGGGCTGGTGCTCCTCGGCGACGCGCTCTTCGCCGGGGCCATCCCCGACGACCTCCTCGCCAAGTCGCTCCTGACGGACAGGCACACCGTCGGGAGCATCCGGGCCAACTTCCGGCGGTCTTGATGCATGCATGGCCCCGCGCGATGTTCCAATCTCCTCCTGTATTGTCTGCGGGCACAAGAATTTGCAACCGTTCCTTTGCAATAAATAAACATCTGCGCTGGATTTCGAAATAAGATATCGGTAATCGTAATGGGCGAACGTTCGCTCTGTACCTCCCACACGTGTGTCTCCTTGTGAGCATGCATGTCCCTTCCTGTCACTGGTGTAGAATCAAGACTGAAGAGAGACGGACGGGCTATCCATTCCTGGAGCTCTACACCTTCTCTCCCCGGCCGTCAATGTGGCAGCTGCTTCCTCACCTCCCTGGCGGTCGCGGCGTGGACACAAACGTTGCACGGTGGGCAAGGCGAGGGACCTCGCCGGCGCCGGCCAGCATCGCCGCAAGCTGGTGACCACGAGTCCACGACCTGCATGCATCAGCTAGGGATCGATTCTCTCCGTGATGGATGATCACGATGGGAGGAATCCAATGGAGTGCTCTCTCAGGGCTAAGCCTGCTAGTAGATGTTACTTCTTCCGTTCCGATTTACTCGTCGTAGTTTAGTTCAAATTGAACTAAAACCACGATGAGTAAATCGGAACGGAGGGAATACCTTGTTGCATGGTTGGACTCTTGGGATGTTAGCTTGATGATCGAGGCAGTGGCGCAGTGTTAGTACTCGATGTAGTAGAGTTGGTGGGAGGATGATATGTATCGCCCGCAGCGTTCTTGATCAAGCGATCGCTCACGTCGGGACGCCGGCTAGCGTGGAGTGTGCCGGCAGAATATGTCGAATGGCGTAGTTACGGTTTGTGGTTTTTCTTTCTGATTTAATTTTTTAATTTTCCACTTCACCAAAAAACACCTTTCTTACAACAATTGAGAGTTCAAAAAAGTTCATGAATTTGAAAAGAATTCCACTAATCCAAAAAATGTTCGCGAATTTGAAATAAAATCATGAATTCAAAAATGTTCAAGATTTTAAAATTATTTTAAAAAAATATTTTATATACGATGAAAACTTTTTAATATAAAATGGACTCTTTTTAAGTAATACAATGAACAATTTGCAATTTGCTGCAACCAGCAATGTTGAGTAGATTCATTAGGAAACATAAGATAGACTAGGATTTGTCCTGCCTTGCCTTGTACTTCAAGTTGCTCATTATACTCCTATACATATGCACACGAGGCTAAAGCAATACATCAAACTATTCCACCAATCCTCTCTCCCTTCTAACATGGTATCAGTTTTTGGGTTCTAAACCCTAGCCGCCGTCGCTTCCGCACCCGCGCGCCGCCCCTGGGGTGGTCGGCCTCAATGACCGCCGCCGGGGGCCGCGCCGCCCGTACCTAGGGTTCGTCCGCTGGTCGTGTTGACCGGCTGCCCTAGAGAGTCTTTTCCCCGAGCCCTTCGGGGTTTTTTCTCTCCCGCCGGTCATCTTGATCGACGGTTTCATTTTGGTTTTCCGATCTAATCTTGATCGTTTTGCGTCGCCCACCGCCACCGTCGAACCCGTGCGCCTCTACTCCAACCCCGGCACGATCGGCCGGTTTCTTCACCAACCCAGCGGCCTCGCGCGTCGTCCACGCGTCTGCCCGTCGGTCGCCCCGACCCGGCGGCCTCGTGCGTCGTCCCCGCGTCTGCCCGCTGGTTGCTCCGACCCAGCGGCTTCGCGTCATGTGGCGGCCCTTCGCCGCCGCCGTTCACGCGCGGGCCCGCCGGCCCGTCGATCTACGCCGGCCGTCACCGTCCTGCTCTAATCAGGACTCCTGCATCACCCGACCCGGCGGCCTCGTGCCATGCGGCGGTCAATCATAGCCACCCTGCCGCCCGCCGTCTCCGGCTTCATCTCGGACTCCGCCGCCACCCCGTCTCCACCGAGCGGCGTCCCCGACCTCGCGCGATCAGATTGATCACCCGCCCGCCGCCGCGATCCGCCTCATCTACGCCGTGCGACCGACCTGGCCCGTAGGTTGCGCGTGCCTCCGCAGGTCCCGTGAAGATCGTTCCCGAGTTCAGCGCGTCCCTCCACCGATCGACCAACGGGCTGCTGCCCCGTGGTTCTTCTCCCGGCTGCACCGACCCGCGTCACCGCTGCATCACCCCTTCGGGCTGTAGTGCCGCGGCCCACGGTCCACCGCCGCCCCGAGGCCGTCCGCTCCTGGTCGTCCCTGTGGCCGCACCGACCCTCGCGCCGCCGTTGCGTCGCCCCGTCGGGCCGTAGCAAGCGTGGCACGCGGTCCACGCAGCCGTCCCGAGGCCGAGCCCGCCGTTGCCCCGACCTGCCCACCGCCGCTGCGTCGCCCCTCCGGGCCGTAGCACCGAGGCCCGCAGTCCACTCCGCCGTCATCGCGCGTCGACCTCCCGTGGTATGCACCGCACCGTATCCCTTGGCGCGGGAACGCCTCCGTCCGCACCGTTCCTCGTCACGTTGTCAGGGTTTTCCGCCTACTTCAAGCACCGCCGCCGCGCTCCTAATCAAGCTGCCGCCACCACCGTCAGGCCACCGCCGCTGCTTTTCTTTGGTCACCGCCTTCGCCACCCGTTAGCAGCCGCAGCCGCCCGTCCACCTCCTTCGTCTTCATCCAGCACCAGCCCGTCGTCAGCGTCGCCTTCATCTACCCCGACCACTTCGTCTACTCCGACCATCGTTGGTGACATTGGCCCCGCACCGATGGACGCCGCAACCATCGTCGAGTTCTTCTCTGCTGGCCTCTCCGACTTCTTCGACATGGCGTACAGCTCGTGCAGGTCCCAGTCTACGCATGCCCGGTGCTGGCAACACCGCCGCGTGCCTTCGTCCACGACGTGTCCCCGGACCTGGCAAGTCTGGTGCGACGCTTCATCAACTTCGTCTTCGTTCATCTACACATGCCCGGTGCTGGCAACACCGACACGTGCCTTCGTCTACGATGTGTCCCCGGGGTTGCCAACCCCGGCACGACGCGTCGTCAACATCATCTACCCTGGCGCAGCACTACTTCGACACCACTGCGCCCATGACTAACTCGACGCCTCCTTGCGCCCGCGGCTCCACGGCGACTTCCTCGACACCGGCTACCCCGACTCGACATTGACCACGACATTCTTCGCACGGCTACCTCGACCATGGCTCCACCACCCACGCTCTCGGCTACATCGACAAACGGCACAAAGGGCTACCGCCTACTTGAGCAATCTCGTCGGTTTTCACTCCAGCCACGACTTCGCGATGCATCGACCGTTACGACTGTGGGGGGTGTCCGTCAGCTTGCTTTCAGATTCTTCTCCAGTCTCACCGTCTGTGTCGCTACCGTTGTGAGTCAGTGGGGGGATGTTGAGTATATTGATTCATTAGGAAACATAAGATAGACTAGGATTTGTCCTGCCTTGTCTTGTACTCCAAATTGGTCATTATACTCCTATATATATGCCCACGAGGCTCAAGCAATACATCAAACTATTCCACCAATCCTCTCTCCCTTCTAACAAGCAATAAGCAAGTATTTTGGTAGAACACTTGTTGGGCAAGGTGTCTTCCATGAACGACAACGAAAGGGACGGACAATACCTGAGGTGTGAAACAAACCAGGGAGTGCAACAAAAGCGAAGTAAAAGACACCTGGATGGAGCGGTGGTTGTCCGGTAAGAGCATCTCCAGTCGCGCCCCCAACAAGGCCCCTCAGGCGACTTTTCGGCCGCCGGCGCCAAAATATCGGCTCAGTCGCGCCCCCAAGGGCCCATTTTTCGCCGGCTCGGGCCGAAATTGGCGCCGGTGGACCCAACCCGAACCCGGCGCGCTGGGGGGCGCTCAGGGGCGTCGGGCGAACCGTTTTTGGCACGAAAGAGCCGCGAGCCAGCCGCATCAGCGACACCGCCCGCCTTGTCTTCTCCCGACGCCTTGGTTTCCCGCGGGGAATCAATGGCAAGGCTGCCGCCGGTCAGCTTTGCCATTGATTCCTCACGGGCGGCGCGTCACGAGACGGCGCGCCGACGCCTCCCCTCCCTTGGACGCGTACACACGGGCGTGGCCCAGCTATATATGGCCTCGCTCGCCTCTGGTGAGTGCCACCTCTCCCGAGCGCCACCGCCGAGTTCTCCCCCAGCCCTCCCTCTCCCGAGCCGCCGCCCAGCCCCCTCCATCTCCCTCCCCTTTCCCGATGGCCGAACGCTTCCCCGGTGACGAGGCGGCCGCCAACGGCTTCGTCCGCCGCTCGCTCCGCGAATAGGAGTCGTAGCTCCTGTTCCAAGCGAACATCCCGGCGCCGCCGGACATGCGTGCTGGGCCGACGGGCTGGAGGCTCAGCAACGGGGGAGTGCCCATTCCCCCATTGCCCGACGCCGTGGCCAAACCCTCGTACTTCGCTGACGAGGTCGAGGTCGTGCGTGCTTCCCTCGCCGACACCCAGCTCTCCCTCCCCCAGTACACCGCCGACAACCACGCGGCTTGGGCGGCGTACTTCGAGCGGCGTCAGCAGCAGCGGCTCGCGTCCACCAACGGCGCGCCGGTGGTCGGCGACCTGAAGAACAGCGAGGGGCGGCACCTGTGGTGGGGCGCCCCCGGCCGCACCCTTGAGGGTGTGCTGACGCACCTCGAGGGCGTCAACAACCCGCCATTGGCGTACCACCCCGGCGAGGGCGGTCGCCCCGGCGCACCACCGACGCGACGGGCAATGGGCGCCAAGGAGGTTCGGCGCCTCCTCCTCCTCTTCCTCCTCGCGCTCCTCCTCCCACTCCTCCGGCACTCCAATGTTGCTCGACGTCAAGGCCGAGCCAGCGGCGGAGACGCCGCTTGGCCGCCGCACTCGCAGCACTGGCATCGTCATCAACAAGGGCGGCCGGCGTGCCTCCTCCTCGGCTCCTCCTCCGCACTTCGTCAAGCCAAAGACGGAGCCGGGGCTGGCGCCGGTGAAGACGGAGCCGGGGCTGGCACCGGTGAGGAAGGAGCACGGCGAGGAGGTCGAGCTCGACGACGACGCGACCCTTGAATGGGCACGCCAGGACTCCCTAAAGATGGTGAGGGAGCGCCAGTGCGCCACCCTGCGGCGCTTTGCACAGCGCCGTCGAGGCCGCGACGAAGGAGGGGTCGTCATCATCGACGACAGCGACGACGACGACGCGCCGCCACCGCCACCAGCCCGCCATGGCGACGCCGGGGAGGGGTCCAGCAGGTGCGCCCGCGTCAAAGAGGAGAAGGCCGACGACGGCGGTGATGACGCCGACTACTCGGCGTTCAGCAAGTTTTTTTATTAGTTTACTATGCATGTAATGAAAATCCGTGAACATGTCTAATATATGCCGAAATTTGTAGTGTTTAAAGCCGAACTTCGTCGAACTTCGGCTAAATTTGCTATGTTTTTAATTATTTTTTTGAACGCGCCTGGGGCGGCCCTGGGGTGGCGGCTGGGGACCAACTCGCCCCAGGCCCATTTTTTGCGCCGGGTCACCCCCAGGCGGCGATTTTAGGCGTCCCCAAGGGGGCAACGGCTGGAGATGCTCTAAGAACTAGGTGACGACCAAAGTGGTTTAGAGGCGTCGGTGTTCTTGGTGGGTGCAGATACAAAGCAATGGGAGGGACGGAGTGGGGGAAGTGCTCCGGGAGGGGGCGGTTTGTGTGGGCCGGGTGTGTCGTGGTCCAGTGTGATGCAGTTCGGACACACGCAAACCTCCTCCGGGCTTCTTTCCGGTTTTGGCGGAATTGGACATGCGGACCGGTCCGTGGACGTGATCGGCTTTGGAGGGCACAAAGTGATCGGAGAGCATGGTCCAGACATTTACAGGTGGTTTGATGCATGGCGTTGGAGATGCCCTTACTACACAAACGTGTTAGTGAAAAAAGCATATTCAACATCGTTACATCTTTCATGAAAAAACTAATCGTCCATAGTTCTTGGTATGGACCGACCAAGCTGGTTCGTAGTTACCCTCAGACCTGACAATTAATTCACGAAATAATTAAAATGGAGGACTGTAGGCTGTAGCCTGGCTGATGCATGTATGTACAGTATTACTTGCAGGCTGCACAAACTCCACCTTCCATGCAAAAGTAAAAGAGTTTCACAGCGGAAATAAAAAGAAGCACTGTCGGCTGAGCTTTTCATTCTCGGCTCGGCATTAGATTGGAGAAGGAAAGCATGCCTGGAACGCGCGAAGATGATGGAAACAAATTAAAGAGCGTTGTGGGATAGATTGATCCTTTTTCTTTCCTTCTTTTCAGGCTAGTCAATGTGTACGTGCAATGCACGTTGATTTGAAAGTATATTAGGTGCATGCAGATATTAAGTAGGATATTACTTGCGTGTTTTTTTTTTTTGACAAAAGAGAGCATTCTCTCCGATTTCCATTAACAGAAATCACCATGTCTTACTACAAAGCAGAAAGAAAAACTAAAAGACATAACATAATACTCCACTCCCCTAACAAAATACTTTCTCGCCAAATTGAGGAAGGGGGAGAAGCCATCCCTTTTCCCTCCCGAAACCTTGAAAGGCAAGAAGAAACCTACGGGAGTGGTCCGAGGTCTGAATTCAGAGAGAATTCAGCCCCCAGAATGCTTACAACTCTGTTATTAAGAACAGAGGCTTACACCAGGATAACAGTCTTATCATAGATTCTTGCAAGACCACACGTTGTCTGAAAAGAAAAATCAAGCAAGCAAGAATGAAAATGGCAGAAGTTTCTTTCGTCGCAGCAACAGGGTCCTCCTGTAGTCACCCCTGAATTCTTCCAGTCTTCAGGCGCCACCCATGAGCTGCTTTGAATACTTCTTCCGCCACCTTACTTACTTGCTTCACTCCAGCCTCCATCAGCTTACTTCTTGCGGGATTTGTCTGCAAAATATTTCAATCATTTAAATTCTTGAGAACAGAGTAACAGGAACACAGGGGTCATTTACCCTATTGTTGTCAAAAATAACATTGTTTCTTACTTTCCAAGTAGTCCAGCAAATCGCTGAAACACCTATCATGACCAAACTTTTTTCATCTTTTCCAAATGTATTTACCCAGGTTTTCATAACAGCATCCAGGGTTTCTGGAATGTCTCTCAGATTGAAAGCACATTTTAAGATGTTCCACAATAATCTAGCAACTGAACAAGACAAAAAAAGGTGATTTATATTCTCTTTACGTCCATAGAAAGGACATTTATCATCTCCTTTCCACCCCTATGAAGCAGATTATCTTTTGTAAGAATACTTTTTCTCAGAGCCAACCACATGAACACCTTGATTCTGGGTGGCATTTTAATCTTCCACATATACAAGTGTGGATACTTGACACCATTTTCAATCAGGTGTCTGTAAAAGGATTTAACAGTATAAATTCCTTTTTCATTCAAAGACCATTTTATTTCGTCTTTATCTCCATTCAAAGTCACTGATCTACATGCTTATCTAATATGTCCTCATAGCTCTCTAGCATCTCCTAATAAAGTTCTTATAAATTGTAGATTATCTAGACCAGTGTCAAAAACTTCTTTAACTGTTTTCTTTTTATCAAAGCAAAGATCATACAGCCTAGGGAAATTTTTGCTTAGTGGAGCAGTACCAATCCACCAATCTTCCCAAAAACGAAGCTCTATCTCCACTCCCAATTCTAAATTTGCACAAAGAAATAAAATGGTCTCTGTGTTTCAATATATCCCTCCAAAACTGGGAACCTCCCTGTTTGGCCTGAACAGTGCCCAGATTTCTATTCTTAATATATTTTCCCAAACGATGTCTTGCCATAGCCCCTCAGTTGTGTATAATTTCCACCACCATTTACATAGCAATGCTTTGTTCGTACATGCAAGATTTTGGATCCCCAAGCCCCCCATATCTTTTGGCCTACACACCTCAGACCATTTTACCAAATGGTATTTTCTTTTTTGATCACTTTCTTGCCATAGAAGTCTGGCTCTGAAAAAATCCATGCGTTTTTCAACCCTAATGGGGAGCCCATAGAAGGACATCATAAAATAGGGTATGCCTGTGAGGGCTGACTGAATCAATGTAACTCTCCCTGCACTGGCCAGCAATCTGCCTTGCCAAGTTTCACATTTTTTCTCCATCTTAGTCTCTGGAGGCTTCCAATGTTTGTTACCAATTCTATTCTTATCTATAGGTAGCCCTAAATATTTCATGGGCAAGGCACCCACTGGGCATGTGAAAATTCTAGCATATTCATCTTTTTTATCAACTGCCTCTCCAAATGGAAAAAGCTCACTCTTATGAAAATTGATCTTCAAACCAGACATTTGCTCAAACAAACATAAAATATATTTCAAATTGTGTGCACTTTCTATATCATCTTGCAAAAGAAAGATGGTATCATCTGCATATTGTAACATATTGACCCCATTTGGTATGTATTCATTTAGGACCCCCTTGACCAGTCCATTTTCTCTGGCTTTATCTAACATAATTGTCAGGGCGTTAGCAGCCATATCAAAGTTCAGAGGGGATAATGAGTCCCCCTGTCTCAAGCCTTTATGAGTTATAAAGTATTTCCCTAGATTATCATTAACCTTGACACAAACTTTCCCCCCTCTAACCGTCTCCATGACCCAATCAATCCATTTATCTGGGAATCCCTTCAATTTCAGCATTTGGAAGAGGAAGGACCATTTAATTTTGTCATAGGCCTTTTCAAAATAAATTTTCAGAAGCATAGCACTTTATTTTTTCTTTTTTATGCTATTCAAAGCCTCATGAAGGACCAGAACTCCCTCCATAATATACCTGCCCTTAACAAAAGCAGTTTGGACAGGAGAAATAACATCATCAGCTACCAAGTTCAGCATGTTCATCAACACTTTTATGATGATTTTAAAGCAAACATTCAGTAAGCAGATTGGCCTGAATTTCTGAATCTGATTAGCATCTGCCCCTTTTGGGACTAGGGTTATAATCCCATAATTTAATCTACTAATATCAATTTTCCTATTGGCAAAGTCATCTAACATAGCTTTTAGATCCAATTTCACCAGATCCCAATAATGCTGATAAAATTCAGCAGTGAAGCCATCTGGTCCAGGAGATTTATTGTGTGCCATTTTAAAGACAACCTTCTTGATTTTCTCCAGAGAAAATTCCTCTACTAATTTTTTTTCATAATCCTTTTGAATCCTAATTGGATTATCAATATTAAGTGAAACAGAAGAATTATGTGGTGGACCAAATAGGTTTTTGTAGAAAGTGGTGATATATTCTATCAAGTTTTTATCCCCTTCAATTATCCCCTCAACTTGCTCTAGTCTGTTGATTTTGTTCCTCCTAAGTCTCCCATTAGCCTTGGCATGAAAGAATTTAGTATTACTGTCCCTCTCTAGTATCTCATCAATTTTGGCTCTTTGTCTCCATTTAGCCTCTTCTTGTTTAAGAAGTCTATCAAGCTGGGCTCTTAAATCAATATGCTCTCTTCTATCAGCAGATGTAAGGCCATTAACCTCACAATTTTTATCAATAATATCCAGTTTAAGCAGGATATCTTTCTTTAGTTCAGAATACCATGCATTCATATTCCTGTTCCACCCTTTAAGTTTAGGTCTTAGATTTCTAAACTTACCCAACAGTCTATCTATGATGTCCCCCTTAATGGTAGGATCATTCCATACTTTCTGCACTATTTCATCAATCCCTTCTCTCAAAAACCAGGCATTTTCAAATCTGAAAATTGGCTCAGTTTTTGGAAATCTCCAGAGTCCAAGTAAAGGGGAGTGTGATCAGACTTCTCTTTGGTCAAAGCTGTTACTTGGGTTACGGGGTATGTCTCTTCCCACTCATTGCTACATAGTATCCTATCTAGTTTCTCAAAAGTAGGCTTGTGCATATTATTCCCACAAGTGAATTGTCTCCCATTCATATCAAGCTCTCTCACTCCAGCTTGTTCTAAGATAGCATTGAAAAGAAAGCTCCAATGCCCAGGGGATCCTGGCTTATTTTTCTCACTAGCTTTTCTAATAATATTGAGGTCACCTCCAATCAAAATTGGATTAACACTGTTTTGAAATACTCTGGATAACTCAGCCAGGAATAAAGCTTTTCTTTCTGGTTGTGCATCTCCATAGATCACTACTAAATCCCAAATAAACCTATTTTTAATATCTTGGACTATCATTTTTATGTGATAGTCTCCCTCATCTTGAGAAATCACATCTAAAGTGGTATAATTAACCCCCAACAGAAGGCCACCAGATTTCCCCCTTGCTGGAGTAAAATGCTAGTGGAAATCCCTCCCTGCACATATTTGTTGTAAATCATTCCTAGAGAATTGTTGTCTCATGGTCTCTTGTAGACCCAAGAAATCAACTCTCATATCCATGATCATCTCCCTCAAGAATCTTTTTCTGATATCTCCCCCAAATCCTCTCACATTCCAAAAAATACCCCTCATCTTTTTTCTTTTTCTTCCTATTAGAAGATTCTAGGGTTTTGATAGCAGAGGCAATTTTAACTCCAGAACCTCTGGTAGTTTTACCTCTTCTCTTCTCTTTTTTTGATGAAAAGAGTTCTTTAATTAATTCCCATTCTTCATTCTCTTCCTCAGCTCTCTCATTTTCCCCACCCTCTAACAAATCTTCCAAAGAATGTTCTCTAGTATCAATGATATTATGTTCCTCAGGTAGAGAGGTTTGTTTCTGATTATTATTATAATCTGCTAACCACATATCAATCCTTGCCTGTTAAACCATTTTTATCAATTCCAAGTTATGATTAACAATGTCAGGTTTATTTCCCAAACTAAACCCAACCCCCTCAGCAATCTGCTGCAAGATATTATTGGATCTAGAGATGATATCAGAAGGAGTAAACTCACCATAGTTGTTTTTCTGAGCTACTCCCTCTTTAGCCAAATCAGTGATTTTCTTGTCTTCTTTGCCTTTCAGTCTAGTACATCTTCTCAACTCTTCTTCTTCCTGGGATTCCAGTTCTCCTATGCCAGCCTTCTTGATTTTTGTTTCAAAAGATTCTGTTTCCTGACTAGCAGTGTAATCCACAGGCTCCATATATCCTAGCCCAACAGTCTGTTCCATTAGTTCCAAGTCTTTCATCCCCTCTCCTCCTTCCAATCTGCCTTCTGATGCTATTCCTCCCTCGGTGTCCTCTTTTTCATCTTCTCTTCCAATATTTTTCTCTCCTGACTGTGACCCTCTCACCTCTTCACTTGCTTTCATATTGATTTGCAGTAGTTCATGTTGTCTCTTGACCTCGATGATGTCCATTTCCTTCCTTTTTTTCTCCTCCAGCATAAGTTGAGCAGTCCGCCTTGCTGCAAGTTCCTCTACTTTTTGAAGTCTAGCCTTCAAACTTTCTTCTTCACCCTGGCCCTCTCCATCAAACCTTGTTCCTGAATTTTCCTTGAGCAACTCATTTTTCTCCTACTTTAAGCACCACTTGTTCATATTGTTTCAACCCCAAACTCCCCAAGCTAACAAAGGACTTCCCAGACTCAGATTGTTTACTTTTTTTTCTGTATCTCATTCTCCCTCTGTGTTTCAGAGCTCTCCAGATCAAGATAGTCAAAGATTTTTCTTTTATTCCCTTCTTCAAACTTGTACCAACCATGTTCTGCTATGGAATCAAACTCAAAACCAATATCATAAAGCAGCAAATCTTTAGTAGTTATCTCAGTGCCAGCAGGAATTTTATGTAAGTCCCTCACTCCCACCTTCACTCTAATTTCTTCTTTAGAGTAAATGTGTTCCATGTCTACTTCAACCTCTGGCCCCAGAGCTGAACCAATTTCACATGCACCCAGATAATGCCTCAAGGTGTCAGGACCCCCCCCCCCACATCTTGATTCAAACTGAATGAAGTTTTCCTTTTGCTTTATCATCTGGACTCTAGAAGTCAACTTCCACCATAGCCCCAGTGCCAAGCAGGGTGAATTTGCCAAAGTTCTTCAGCTCCACCAATTTGGCCTTGCTAGGAAATCTCATAAGGAAAGTTTTTGGACTCTGAAACTTGGCTCTTCAGGTCCACCCCCAATCAAACATTTTGCTGAAGCCATAGGCCACCGTGGTGTCATTCAGCTGTCCCTCTTGCACAGTAACCAAGGCCATGGGGTTAATGTGCTCTGTAGCTACAATCTCCTTGGTGTTCTGCACCAGAAGACATCCCAACCCCCTGGCTCCATAGCCAACATATTTGGCAACTAGTTTGGGCTGTTTCAGAATGGTGCATTCTTCAGTATTGTGAGATGGCCTCTGGCAAACCACACAGAAGACCTAATTTTTGCAATCACTTTTTACATGCCCCTGTTCTTTGCATTTAACACAGAAAAGTTTCTTGGGGTTTCATATTTCTTTCTTTTTAGCTGTCTCTTTAACTCCCTCCACTCTAGCACCTACTTGTGGCTGCAGAGTTTCCTGCTTTGGCATATTGGACAAGAGAAATTGATACTGTTGTGCCATTTGTTCTTGAGGCATGAAACCAAACTGCCCAAGCCCCATCCCCATTGGCACAACCTAAGGGAAACCACTGTTGCTCATCATACGAAATTCTCCTGCCAGCTGCACTGGTCCTCCCTGCGTCCCCAATTGTGCAATATTTGTATTAACCCCAGATCCACTCTCCTGTCTGTTTTCACTCATCCCAGCCTGGTATCTTTCCTGTTGATTCCCACCTCTGTTTGATGCAAATCTGCCAAACTTATTGTCTCCATCTCTACCACTCCCAGTGGATTTCCCATCCCCACCAGAGCCACTGCTATTGGTCCCTGATCCTCCTCTGAAACTCCCCTCTTTGTTCCTCCAACCGTATCCATCTAGTTCTCTCTCTTCTTGTCTATTCAAACCTCTCCCAAAACTCTCAGATCTGCCATAAAAGTTACCTCTTCCTCCTGGATTAGTTCCTCTTCCAGGCCTTGGCCTCCAACTCTCCTATCTTCCAGCCATAGCTTCTTCTTCTTCCCAAAGCAGTTCCCTCTTCACCACTTCCTCCTCTTCACTAGTCGCCGCCAAGGTTTCACTAGGGTTTGGTAGGTGGAGGAAATCGGGATCAGTGATGAAGGATGGGATCCCCCCCCCCTATATATAGGCCAACTCCCCCACTATCTGCAACTGGGCTTTTTATGCACACCCCACTACTGGGCCACTTTCTTCCAGAGCCCACCTGGTCATCCTCTTTTTCCTCCACACTGCCCCTCCATTCCACCTACACTTTTTCTACTCCTATTTCGTGTCTTTTTTTATAATCCTGACTTTCCTCCATTGCTTCTTCCAGCATGAAATTTTCTGGGATATTGTTCATCCTAATTTTCCTATCAGCTAATGTTTCTTCATACAGAATTATGTCTCTCTTATCAATTCTATTATCCTTAACCTCACAATCCTCATAAACATTATCTATATCTGACAAATATTCAGGAAATCTGGGCAGATCCCATATCTTGGGTATCTTATTCCTAATCCTGATCAATGCCATATCAATTTTTTGCTTATGGAACCCCCCCCCCCCATTGGGTGAATCAATGTGAATGAGTTCATTTTGATTTATACCTTTCTGTTTTTCATCCCCAGTTTTTCCATTTTTAAGCAGGAGGCTCTGAACATAAGTGTTCATCCTCTTTTTCAACCTACGATTAACTCGTCTAATTCGACGCTGAGTATCAATATCCCCCTAACTAACCTCACAATTGCAAGTGTGTGTCAGGTACTTATGGACAGAGGGATGGATCATACCTGAGATATTGAGATCCTCGTCAGAAACATCATCTAAATCCTCACTAGCTAGTACCCAAAAGCGGTTGCCATCTAGCAGGGGATTCAGACTCTGTTCCCGGCGAGGCGTGCCGAACAGCGAGGCTCTGGAGTCTCCGATGTTGATGGTGCTGCGGCGAGACGAGCAGAGCGACGCAGCGCCCCCGCCGCCTCCTGCGGTGCCTGATCCACCGGATCCTCGCGGATCTCGATCGGAGCCATGGCCGACCCCGGAGCGGGAAGGGCCAGGACCCCCTCTCGAGGGTGAAGCGCCGATTCCCTCATGGCGGGGGCGAGGTTTGCGGTCGCAAAGATGGTGAAGGCCACCCACTTCCTCACCACCGCCCTCACCGGCGAGTCTACCTGATCCGCCGCCCACATTGGCACCTGCAGCGGATGCTTGCACCCTCCGCACCCGAACAGCGATCTCTCCTCCTCCTCCTTCAGATTCTCTACAATCGCCTCCGCATCCGCATACATCTCGCGCTTGCTCAAGTACCAGGCCCCGATCTCTCTCAGGCGGATCCGCAGGCGCGCATCCCTGCCCGCGAACCTCTGCATCTTCTCTTCGTTGATTTCCACAATCTCCGTCATGCGCTCGAGCAGGCAGAGTAGAGGATGAGGCATGCTGGAGAGGAAGAGTGAGATGGGGAATAACCCGAGCGGATTTCTTCGATCTTAATCCCCCCTCCGCCTTAATTGCTCTCGCACCGGCCGCATTTCCTCCTTCGCCGTCTCCCGAGACGTCGCCCCCGCCGGTGATGTCCTCCTCGATGTGCGCAACGTGACAGGGGAACGCAATCGTAGCCCCAGGAGCCAACACAAACCCGCCCCCGACCGCCTATCAACCGTGCATCCGTGCTCATCGATGAGGCGCACCGTCGTGGTGTGCGGGTGCAGCACCACCACGCTCCGGTGGTACTTAGGGATCGTCACCGATTTTAGATCGGCGGCGAACCACACCGACCACCGTGCCGTGACGGCCTCACAAAACGTGATATTACTTGCGTGTTGTTATGTGATTACCACTATATTTGGCATGAAATTAACTGCATGCTAAACGTGTTGAGCGCTCGACAATGAAGCAGTCTAGGTCGTTCGATTGACATGATTTGATGGTCAAGATTAATTGGATCTGCCCCTTTGGGTCTTTTTATATTGGTATAGATGAGGGGAATATTTTTTTCATTTTTACTTTTACAAAGTTACTGTGTTTTGTTCTCTCTCTCAAGCAAAATTATGTTTATTCTCCCTTAAAAATTGATGTGCCAATTAGTGTTGATTCTGTTCTCCTCCACCGAACAGTTTGCTTTAGGTCTCGACTTTTATTCCACACTGAATGTGTTGATTTTGTTGCGAGGTATGGCTTCCTTCCCTTCCCTGTCTTGCTATTGGTTTGGGAGGTGGTTTTTGTACTGGGACAAAAACGGTTGAAACTGGCAAGCCCCTAGATATGATACATATTTAAACCAGACAAAATTATTGATGAGCAGAGAAACACAATGAAACATGATGATGCACTGTGAAACACCACGAACCCCGGTAAAAATGATATCACACTACTTTAGGCCTATTTATTTTGGCAGTGTCTCTCATAATTAAGCTGCCCCACCCCTAGCTCATCCCATAATCTGCCACCTTAATTGTTTTAAGCTTCTAAACTAGTAAGCGATAAACAAACTTAGAAACCCAAACAAATTGGAGGAGCAACTTATGGGAGAAGCCACCAAAAATATTGGCCCTTAACGTAACTTGTAGTCTTTTGAAATTCACTTGAAACAATCTGAACACACTTACACACAGTGAAACATTATGTGCCCTTTTGAACACGGTGAAACCAGATGAAACTATTTTGGAACTTGTGTAGCCTTCAACAAATACTTGTTGAAACCACACACATGCTAGCACACACCAATAAAAATATATGCTTTACGTGATATTTTTAGCGAAATAGAAACACCATGATGAACAAAGAACACAGTAAAACATCATGATGCACAATGAAGCCTTAAGAGAGATCTGTCGTACACACAATTAAGCCTCATGAAACATATGCCTTGGTTCCAAAGAGTTTCATTTTAATTTTATCATGTTTCAAAAGTGAAATGTTTAGTTATCATAAATTAAATTGAGTATTAGTCTTATTCAAAAGATCATGCTAGGAGAAATGTAATTGTCGAAATGGATTGTAATTCCAACTTTAAAGTGTAGAAGATACTCACCATCTAAGCTTCTGCATGAAGATTAAATAGAAGACTTGGGTGTGAGAGGAGAGAGAATCTAGGTAGTCTAGATGGGAGTTGAGAAGAGCACCTGGTTGTATTTGTATGCATGGTACTGTCCGACACTAAAGCTTAAAGTAGATACATACTCCTACTGAGGCTATACAATATCGAATAATTTTATGAAACTTTGGCGGATTAAAAGGTGCACATCCTGAGAAAAAGGATGGACGGTGGATGCATAGATGGTACCATGCAGTCCATCCTAGTGCAAGATCACCATTTCTTTTGCTTAGGCTAATGCAAGATAATTAGAAACTGAGCTTTTCTGAAAGGAAAAGAACAAACAAACTAAAAACGATGGTGCACAAGCATGCATGCAAGCATGTGAGTGCAGGCCCCACATGCAAAATGCCTTTCACCATAGACCACTGACCATGCATGACATGCAAATTCACTCCTGGTTTCCATCCTTTCCTCACGGCAGGCTCGTACCAAAACAACAAAGGGCCGGCTAATAACTAAGTTTCAGAAATTAGATTGATATGGGGCTTACATAAGGGGAAAATGGAAATTATGGTCACCAGTTAGTATTGGGGTTTCATTTTTACTGCTGGAAGATAAGATCCACCATTAGTTTCCATGGACTTGGAGGGGCATGCAGTAAATTGCGTTTGAAGGCAACACACCAACAAAAGACAATGCAGGCAGAAGAAAGCAGAAAACACCCGGTTCTGCATCGGCTCAGAACCAAACAGTACCCACTTATTTTTCTTTCTGAAGATATGAATTTATCTTTGATGACATTACCATGCATGGAAACGTACGTGCTGCTACTTTGCTTTAGTCCAGTCAAGTAAAAAAGAGGAGCAGAATGAAACTGGGCACGAGATAAAAGAGCCCCCAGGCATCATTGTCTTTCTATTCTGCATATAAACTGGCGCCGGAGATCGGTGGAGGCAGAAAGCCCACACAGCTTGAACCTGCGGTCTGCACACACACACAGACACAGGCCACGGCCAGCAAGCTAGCTACTTCCTTTTTCTACTCCGGCGCCGGCGATGGATGCTTGTGGTGCTGCCGGTAGCAATGGAGCCGGAGCTGCAGGCGCGACGACCGTGGAGGTGGTCATCCGTACGCTGGTGAAGGTACACACCGTCCTCGGCTTCGGGGCCCTGGCCATATGGCGCTCTGCATCGCCACCCTCCACGACCATCTCCATCCCCTGCTGGGGAATGAGTGCGCGGCCACCGACGGGTACGCGGCTGTCATGCGGACGCATAGGCTGCTGCTCGCCCTATCGTCCGGCGCCCAGTCGGCGGCGGCGGCCACGGTGGCCGCCTTCTTTCCGAAGACCAGGAGGTTGCAAGCCGCCTTGGCCTTGGCCGTCAGCATGCAAGCCTTCAGCGTCTTCGCCTACTTCCAGCTCCTCCGTGCCTTCGCCGCTGCGGCCGTCGGCGGCTGCCCTGGGCACGTGCACGCCTATAAGGCCCAGTTCATCGTCCACGACGTCCTGCTCTGGGCGCCGCTCTACCTCAACTTCGCCCTCGTCGCCGTCGCACTCGTCCGTGCCCTCTGATTCGTAGTACATCTGTACATGTCGATCCATGCCTAGCGAGCCTGTCCACTTCCTACTTATGTTATGCCATGGTGTCTAGTAGTCTCTATAGTCTAGCTATGATCAGCACTCTTTCTGTTAGCGACTGATTAGTACGTGTGGCAAGAATTATTTATGGTTAACTAGTATAGCTAGACCCTTGCATATTACTTGTGTTTCTGCGTTTGTGTCGGAATCTGAAATCTGTTCTAGCTAGACAGATTGCTATAGCTGCTGCAATATTAATGTGTTTGTGGCCGTGGCTCCTTTTCTTCTTCTTTGTTTTTTGAGATATATGCAATGAGTAGACAGGCGAATGTGTAATGCTGCGCTCAAATGTTGCGATTAGGGTTTTTGTGCTATTTACTCAACATAAAAAGGCAATGTGGTGCATTTGTAGCTAGCTGATTGTTCCCCCTGTGTGCAATCAGCTCCGTTTACGTGTTGCTAATGTGGTGCATTTGTCTAAGTTGATGGGTTGATGCCGCGGACAATGCATGTGCATGAATGCGGCGCTATGCCAAAACAGGCAAGGCACCAGATGCAACCCCAACCGGTGTCCGTTTATAAATAGATACAACTCTGTGTGTCATTACAGACACACTATATACTTATGAAGAGACTCAATCTCCCTTATAAGATGTGATGAAACTAGCTATGTGTTGCATAAGGGCTCTGGAATATGTCTTCATGGATTGCCTTACGCCGGGAGCTCCAGATTGCCAACAAAGTTACTATCAATGTGGTGAACTTGTCCTCCAGCAGTTCTTCGTGCATTGTAAATAACCAATTCTTGCACTTGGGTCCTGGTTGCGGCACATGTGTTCCACCATGTCTCGTTGGACAGTGCTCATATGACGAGAAAGGGTTTTCCCCGTTTTATATTATATAAAGCAACCATCACCACATAACAACCGAGGCACTGATATAGACACACGCCACCACCGCACATGACACACACACACACCCAAGGCAAGATATAAAGGTGTCGGACACCGACACACCACCCCACCGACAACCAAGCAAACAACAGATGTGCAAAAAGGACCGCTTGGTGCCGACGGGGACCTCCACCATGAGCAACCACAACGAAAGGTGAAGCGGACCACAACGACGCTAGGACTCCAAAACGGTGCCTCCTAGAAGGGTACGACCACAGATAGCCGTCATCGCCCGGTCCCAAAGATCAAGTTTTCACCTGGAGCAAGACGGACGGAATGGGAATGACGTGACCAAGGCTTTGGGCTCAGACTTGCTCTCCGCCCTAACATGTACCCAGTCTCGGATGTCAAGCTATCTTGTCAACATATGGGTACACTTTCCTTATAGCTGAGATTTGTTCAGGTCGGATAGACCCACAAAATGCCCCAGCGGCAATCTCTGACATGGCCATCATAGACCAACCAAATTGTGCATGTGCCAAACTGAATACTGAAAGCTACGCATGTGAAGGTCGAAGCTACTGCACGAATCTATCATTTGGACGAGGATACAAGTGTCAGTGCCCACATCAAGGCAATCCTTACATTATGGATGGCTGCATATGTGTGTCTCTTTCAGTGTCGGTCCTAGGCCGTGGCAAAAGATGTGGCGGTCTAGGGCCCATCTTAAATAAGGGCACAATATATCTATATATTTAAATAAAGTGCAAAAAAATTGGTTTGCAAAACAAAAACCAACATAGAAGGGGCCATATCCCCCCCCTCCCCTCCTCGGCGGACTTCACCATGTTGTATTTATTCAACAGTTATTTATAGTTGAATACATTATAATCATTATTTGCATCATATAACCACATATAGATGATTGTATTGAGACTTTATTTGTCAACTAAAATTATGTTTTTATGTTAATGCCTTTATATGTTTCATAATATACGATATATGTTATTGAACGTCTATATGTTAATATGTTAATGTTCATTGTGCCTCAATCGCACTAGGGCCTCTATAATGATAGGGCCAGCCCTGTCCCTACAACACCCATCCACGTCGTCACCTTTTCAAAATAACTTAGAAAGAGATTACCTCAGGTAACTTGATTAAAAGTAGTAATAGCATGGCATACATCAATTAGATTTCATTTTCAATAACTGTTAACATGGAACAGGGAATTTTTTGAGAGGGGGGGGGGGGAGATTTTGTTCTCGTGATAGTCTAAAATAAATACATCAATTAGGTGCAACAGGGTATATATATATAGTATAAATATTTCTTTGTGGAGTAACACTATGGCTTCTTTCTTATGCAAGCAAAATACAATTAGAACATTTGATTACATATTCGATTGCCGCAGTATATTTTCAGACTTTCCTCCCACTTCAAGAATATTAAATTCAGCATAGCAATAACTTTAAGATCTCCCCCCAAAAAAAACACCTTTAATATCAGCACTTTCTGTAATAAAACACTTGTGATAACTATCTCATAACTCTGACACATTGCTTTCTTCATCGCTTCATCATTTAGATAAACGGCAAAATGAAAGGTCGTGTCTGAGCTGAAAAAGAAAATAGAAAACTCATTCATCACTACATATTGTGTTATGTATGTATGCCCGCGAAATCATGATCATCACATTGGGATGATAAACACAAATGACCTGTTAACTGAAGCACTGGACCTCTGAAAATTATCTTTCAGATGTAAGGCACGAAGAATCAAACAAATATGAAATATAATTCTTTACTTATATTCATTAAAAAAGTAGGACTACCACGAGCATTAAACGTTTATACCCATTGTTCCTAGTTTGACGAAGTACAACCATTAGTATGAACCAATCAGATAACTGTTGGAATTATCATCCCGCAGTTCCAGCATTATACTACCAAAAATGATCATTGAAGGTGGCTGTGGTACACGGTTGATGTCCCAAAATTTAAAAAAAAACTGAAATTTCATGATAGGGTGTGTGGCACACAGGAGTCCAATCACTAGTAGAAAAGAGGGCTTTGGTCCAGGCCGGGTTAGCCCATTAGTCCCGGTTCAGTCCAGAACCGGGACTAATGGGGGCATTAGTACCGGTTCGTGAGCCCAGGGGCCACGTGGGCCATTTGTCCCGGTTCGTCTGGACTTTTTAGTTCCGGTTGGTGCCACGAACCGGGACTAAAGAGTGCGATGCACATTAGTACCGGTTGGTGCCACGAACCGGTACTAATGGGGTTTGAGGCATTAGTACCGGTTCATGGCACGAACCGGTACTAATGGGGTTTGAGGCATTAGTACCGGTTCATGGCACGAACCGGTACTAAAGGTCCCATTTTCAAACTCTACCCCCCCCCCCCCTTGGGGATCGCCTTTTCAGTATAAAAAAATAAAAGAAAATGATGAAAATGTCAAAAAAATAAAAGAAAATAAGTTTCCCATGTGATATGTGGTCTAGTTGTTGGGAAAATTTGCAAATGTGAATTTTGACTTTATTTGCAAAATCTCTCTAGAATTTAGTAAAATGGGCATAACTTTTGCATACTAACTCGGATGACAAAGTTTTTTATATGAAAAATCATCTACTTGAAAAGTTACATCCAAATTTAAGCGGGGGAACCCCGTTAAACATTTTTTAAATCCTCAAAAACCTTACAGAAAAAAAGTTACAGGGCTTTTAAGATCTGGAGGCAAAAAAATCAGTTTTTTTTGAATTTTTGTTAAATAATTATTCAAGAGTATTAGTGTTACTAAATAATTATTCAAGAATATTAGTGTTACTAAATAATTATTTCAGTTTTGAATTTTGGTCAAATCTGGTCAAACTGTGGTCAAACAATGGTCAAACTAATTATTCAAGAAATATTAGTGTTACTAAATATTAGTGTTATTTTTTAGAACAATAGTTTCAAACTCAAACAGTGAAATGTGTGACTTCATGCTCAAGCTAAATTCCTGAGGTTAATAGGATTAACATCTTACTATTGTCAGAAAAACAACAAGTTAGAAACGAGGGAGAATAGAACCCGGAAGTTAAGCGTGCTCAGGTTGGAGGTGTGTGAGGATGGGTGACCGTCCGGGAAGTTAGATGATGAGGGGTGATTAGAGGTTAAAGGGGTGATTAGAGATGAGAGGTTAAAATAATTTAGAAATTTGAAAATCAAAAAAAAAAATTCAAAAAAAATTCAAATTTTTTTTAAAAAAAATCATAAAATTTCCTTTAGTACCGGTTGGTGTTTCTAACCGGGACTAAAGGTGGACCTCCAAGCAGCGGCCACGTGGAGAGCCTTTAGTTCCGATTCGTGTAAAAACCGGGACTAAAGGGGGAGGCTTTAGTAACGACCCTTTAGTCCCGGTTCCAGAACCGGGACTAAAGACCCTTATGAATCGGGACAAATACCTTTTCTTTACTAGTGAATGTATTTTCAGACATATTTCTCTTTCTTCTAACGTGCTTTGTTAAATGTGACATGTACAGTCACGTGTGCGCTTTGTTAAATGTGACATGTACAGTTACGTGTGCACATCACATAGCCACGGTTGAGACACGCCAGATATGTATGTGTACATGTGTGAATTCTCTAGAGGCACGGACATGTCATGACGTTATAGCCAAGCTGCTTCGCCTGGAAAGACACGAGCATAATGTTAGAAATATGCCCTATAGGCAATAATAAAATGGTTATTATTATATTTTTTTATTCTTGATAATTGTCTGTTATTCATGCTATAATTGTATTATCCGGAAATCGTAATACACGTGTGAATACATAGACCACAACATGTCCCCAGTGAACCTCTAGTTGACTAGCTCGTTGATTAACAGATAGTCATGATTTCCTGACTATGGACATTGGATGTTATTGATAATGGGACCACATCATTAGGAGAATGATGTGATGGACAAGACCCAATCCTAAGCATAGCTCAAAGATCGTGTAGTTCGTTTAGCTAGAGCTTTTCTAAATGTCAAGTATCATTTCCTTAGACCATGAGATTGTGCAACTCCCGGATACCGTAGGAGTGATTTGGGTGTGCCAAACGTCACAACATAACTGGGTGACTATAAAGGTGCACTACGGGTATCTCTGAAAGTGTCTGTTGGGTTGGCACGAATCGAGACTAGGATTTGTCACTCCGTATGACGGAGAGGTATCTCTGGGCCCACTCGGTAATGCATCATCATAATGAGCTCAATGTGACCAAGTGTCTGGTCACGGGATCATGCATTACGGTACGAGTAAAGTGACTTGCCGGTAACGAGATTAAACGAGGTATTGGGATACCGACGATCGAATCTCGGGCATGTAACGTACCGATTGACAAAGGGAATTGTATACGGGATTGCTTGAGTCCTCGACATCGTGGTTCATCCGATGAGATCATCGAGGAGCTTGTGGGAGCCAACATGGATATCCAGATCCCGCTGTTGGTTATTGACCGGAGAGGCGTCTCGGTCATGTCTGCATGTCTCCCGAACACGTAGGGTCTACACACTTAAGGTTCGGTGACGCTAGGGTTGTAGAGATATGAGTATGTAGTAACCCAAAAGTTGTTCGGAGTCCTGGATAAGATCCCGGACGTCACGAGGAGTTCCGGAATGGTCCGGAGGTAAAGAATTATATATAGGAAGTGAAGTTTCGGCCATCGGGAAAGTTTCGGGGGTTACCCATATTGTACCGGAACCACCGAAAGGGTCCCGGGGGTCCACCAGGTGGGGCCACCTATCCCGGAGGGCCCCATGAGCTGAAGTGGGTGGGGAACCAGCCCCTGGTGGGCTGGTGCGCCCCCCCTTGGGCCCCCCTGCGCCTAGTGTTGGAAACCCTAGAGGTGGGGGGCGCCTCTACTTGCCTTGGGGGGCAAGCCACCCCCTTGGCCGCCCCCCTGAAGATCCCATCTTCTAGGGACGCCCCCCCCCTAGGGGCCATATATAAAGAGGGGGGGAAGGGCAGCCGCACCCATGCTCTTGGCGCCTCCCTCTCCCTCTGCTACACCTTTCTCTCTCGCAGACGCTTGGCGAAGTCCTGCCGAGATCGCTGCTGCATCCACCACCACGCCGTCGTGCTACTGTATCTTCATCAACCTTTCTTTCCCCTTGCTGGATAAAGAAGAAGGAGACGTCACCTTGACCGTACGTATGTTGAACGCGAAGGTGCTGTCCGTTCAGCGCTAGGATCTCCGGTGATTTGGATCACGACGAGTACGACTCCCTCAACCGCGTTCTCTTGAACGCTTCCGCTCGTGATTTACAAGGGTATGTAGATGCACTCCTTTCTCTCGTTGCTAGATGAATTCATAGATTGATCTTGGTGAAACCGTAGGAAAAAATTATTTTCTGCAACGTTCCCTAACACATGATGCATCTGCAGTCACGTGTGCACAGCACTTAGCCACGGTTAAGAGCAACTCCAACGGGCCGACCCAAACGGACGGCGCTTTTGTCCGCTTTTTGTCTGTTTGGATCGACCGCCCGCCCGTCGTCCGCCCTCTTTTAGATTTGGGTCGGCAGCGCGCCCAACGCGTCGATCCATTTCATGATCGCGCGCGCTTTAGATCATGCCAGCGGCCATGCCAACGCGCGGCAAAGGTTCGCGCGCGGGGGAAATTTGGCCTAGTGCGCTGGCTTTGGCGCTCCGGAGCGCGGGCAGTGTTCGCGCGCGCATTTTGGCGCGCCACGGCCGGCGCTCGTTATAAAGATGGCGCTCCCTCCACACTCAGTCTGCCACCGCCGCCCACTCGTCTCGTCCCCTCTCACTAGCCTCGCGCATGTGCGCCAGCATGTCGATGCGTATCCTCGACGCTTCGAATTTTCGCGGAGTCCCCGAGCGTCCCTCCGTCGCCTTCTCCGCCGAGATCTTGTTTGGCGAGAAGCGTCTCATCCTCGGCACCTTCGATACCGCTGAGTAGGCGGCCCGCGCGTACGACGCGACGGCGTGCTGCCTCCGACGGCCGAGACGGGAGATGAATTTTCCCGATGTGTCGAGCCAGCGGGCGCAGGATCTGACGCCTGTCCCGCGGCTTTTCACCGACGAGGATCGTTACGTCCACCGGAGGCGGATGCGTCGCCTCGCCCTCGTCGAGATGGATGTGCAAGCCTTGGTGGTGTGGCGCGAACGCTTCCCGCAGGAGGACATCGTCAACGAACATCAGTTCTATGAGCAGAGGAGGACGGAGAGGAAGGCTAGAAGGACGGAGCGAGCCGCCTATTGGGAGGGCAAGCGTACGCGAAAGCTGACCGCTCAAATGAAACTGAGAGAAACATCGGAATGGGACTTCGCGGACGAGCATGCTGATGACGCCTATATTCAGACGTCAGAAGATGACATTACCGAGTCAGAATCGGAAAGCGACGAGTAGTTGATCTTTTTTTTTATCTGTGTACGCAAGAACTATCTATGTATCCTTTTTTATCGGAAAAAATGGCCGGCGGCGTCGATCACGAAGCCGGCAGTGGAGGTTGTGCACGCGCGAGGAGAGAGGGCGCGCGTCCGTCTTGTGTCCACGCCAACGCAAATCCGGCTCAAAAATGGACCCATTTTGGGAGGCGGACGAAAGCGGAGGCGGGGCCGTTTGGGTCGGCGCGTTGGACCATCTTTTCTTTCTGCATCGATCCAAACGAACGCGGACGGACGAAATGGGTCGCCCCATTGAAGTTGCTCTAAGGCATGTAAGTTATGTGCGAGCACAAGTGTGAATTCTTCATAGGACGGTTGAGGCATGTAAGTTATGTATGTGCACAGGTGTGAATTCTTCATAGGCACAGGCCAGTGGTCTCTGGAGGCACGGGCGAGTGCTCTCCGGAGGCATGAGTAGGAATTCGTCTGGGGAGTAATGCTACACCTACGTACGTGTGGTACTTAGCTACCCGTAGATGTAGTACTCCTATCAACATACGCGCGCATACATACATGGCCGTGCTACACTGATACACCTGGATAATTATTGCTCTGCTACACTGATACTGATACACCTGGATCGGTTACAAACGCGCGCATACATACATGACCGTGCTCCTACGTCCTCACTGGTACTGCCCGCCGGTGCCAGTCGCCGGCGCGGCGCCGCCGCCGACGCGCGGGTTATGGGCGGCGCTGGGCCTCCCGGTGCCCGTGGCGGCGCCAAGCGGCCGGCTCTGGGCCACGCCGGCCTCGACGTGGCCGCCCACGGGCGCGCCGCCCGGGACGATCCCGGGCGCGCCCTGCGACGGGTGGTACTCCCCGGCGCTGGCCCGCTCCTTGGCGGCAGCGTTGGCGAGCATGGCGTCCCGCTTGACCTCCTCGGCGCCGTGCACGCGCTCCCGCGTCCTCGTCTCGGCCGCCTCCCTGTCGGCGGCGCTGTGCGCCGTGGCCTTGTCCAGCTGGCCCTGCAGCGTGGCCCGGGTCTTCTCCATGCCGGAGCACGCCGAGGCGCCCACGTTGGCCGCCGCCTCCTTGGTGGCCTCCATGGCGCTCCTCCCGGCCTGCATGTTGTCTAGCAGAGTGGCTGCTCGAGCTTCAGCTGTGTGCGCTTTGCAGATTTTGGCGAGTGCTATCATTCAGCAGGTTGGGAAGATGTGGCGAGGCTGCGGACGGATTTATAGCGGGCGCCGTCGTCGGCAGCGGCGAAACACGTAGTGGCGACACGTGGGTCGTGTACACGAAGAGGCATTTCGCTTTCTTTCTCCTGGGTGGTCCACGCGGGCTGGCGCCGTGGCGGGCTGTGGTTTTGGCTCTTGGTCGACCAAGATGCTTCAGGTCGGCGATGGGGATTTGCTGCCGACACGTGCGCTGCCAACATGGTGGCGTGGCACCCAGGAAAGAGGCTTCTTCACGCGTGGCTCCGCCCTGAGCATTTTCGAGGTTTAATTTGAGACTTTGCCTGCATCCATGTCACTGACGATCAATGAATTTGAATCATTCTTTTAATGAAAATTGCCAATTCAAAGTAACCTCACGGATAATTTATTGGTCCAGCTCGGGAGCTTGGAGTTCCAGGTTTCAAGCCTCAGCATGATTCTCAACAATGGTGTTCGATAACTACAACACATCTGTAGTTGCAATATATTTGCCTTACAGGATGAAACGATCGCCACTTCGTCAGAGTACAGACGCGACCCCTTTTGTACTTAGTTGCCTTGAGCATTCAGCACAGATTTGTCGTGTAACTTTCTTCGGCTCTACACAGTAGCTTCTCTTGGCAACAGATTCGCCCTTCTACCCGATGCACTGGACCAAACAAGCCTCAGCCAACAGTCCGATTACAGGATGCTTGGCAGTTGGCACTGCTATGAACACAGCATGAAACGAGGCATGTTTTCTTTACAAGGTGGTGCTACGAGTACAGCCTATAAAAATCAGGTCAGAAGAAACCTGTCACCCTAAACGCCCCACAGCTCATGCAATGAAATTACAAAGATACATGTCTACAAAGGAACGGTACTAGCTGAGCAATCTGAGGAGGAGCTATTCAACTTTGCCGAGACGTAGCTTTTTAGGCTATGGACGAGTTGTCGGATGTCATCTGCCCAAGACCATGTCGGAGGGTTGAGAGCTCGTATTGAGTTCAAGCAAACGAGAAGGGTTCCTCCTTCGTGGAGAAGAACCTGAAATTTGGACATAATGTGTAAATAGCAACAAATAACACAACAATAATGAAGTACAGTATGTGCACACACTACAGGAGTTGGAGAGAAAGCACATGTGACTTGCAAGTAACCCCAAGTTCTTAACTGTATAAGCAACACTTTTAATTTCTTATGATAGGTAGATTCTTTAGGTACAAGATCATCTTTTCCACTAGAACTAACTTAACTGGTTTTCTTCAAAAATAACAACAATACGATGATGCTCCTCAAGCCAAAACATGTAAAACTTCATTATCAATATAAAATGACCATATTTTCACCCCTATACTTTCAACTCATAGTATGCGACACAGATGTTAGCCTCGTGTCATTGGCAAGTGGTCATCAGATCTGCTAGATGCATCAATAAATTTGAACTAAAACCACGACAAGAATTATGGAACGGAGGGAGTGCTATGCAAGGAAGAACGAACTTACTGTCAACCAAAGAGGAAGAAATCCTAAGACAGAAGGAAGTGCAGCAAAAACAATACAGGTTAAGGCAAGAGCTACGCTTTGCTTCACCTGTAAGGATAAACCTCAAAATTGTAAGAACCAGCAATATTGTATCTATAAGTGTTCCACATTGAGCTCAAAGGAGACATTACCAATGAAGTTGTTTGACGAGCTTTAGCGATACAAAATGGCACCACACATAAATTATCCTGCAACAACAGAACATCTGCAACAGCTACCGCTGTTGCACTGGCGCGTTGTGCTAGAACAATACCGACTGTTGCAGCTGCAAGAGCTGGTGCATCATTTATACCATCACCAACCATTATTAAACCTCCACCTGAAAATAAATGCAAAGGTACATAATGATTAGCCATCAGAAGCAACTTCCCTTGGGCCAAATAGTGAGCATATGGTGATATGACTGCAAGCGGAAACTTCTATGAGAAAAAGTTGGGCTGGCAAAAAGTAGAGTGCTTCAAATGCACAATAAACAGAGTTTACTATGGGAAAAGAGTGCTGAGGACCTGAGGTGGTAGCTGGTAGGTTATAGATCACATACAATAGTAACTAGAAGTTGGAGGAAAACCATTTAGGCATTTGATCAAGCCATGCAACACGGAAGGAGGTGAAATTGAGTAGAAAGCAATCCAGTTTGTTTAAGTGGTGGGTGTCTAAGCTAGATATGTCGATAATGGAATAACATATGAAAGGGGAAAAAAACTGTTGTAACCATAATTCATAAAACTGCCATCTGATAGTCACAAGAAACTGAAGTACCTCCCTCCCTTGAAACTGCTTTTACTTTGTTCAACTTGTCCTCTGGCTTTAAAGAGAAGTGAACTTCTTCAATGCATACAGCTTTAGCAACTCTTTGAGCACTTGATTCATGATCTCCAGTAAGCATCATGATTCGAAGTTTAGCCTTTTCTCTTAAGGTATATATAACTTCACAGACACCAGTACGGGGTTCATCCTCAAAGTGGAAAAGGGTTACCTGATAAGATTCAGTGACCGGATAAATAATACATGGAAGGTAAACCTTCAGATAATCAACAACTTCTATGGTGATTTGGTTATGATAATACATTCAAATGGATGTGGGCATGTAGCAAGAATATTTGGCAGATTTATTATGGGTAAAAGGCACTACAGCCTGCCAGAACTTATCGTATATAGACCGACTTATGTTTTCATTTTTGCTTTGCTCTCCCAGTATATACCATACCCCAACCAGCCAAATGAAGAAAACAGTGTTTGACAAATCACACTTTATTATTGATGTGGGGCAACATATGAGCTTAGACTGCAACAAGTAATCCACCTCAGATTCCAAAACAATTCTCAAGCCTGAATTAACTTATCAATTAACATAATTATTATATATGAATGCTTACATGAACATCCCAAACAAATAACTGTACAGCAGCATAAAAGAACATCAAAAGGCATACTTATATGAGAAGATTTTTCCAACTCACCTTTTTATCTACTGAGAGAGCAGCTTGGACAAATTCAGGACCAAATGCAGAACACTTTACTGCCTCTTTTATTTGTTCAGATTCACCATAAGATCTGTATAGTGAAGAAATATATTCCACAGAACCGATAGATGCCTTAGCAAACTCATTTTCATTGTCTCTTGCCTGTAATAGAAATAGATGAGTGTCAACCTAACATACCAAGATCCAAGTTATCTTATGCTTCGTACTGACCAAACAACACACAATGTACATTCTAATTGTTCAATCTACGAGAAACATACCCATAGCATAATGAGTAAATAGGGATGCGATGAGTATGTGTTGCTTATAGTAAATGAAAGATCAATGGCATTTTTCAGTAAAACACTTTGACTTCTTCCACTCTTGCCTTTCCACCCAAATGAGATCATTAAACCAATTTGATCAACACGTCTACACCATCCAAACTTGATACATCATCTCATTATCCTATTTTAAGGGTGTTCCTCTCATGATACAATTATGCAATTCAGCTAATACAAAACAAACCATCCAGCCAAATAACACAATTTTTCGAAAACCACTCTCATTTATGAACCTTCACAACACCAAACAATGACTAGGACCAATTCTAGAGAGCATGAGAAATCCAAAAAAAAATGTATATGCACTATATCGATTTCAATATTAACCTTGGCATATTTAAATTTAGAAAATGCTCCCAAAATAAAATTTCCCTGCAAATTAAGCATATTTACAATGGCTTCCATATTCCAAAATAACAAACATTACACATAGAGATACAGTGGCCAACCCTGCCTGTCCACTGTGGCAGTCAAGCCTACAATAATAACCCGCCAACAGAAAATTCTTCCTTGATATATCTACCAATTTCCATGACTTTGCTGGTGGAAATATATATCTAAGATACACATACCTTTATGCCACTCAAAGTAGCAACAACTCCTCTACCAGGTAAGCTCTCAAAACTCTCAACAGCAACCACTGGGAGGTCTCTCCCAACAGAGTGTTTTAAAACTGCCCTGTGAATCATACAATCAATATCAAATTGCTGCTATAAATTATTCTACAAAAAATCATGACATACATGAGACTGTAAAGAACATAAACTAAACATTATGAGCTTGAACATCAAGCTTAAAATAGTGGCAGGAGACAATAAAGTTTACACCAAGTTTAAGGGCATATGATAGAATTCTTGTTCGCACCTCATCTATAAGCTAATGAAAATCAAGCATGGTACACACTATATTGGGATTGCAAGGATTCATCGCCACTGATTAGCAGTGGATTCATACCACTTTTTTCAACGTGTATCGTGTGGACTCGTAGCACTTGAAGGACAGACTAGTCAAACATATCTTTCTATGAAGCTAAAATTAGAAAATACGTAAAAAAAGGTCTTGCATATTTGCATTCCTTCTTTCGTTTTTGCAAGCACATATTTGAATTTCACAATGAAGAAAACCACAATATTGTTTTTAAAGTACACTAGCAGAACATAGCACATTAAATTGTACATTGGATGATTCTAGTCGACGTCAAACCAGACACAATTGAATACTAAAGTAATTACTGATAAATAGTTTAAAATGAACTAGCAGATTTCTTTCATCAAAGCACTCTGATGAAAATCTGGCTGTCAGCAGAGTATTGGCCTGGATGGCTGGATTGGGTATAAATTCAATGCAGGTATAGTAATTATCAATACATTTAACCCAAGGGAACTAGTGTTCAAGGGGTTGCATAGTTCTAATTCATAATGATGCATGCAAAAAAAATAAAACAAATAAATATGACCCTTGGGAAAATTATCCATTTTCCTCACCTTCCAATAGGATGGGTTGTTCCTTTCTCCATAGCTGCAGCAACAGCTAGAGCTTCACTTTCACAGTTCGGAGTACAACAAGAAGGGTCAACACCATTACTCGCATCCAAATGTCCATGAATGGGCTCGATTGCTTTGCACATAAGCTTCCCAGTTGTTAATGTGCCTGTCTTGTCAAAAGCAATAGACTGACAAGAAGATAGGGCATCTAAGACATGCCCACCTTTCAATAAAATTCCCTACAGAGGAATAAAGAAGAGAATAATTCCACTATCACACTCTGGAAGAAGGTTCATTCAAGAAACAGGAGCATGGGTCATAGTAAATGCTACTATGACCAAGATACCACAGTTTGATAAGATGGGCTCAAAGTAATAACTGATATCTTCCCATGCACACAGCAACAGCACTAATATAATTGTAGAACAATAAACAATTCAGATTAATATGCTCTTATCTCTCACAGCCCTTGTGCACATAACCATAAAACAGAAAAAATGAGTCGAAAATATCCCAGTAAAATACTGATAAAAATTAGAATAAACAACTAGATGATGTCACAAAATTTAGAGGTCGAAAAAGCACTGCTTATACCAACTGAAGAAAATAATCAATAAAGCTAAGAACGTCGAAACTTTCAGACAGTACCTTACTTGCAAGAGAACTGATTGCAGTGGCATATGCTAATGGAGCTACTGCCAATGCACACGGAGATGCAGCCACCATGAGTCCTAATCCACGGTAAATTGAACCCCTACAAACTAAAGAAAATGTCAGAGCACAGAAAGCTCAATCCTAGAGTCCAGTGCATCAGTTCAGTACAAATTGCCAAATCATCAGTACTAAATTTTCTGAAGCATGAAGT
Source organism: Triticum dicoccoides (assembly GCF_002162155.2). Lineage (NCBI taxonomy): Eukaryota > Viridiplantae > Streptophyta > Magnoliopsida > Poales > Poaceae > Triticum > Triticum dicoccoides. The sequence goes on along the minus strand of NC_041393.1, from coordinate 607,827,484 downwards.
ATTTGTAAAAACACCAACACAGTATGTCATGTGACCTTAGGGGAATACCTGAGTTACCGAAAAAGGGCCAATTAAAGAGGAATGGTCCCAGTAGTGCAACAGCCAAAGACAGAGCCACGACAACTTTGCTATAATGCTCCCCAAACTCATCTAACCATCTTTGCAACTTTGGCTTGTTTAGCTGGCCCTCTTCAGTCAGCTGGACAATTCTGTTGAGTGTTGAATCCTCCCATGATTTGGTCACCTAGAACAAAGGTAACCGAATAAGAGCATAAAAAGGTAACATTCTGGAAGGAGTACGCCAAACGTAATAAACTGCGCTAACTTAATGCTATGTTAGGAGAAAAAGGAATAGCATATTTGTTGCTGGTAACTACCAACAAATACAATTAGGTTTGTCCATTCTGTAAAAAATAATTAGGTTTGTTTCTCGTTTTCTACAATATCACAGAATTCCTGTCAGTCTGGAATGGTTTCATCTCGTCAAGATGGCTATGCAGTACCAACCATGACTAGCAAGTTAAATATTACAGACCTGCTATTAAATAACTGTAATCACGTTTGTGTGTGAGCAGTATAGCAGTACATCACATCCTAATATCCTATTTACGAGAATAAAGCAAGATAAGAAAATGAAGCATTCAGGACTAATGAACAAAATGAGCAAAGAAAAATGAACTTGGAAACGATCTCTTCGCTGAAAAAAGAAAAGGCCTGACCTTTACAATCATCATTCCTTCCAAATTCCTGGCTCCACCTGGTATAGCATCCCCCACAGTTCTCTCAACAGGTTTTGTTTCACCAGTGAGGTGTTCTATGGTGATTGTGGATGATCCTTGGTAAACTTCTCCATCAACAGGCACAGCCTAATGAATAGAAGAACTGCGCCACAATGAGATAAAATTCCCAACGAACTAGACTAGACAAATAGCATCTACATGAAAAAGGAATAGAAGAAGATAGGATATAGCATTATGCTCAGTTAGTAACATGAAGGCAGTCCAATTGAAAGAAAGACAATAACAATGTGATGATCGTGAAGAGACTATGAAATGAACAAAAAAAATAGGAATACAGGGAGTTTTAAATAAACAAACAACACACCTCACCAGCTCTGACCAAAATATGAGAACCCACTTCAAGGTCATGCACAGGAACTTTTGCATAATTTAGATTTGAAAAGTGTGCCAACTCGTCTCCACTTGTTTCTAACAACAGTGCAAATTCTGGATGATTTTCCTTAAGTTCCCTCACATCATACATTGACTTGCTTGTAAAGTACTCTTCAGCTATAAGAAATAACGTCAAAAGAGAAAACTATCAGTGAATTCATAAACATGAGCCAAAATGGGGATAATTTTGAAGAGCATCACAAACATGTACCGATATGAGCTAAGTTAAACATTGCAAGAAGTAAACCACCCTCCAATGAGTTTCCCATAAATATAGAAGCAAATGCTGCAAGAGCCATAAGTACATGGATATTTATTTTGCCATCTGCAATATCTACAAGAGCGTCAAGTGCTGCAGAAACCTACAATGAAAACAGGAAAAATGTCACATAAGCATTCCACAGACAAGCAATCTCAAAGCAACAAACATCTGTTTTTTCTGTATTAAGGAGCAGAGCCAGCATAGCACTTCCCTGTTCAATGGAATGTAACTAGAGCGATTTTCTTCGCAAACAGTGGCTCTAATTGTAACAAACCACTATAGAAGAGATTTCTGAAGTTTGGAAATGAAATTTTCCATGGTGTGCATTATTATCGAGTAAATGAATATACCTCCTCATTTTCAATTTTTATTTTCAGTATGTTTCTGTGTTCGTCTGCAGTCTGCTGGTAGACCTGATATGCAGCCTGCACTAGATATTACCCCCAAACCAGTACTATGGTATCAAAGTTATCAACTCAGTTGTTCAGAAGTTTAGTTGAATTCACACTGGTCAATTCTAACAGCTTGAACGAGAGCTTTAAGGTTCCATAATGGCATCACATTAGCAGTTCCTCCATAATCTCTTAAGAGAAAATTTCTCAACAAAATTCAATGTCATGAAATGAAAGCATTCACTAAAACTTTCTCTGATGAACAAAATCCTCAGAATATGCTAGTTAGAAGTCAATTGAAGTCACAACGGCATGGTTCTAACTAGATTGGCATTGGTGCTTCAACTGCTCCTATGTACTCTTCCTAACTACTCCTTAATACAGTAACTAAGAGCTGGGAAGAGTCAGCGGATCTTACCCCGACAAGAGGGAAGGCGATGGCGATGAGCGCGGCCGGCAGGCGCCCGACTGAGTTGAGCAGCGGGATGTGCGGGCAGACGGCGGCCATCAGGAGAAGGCCGAGGGAGATGCAGCAGAGCTGCAGGTGCTCCCGCAGCGCGTCAGCGACGTCGGCCCACCCGATCGCCCTGGCCATCCGCATGACCGCCGCGCCCCCGCCTCCCCCCTGCACGTCCACCCCGCCGTGGCCGTGGCCGTGGTGGCCATGGCTGTGGCCGTGGCCGTGGCCGTGCCCATGCCCGTGGTGGTGGTGGTGGTCGCCGTGGGCGCGGGGGGTGAAGAGCAGGGAGCGGCGCGAGGCGACGAGGAGCGGGGGTCTGGGGTCCAGGGACAGCGACGCGGAGGGCAGGTGGGGGGCGCGGCGGCGGCGGAGGTGGGGGAAGGGAGGGGGCCTCGAGACGCGGAGGAGGTGCGCGGGGCGCGGGAGCGGCGGGGCGGAGGAGGAGCACGCGGCGGAGGCGGTGAGGAACTGCATCGCTGCTCGCGGCGCGGCGGGGCGGGGCGGGGGATCGCGGCGGCGGTGCCGAGGGGCGTGTGCCGTGTGGTGATGGTGGTGGACTAGTGGTGGTGGTGAGCAGCTCAGGGGAGGGGGAGAGGAGGAGGAGGTGGGCTGGTCCACGGCTCGGCCTTGGACTTTTGCGCCGAGGGGCGTGTGGACGACGGGGACGCTGCGAGCCGGACGATGGCAACACTGTCGTCACGGTGTCGATGGGTGACCCCGACCGTCGATTCTCCGAGCTCTCGTGGCACCAACTTGGGGGGGTGATCAAGGAGATTCGATGCTGAAATTCGAAAATTATGAATTTTTATTCTGTTCAAAACCCTCAACAAAAATGTTCAGCTCCAATTCATGTAAGCAACTATTCCCTACAATCATTTAGATCACTAGAATGATCTAAATGATTTTATATTTCTCTACCGAGCGAGTACTAGTACATGTCGAGCGATCGGAGTGCGAAAACAACTACTCCCTCCATTTTTATATATAAGGCCACGAACTCATATTACAGGTATCAAGGTAAAATTAATGGCTACTTAAACCAATATTGCAAACTAGTCTTTTCTCCTTGCTTAACGTGTTAATTAATGTGTATTTTTTTCTCCAACGCACAACAGGACAACTTTCTCACCCCTCGTTGGTTGATTAATACGGTGCATGCAAATCAATCTTCTCACTCCTGCATGCATGCATGAGGTATTAATGTCTTCGGTTGCTAGTACGAGGCAAACCTCATCAATTTTACGATTTGTGTTTTTTTTGAACATCAGTACAGACACAAGCGCTCATATACACGTGCATACACTCATTCCTATGAACGCACACACGCACACCCTACCCTTATGAGCACCTCCGAAAGACCGAGCCAGCATATCATCTTGAGATTTACGAAGTCACCGTAGGCGCCTCGTTGTCGACGGGAACGTCTCCTCCCACTGAATGCGCATCACCGGAAATCCTGAAATAAATCCAGGAATAAATGCGAGCACCAGGATTTGAAACCTGGTGGGCTGGGGATACCACAGTCCCTCTAACCATCCAACCACAGGTTGGTTCGCAATTTTACGATTTGTGTTAGTGGCCTTGTATAGCTGCAAATTGTAATTTTGATAGTGGCCTTGTGTTGAGATGTAGCTATTGCATATATATTTCTTGTACAACAAGCCCTCCTCCTTCCATGTATAGTTGAGAACGTGGATGTCCTATGTACTTATATATACATGCATATTGCACCCGATCAATATATCGTGAGTTGCATAATATTCTACATGGTATCAGACTACCTATGATCCCTGCCCTAGCCACGTCGCCGTCGCTTCCTTGCCGCCGCCGCTAGCCTCCTTGCACGCCTGCGTCGCTGATCACTCGCCGTCGCGCTGCCCTCCTACCCCGCTACGCCCGCATCGCCCCGCTCCGCCCGCGTCGCCCGCCCCTGCCGTCGTCGTAGCCTGCTATCCCGCCTCACGATTGCTTCTGCTTCCGCTCGCCCCGCATGCCTGCTTCCACCTGCTGCTAGCCGCGCTAACCAGCCGCCTCTAGTCGCCTTCTGCCGCCTGCTGCTTCCACTAGCCGCTCGTCGTGCACCAAAACCCTAACCCTACCTAGTCGTGTCCGAAACCGCCGCCATGTCTGGTTTCAATCTCTCCCACCGGTCCGCCGCCTCCACCCCTTCGGTCGTGCGTCCACCGAACCCCTTCGACTCCTCCGCCGGTTCCTCCACTGCCATCATGCCCGACCCGGGCTACATCCATGATGTTCCCATCGAACGTCGCGTTTCGGTCATCCTCTCCCACAAAGAGGCGAACTTTTATGCCTGGAAGACATACTTCAATCTCCTATTTCATGAGTATAACCTGCGGGACCACATCGATGGCACCGCCAACCTCTTCGTCCTGAACCGCGACGCCGACTGGCTGGCGATCGACGCCACCATCATCAGGTGGCTCTTCCTCACCGTGTCCAAGGACATCTTCCACACCGTCGTTCACGACAAGGATGATGCATGCACGGTGTGGAACAAGATCGTCGGCCTCTTCACCGACAATAAGCTCCAATGGATCGTCTTTCTGCAGCTGGAGTTTTTCGGGTGTCACCAAAACGACTCCTCCGTCGACGACTACTGCATGCGCCTCAAGACTCCCTCCGACAAGCTCAACGACATCGGCTTCAAGGTGGGCGACGAGCTGCTCCTCTCCACCCTCACCGCCGGCCTCAATAAGGATCTCAGCAACGCCGCCTCCAACCTCACCCTCATGGCGAACCCTACCTACGAGCGCGTGGTGGCATATCTCTGTCTCGAGGAACGCCGGTTGAAGCATCTTCGCTCTCGTGCTGTTCACACCGCCTTCGCCGCCGGCTACTCACGTGGCGACCCTGCACCCGCGGGCGCACCCCCTGACTTTCCGGTGACGTTCCAGGCACCCCGACCCGCGGCTCCTCCTGCGCCGCATGGCGCCTATGGCACACCGTACCAGCCACAGCCTCTGGCTCCCGCGGCTCTTCCCAACACCCGCAGCAGCAGCAGCAGCAGCCGCGCGAGCGGCGCCGTGGCCGTGGGAAAGGCCAACAACAACAACAACAGTCGCGCGTCGGGGCTCCCCAACAGTAG
>NC_041393.1:607791429-607821823 GCF_002162155.2 Triticum dicoccoides | reverse complement strand
TCCTCGGGCCTGAACCATCTGGCCATCAGGCCTTCTTCGCGAGTCAGCAACCCGGCCCGGTCGCCCCACAGCCCTACTACTCCCCCGCTCCGGTTGGCTACGGCGGGCCAAACCCTAGCGCTGGAGTGACCGGCTACGCGGGCTACCAAGCGTCGGTCTCCTATGATATGGCTCTACTTGCTACACTGCATCAACAGCCTCTAACCGGGGCTTATTCCGGCGGTGGTGACTGGTTTATGGACACCGGTGCCTCTTCACATATGGCCGCTTATCCGGGTAACCTCTCTTCCGTGTCTCCTATTCACACTTCCTCTCGTATCATTGTCGGTAATGGCCTGGTCTCCCTATCACTCACATTGGTTCCACTAGTTTTCCCTCAAACTCTAGACCACTTTATCTTAATAATGTTCTTGTGTCTCCTGAACTTATTCAAAACTTAGTCTGTGTCTGTAAACTTTCTTGTGATAACTCTGTAACTGTGGAATTTGACGAAGTTGGTTTTTTTGTTAAGGACGCTCTCATCCGGATGGTTCTTCACCGCTGTGACAGCCCCGACGATATGTACTCCGTACAGCCTCCATCATCCACACATGTTGGGCCAGTCACTCTTTCTGTCGGCGTCGATCTTTGGCACGCCCGTCTTGGTCATCCTAGCTCCACCGCTCTTCGTCAAATAATTAGGGATTTTTCTTTTACATGTAATAAAACGGATGCGCACTCTTGTCACGCATGCCGTCTGGGCAAACATGTTCGCCTTCCCTTTAGTGCTTCATCCATAGTTGCATTGTTTCCTTTTGAGTTAATCCATAGTGATGTCTGGACCTCTCCTGTTGCTAGTAATACTGGTTTTTCATATTATCTTGTTATCTTAGATGACTACTCTCACTTTGTGTGGACCTTTCCATTGCGTAAAAAGTCCGAAGTTGTTGCCACCCTTACTGTCTTCTACTCTTATGTGTCTACGCAATTTGGTCGCCCTATTCGCGCCTTGCAAACTGATAACGGGAAAGAGTTCGACAACACCACCATCTGCAACCTTCTCTCCACGCATGGCACAATTTTCCGGCTTACATGTCCTTACACTTCACAGCAGAACAGTCGGGCTGAACGGATTCTTCGCACTCTTAACGATTGCGTCTGTACCCTCCTCTTCCATGCATAATTGCAACCTCGCTTCTGGCCCGACGCTCTCGCTACTGCCACCCTTCTCATTAACCTTCGTCCATGTCGCACTCGCTGGAATTTTACACCACACCATCTTCTCTTTGGTTCCCCTCTGTGACGCCCCCGATTCAATCGTACACTAATCATACACGCAAATGTGTACGATCAAGATCAGGGACTCACGGGAAGATATCACAACACAACTCTAGACACAAATTAAAATAACACAAGTTTTATATTACAAGCTAGGGGCCTCGAGGGCTCGAATACATAAGCTCGAAAACACAAGAGTCAGCGGAAGCAACAATATCTGAGTACAGACATGAGTTAAACAAGTTTGCCTTAAGAAGGCTAGCACAAAAGCAACAACGATCGAAAAGGCAAGGCCTCTTTCCTGGGAGCCTCCTAACTACTCCTGGTCGTCGGCGTCCGTCACGTGGTAGAAGGTACCCTCGGGGTAGTAGTAGTCGTCGGCAGTGGCAGCGGTCTCAGGGGCTCCGTCATCTGGTTGCATCAAACGGATATGGGGGAAAAAGAAAGCAAAGCAAACGTGAGTACTCATCTGAAGTACTCAGCAAGCAAGGATCTACACTACATATGCAACATTATCAAAGGAAATGCTGTATATGTGGACTGGGCTGCAGAAATGCCAGAATAGAGGGGAGAGCCTAGTCCTATCAAAGACTAGCATCTTCAGCATCTTCAGCGATCTTGCAGCATTAGAAGAGTGCAGACTAGCATAAAGTAAAATAGCAGTAGTGTCATCAACCTCGCCCAGAGATTCTTCCTTGACTCCCTGTGAGAAAGCAATCCCAGAGCCATACTATCCATTTCTCATCTCAAGTATCCAGTTCTAGTTGTATCAATCGGGATACAACTCCAAGTGTCTGTTACCGTAGGACAGGCTATCGATAGATGTTTTCCTCCCTACAGGGGTGCACCAACTTACCCACAACGCTCGATTAACTCCGGCCGGACACACTTTACTGGGTCATGCCCGGCCTCGACCAAACGATATGCTACAACCCGACCTAGGCTTAATAAAGAGGTCAGCACGCCGGTCTACATCCTAAGCACGCAGGGGTGACGATCCCATCGCCCTTTGCACTCCTGCACGTTGCGTACGCGGGCGGTGAGCAGACCTAGCTACCTCCTTAAAAAAGGCAGGTGCTTATGTAGTCCAACCCAGCGTGCGCCGCTCAGTCGCTGACGTCTATTAAGCTTTGGTTGATGCATATGACGCAGAACACCCATACTATGCCCACGTGATGGTTAGTGCTATCAGGCCAGAGGCCCCTCGGATCAAATATCCAAATCGTAGTGGATTAGTAGCGCGTGGTAACGAGCAGAGACTCACGATCGATGTGACCCCGTCGCCCCGTCTCGAGGACTTGAGGCAAGGGCTAAGAATGCCCGGCCACGCCTCGTCATTAACTCGCGGGCACCTTCCAGGTCAACCCGACTCCACATCACTCGCAATTAAGCTCACGCGGTTACCCCTCAGGGCCGAGCCGTCTTTAGTAACACGGTTCAGTGTAAAGTCATAGTAACCATAGTAACCGTGTGTCTAACACCAAGGGGAACCCTGAGGAATCACCCTCGATGGAATTCCACCTGATGTTATCATCAAGGAGAACGAAGGAGGAATCACTCTCGAGGTCCACTCTTGTGGAGTTGCATGACAGTGTCGTTTATCGGGAGTGGAGAAGGAGGAATCACCCTCGATGACCATAACCGATGAACTAACCTACAAGGTTAACATCAGAAGTGCTGATGAGGCATCACCCTCGGCACTCGATAGTAACCCAGTAGTGTCGAGCAACTAAGGGAAAGTGATGTGCGGTGCTGGGGCCTGGTCTTCGATCCCGTTGATCGGGTCTTCTGATAATCCAGTAGGCAGTCAGGACAAAGTGGGGGTCTTTGATGGGTCTCTACCCAGCCTATACTAAATAGTTTAGGATAGGTAGGTAGGTAACAACAGCAGGTTACAATAAACAGGCTATCCAGCAGAAATAGGATAACAATAGTAGCAGCAGATTCTAATGCAAGCATAAGAGAGATAAAGTAGGCGATATCGGTATGCTCAAAAGGGGGGTGCTTGCCTAGAAGCTCTGCAGCAAAGGCCTGGTCGTCAACTGTGTAGTCGTACTCCGGAGTTGCGTCGGTCTCGGGGACTATGTCGGTACCGGGATCTACCGATAGAGAAGAGGGGAGGAAACAAATAAACACACGAGAATAAAAGCAATCACATAGCAAGGCATGGTAATACGCCTCCCTTGCACCTCAGTTCATTTACTCCGCTCGACCTCTCCCTCTCTCGCTCGAGCTCTCTGACTTAGCGCCGCTGCTAATCACCATCGTCGCCGGTGAGGAAGAGCTTAGCTGCCTTGACCTCGTCGTCGTTGTACTCGCACCAACCGCGGAAATCTTCACCTCAGTCGCCGCCGTAGCTGTCTTCCTCCGCCAAGTTAGGTCGTGGAAGATCTGAACGGATGAGCTTCTCCAGTTCATCTCTCTGTTCGCCGTGTTCTTCGTCAAGGGTAAATAAAATCGCTTTTACTACCCTTGTTGATTCTAATGATTCACACAAAATCTTCAGAGGTGTTTATTCTTCAATCTTAACATTCTTAAACACCACAATTGCATCTGTTCTTGATCTTTCTCCCTAAGATGTACTTTTCTTCAAGATTCCTCAATTGTGTGGATTTCCAATCTATACAACTCTGGAACCTAAGACAAGAACTCTTAGTGAAATTCTTCAAGACTCCCTGGTCAAATTCCTCAAACTTGATTTCTTTTAAAAACAAATTCCGAGAACGCATATGACCTCTTCAAATTCTTCGCACCTATACTCTATTCACAGGTACACATGTCCGCTGCTGAATCACTAGGTTCTCATCAACTTAACTCATTTGCAGCGTTCCTCGAAGAAAAACTGCATACTTCTTCAGAGACATCTATTGCTCAGAATCCTCAGCTGAAGAAAATGGCAGAGGAAAAGCGTCCTCAGAAGGGAGGCAAGAGCCTGAAACAAACACAACGTTCGAAATCCCTAAAGACATCTATGCAGATTACTGCACTGCTGATGAGGCCACTCATGGCAAGGAGAACAAGAACCAGCGCAAAGTGCGCATTCAGCGGATTGAACGGCGATGGGCACGGGAATGGAGGGATTACCACTATGTAACCCCCAAATACATGAAGAAATTCACAGTAAATCCTCCACGCCCAAGACCTCCACTGGCACTAGGCCAAGAAGCCGATCCCTCTAGCATCAGAAGAGGTGAGGAATTTCCTAAAGAATGGGCCAAGCGCCAAAGGAAATTGGCTAAAGCAGGAAAGGAAGCAATGAAGAAATTCAACGAAGATTCTGCTGCTGCTGCTGCTGAAGCATCTGTTAGTCAGCCTAAAAAGGCTATAAAAAATAAATCTGCAGTAAAGCCAACTTCCTCTGCAATGCCCTCACGGCCCAGCTCCTCAATGCCCTCACGGTCCAGCTCATCAAAACCCTCAGGGTCTTCTTGTTGAGGAACGTAGCAGAAATTCAAAATTTTCCTACGAGTCACCAATATCTATCTATGGAGAAACTAGCAACAAGAGAGAGGGGAGTGCATCTACATACCCTTGTAGATCTCTAAGCGGAAGCGTTCAAGAGAACGGGGTTGAAGGAGTCGTACTCATCGTGATCCAAATCACCAGAGATCCTAGTGCCGAACGGACGACACCTCCGCGTTCAACACACGTACAGCCCGGGGACGTCTCCTCCTTCTTGATCCAGCAAGGGGAGAGGAGAAGTTGAGGTAGAGCTCCGGCAGCACGACGGCGTGGTGGTGGAGCTTGCAGTTCTCTGGCAGGGCTTCGCCAAGCACTACTACTACTACGGAGGTGTTGGGGAGGGAGAGGGCTGCGCCAGGGGCAAGGGTGAAGCTCCCATGCGCCTCCCCACTATATATAGGGGTGGAGGGGGCTGGTTTCTTGCACTCCAAATCCATTGGGGCGTTGGCAAAGGTGGGAGGAAAGAAATCCCATCATTTCCTTCCCCACCAATTGTTATCCCCCCTTTTTAGGGATCTTGATCTTATCCCTTCGGAATATGATCTTATTCCTTCTAAGGGGGGATCTTGGTGCGCCTTGACCAAGGGTGTGGGGCCTTGCCCCCACTACCCACGTTCATGTGGGTCCTCCCATGCTGGTAGGCCCCACTTCGGAACCTTCTAGAACCTTCCCGGTACAATACCAAAAAATCCCGAACATTTTCCGGTGGCCAAAATAGGACTTCCCATATATAAATCTTTATCTTCGGACCATTCCGGAACTCCTCGTGATGTCCGGGATCTCATCCGGGACTCCGAACAACATTCGGTAACTGCACACCAATTCCCATAACAACTCTAGCGTCACCGAACCTTAAGTGTGTAGACCCTATGGGTTCGGGAATCAGGCAGACATGACCGAGACAACTCTCTGGCCAATAACCAACAGCGGGATCTGGATACCCATGTTGGCTCCCACATGTTCCACGATGATCTCATCGGATGAACCATGATGTCAAGGATTCAAGCAATCCCGTATACAATTCCCTTTGTCTAGCGGTATTGTACTTACCCGAGATTCGACCGTCGGTATGCCGATACCTTGTTCAATCTCGTTACCGGCAAGTCTCTTTACTCGTTCCGTAACACATCATCCCGTGATCAACCCCGTGGTCACATTGTGCACATTATGATGATGTCCTACCGAGTGGGCCCAGAGATACCTTCCCGTCAACCAGAGTGACAAATCCCAGTCTCGATTCGTGCCAACCCAACAGACACTTTCGGAGATACCTATAGTACACCTTTATAGCCACCCAGTTACGTTGTGACGTTTGGTACACCCAAAGCATTCCTACGGTATCCGGGAGTTGCACAATCTCATGGTCTAAGGAAATGATACTTGACATTAGAAAAGCTTTAGCATACGAACTACACGATCTTTGTGCTAGGCTTAGGATTGGGTCTTGTCCATCACATCATTCTCCTAATGATGTGATCCCGTTATCAACGACATCCAATGTCCATGGTCAGGAAACCGTAACCATCTATTGATCAACGAGCTAGTCATCTAGAGGCTTACTAGGGACTTGGTGTTGTCTATGTACCCACACATGTATCTGAGTTTCCTATCAATACAATTATAGCATGGATAATAAACGATTATCATGAACAAGGAAATATAATAATAATAACTAATTTATTATTGCCTCTAGGGCATATTTCCAATAGTCTCCCACTTGCACTAGAGTCAATAATCTAGTTCACATTGCCATGTGATTAACATTGACAGGTCACATCGCCATGTGACCAACATCCAAAGAGTTTACTAGTGTTACTAAACTAGTTCACATCACCATGTGATTAAGACTCAATGAGTTCTGGGGTTTGATCATGTTTTTCTTGTGAGAGAGGTTTTAGTCAACGGGTCTGCAACATTCAGATCTGTATGTATTTCGCAATTCTCTATGTCATATTGTAAATGTTGCTTACACGCTCCACTTGGAGCTATTCCAAATGGTTGCTCCACTATACGTATCCGGTTTGCTACTCAGAGTCATTCGGACATGTGTTAAAGCTTGCATCGACGTAACCCTTTACTCTGAACTCTTTATCACCTCCATAATCGAGAAACATGTCCTTTATTTACTCCAAGGACAATTTTGACCGTTGTCCAATGATCCATTCCTGGATCATTCTTGTACCCCTTGACTGACTCATGGCAAGGCACACTTCCGGTGCGGTACACAGCATATCATACTATAGAGCCTACGTCTGAAGCATAGGGGACGACCTTCGTCCTTTCTCTCTCTTCTGCCGTGGTCAAGCTTTAACTCTTAACTTCATACCTTACAACTCAGGCAAGAACTCCTTCTTTGACTGATCCATCTTGAACACCTTCAAGATCATGTCAAGGTATGAGCTCATTTGAAAGTACCATTTAGCGTTTTTTAGTCTATCCTCATAGATCTTGATGCTCAATGTTCAAGCAGCTTATTCCAGGTTTTCTATTGAAAAACACTTTTCAAATAACCCTATATGCTTTCCAGAAATTCTACATCATTTCTGATCAACAATATGTCAACAACATATACTCATCAGAAATTCTATAGTGCTCCCACTCACTTCTTTGGAAATACAAGTTTCTCATAAACTTTGTATAAACCCAAAATCTTTGATCATCTCATCAAAGCATACATTCCAACTCTGAGATGCTTACTCCAGTCCTTAGAAGGATTGCTGGAGCTTTGCATATTTGTTAGCGTTCTTCAGGATTGACAAAACCTTCTGGTTGTATCACATACAACCTTTCCTCAAGGATATCGTCGAGGAAACAATGTTTTGACATCTTATCTGCAAGATTTCATAAATCATGCAGTAATTGCTAATATAATTCCAACAGACTCTTAGCATCGCTACAAGTGAGAAAGTCTCATCGTAGTCAACTCCTTGAACTTGTCGGAAAACATCTTAACGACAAGTCGAGCTTTCTTAATGGCGATACTTACCATCATTGTCTATCTTCCTTTTAAAATCCATCTGTACCCAACGGCCTTACGACCATCAAGTATTTCTTCCAAAGTCATGGATCCTCTCTCGAATTTTATGGCCTCGAGCCTCTCCATAGCTCGTAGGTTCATTGTTGTCTAGCAACATGACCTCTAAGACAGGATTGCGTACCACTCTGAAGTAGTACGCGTCCTTGTCGACCTACGTGGTCCGGTAGTGACTTGATCCGAAGCATCATGATCACTGTCATCAGCTTCCACTTCAATTGGTGTAGGTTCCACATGAACAACTTCCTGTGCCCTGCTACTCACTGGTTGAAGTGATGGTTCAATAAACTCATCAAGTCTCCACCATCCTCCCACTCAATTCTTTCGAGAGAAACTTTTCCTCGAGAAAGGACCCGTTTCTAGAAACAATTACTTTTGCTTCCAGATCTGAGATAGGAGGTATACCCAATTGTTTTGGGTGTCCTATGAAGATGCATTTTTATCCGCTTTGGGTTCGAGCTCATCAACCTGAAACTTTTTCACATAAGCGCCGCAGCCCCAAACTTTTAAGAAACGACAACTTAGGTTTCTCCAAACCATAGTTCAAACGATGTCGTCTCAATGGAATTACATGGTGCCCTATTAAAGTGAATGCGGTTGTCTCTAATGCCTAACCCATGAACGATAGTGGTAATTCGATAAGATACATCATGGTACGCACTATATCCAATAGGGTGCAAATATGATGTTCGGACACACCATCACATTATGGTGTTCCAGGCGGTATTAATTGTGAAACAATTTCCACAATGTCTTAATTGCGTGCCAAAGCTCATAACTCAGATACTCATCTCTATGATCATATCATAGACATTTTATCCTCTTGTCACGATGATCTTCAACTTCACTCTGAAATTACTTGAACCACTCAATAATTCAGACTTGTGTTTCATCAAGTAAATATAATCAACATCTACTCGAATCATCTGTGAAGTAAGAACATAACGATATTCATTGCATGCCTCGGTACTCATTGGACTGCACACATCAAAATGTGTTACTTCCAACAGGTTGCTATCTTGTTCCATCTTACTGAAAACGAGGCTTTTCAGTCATCTTGCCCATGTGGTATGATTTGCATTTCTCAAGCGATTCAAAATCAAGTGAGTCCAAACGATCCATCTGCATGGAGTTTCTTCATGCGTATACACCAATAGACATGGCCCGCATGTCTCAAACTTTTCAAAAACGAGTGAGTCCAAAGATCCATCAACATGGAGCTTCTTCATGCGTTTTATACCAATATGACTTACATGGCAGTGCCACAAGTAAGTGGTACTATCATTACTATCTTATATCTTTTGGCATGAAAATGTGTATCACTATGATCGAGATTCAATGAACCATTCTTTTAGGTGCAAGACCATTGATGGTATTATTCAAATAAATAGAGTAACCATTATTCTCCTTACATGAATAACCGTATTGCGATAGACATAATCCAATCATGTCTATGCTCAACGCAAACACCAAATAACAATTATTTAGGTTTAACACCAATCTCGATGGTAGACGGAGCAAGCGATGCTTGATCACATCAACCTTGGAAACACTTCCAACACACATCGTCATCTCACCTTTAGCTAGTCTCTGTTTATTCCGTAGCTCTTTTATTTCGAGTTACTAACACTTAGCAACCGAACCGGTATCTAATACCCTGGTGCTACTAGGAGTACTAGTAAAGTACACATTAACATAATGTATATCCAATATACTTCTATCGACCTCGCCAGCCTTCTCATCTACCAAGTATCTAGGGTAATTCTGCTCCAGTGGTTGTTCCCCTTATTACAGAAGCACTTAGTCTCGGGTTTGGGTTCAACCTTGGGTTTCTTCACTGGAGCAACAACTGATTTGTCGTTTCATGAAGTACCCCTTCTTGCCCTTGCCCTTCTTAAAACTAGTGGTTTCACTAACCATCAACAATTGATGCTCCTTCTTGATTTCTACATTCGCGGTGTCGAACATTGCGAATAGATCAAGGATCATTATATCTATTTTCCGGTGGCCAAAATAGGACTTCCCATATATAAATCTTTACCTCCGGACCATTCTGAAACTCCTTGTGATTTCCGGGATCTCATCCGGGACTCCGAAAAACATTCAGTAACTGCACACCAATTCCCATAACAACTCTAGCATCACCGAACCTTAAGTGTGTAGACCCTACGGGTTCGGGAATCATGCAGACATGACCGAGACAGCTCTCTGGCCAATAACCAACAGCGGGATCTGGATACCCATGTTGGCTCCCACATGTTCCACGATGATCTCATCGGATGAACCATGATGTCAAGGATTCAAGCAATCCCGTATACAATTCCCTTTGTCTAGCGGTATTGTACTTACCCGAGATTCGATCGTCGGTATGCCGATACCTTGTTCAATCTCGTTACCGGCAAGTCTCTTTACTCGTTCCGTAACACATCATCCCGTGATCAACCCCTTGGTCACATTGTGCACATTATGATGATGTCCTACCGAGTGGGCCCAGAGATACCTTCCCGTCAACCGGAGTGACAAATCCCAGTCTCGGTTCGTGCCAACCCAACAGACACTTCCGGAGATACCTGTAGTGCACCTTTATAGCCACCCAGTTATGTTGTGACGTTTGGTACACCCAAAGCATTCCTACGGTATCCGGGAGTTGCACAATCTCATGGTCTAAGGAAATGATACTTGACATTAGAAAAGCTTTAGCATACGAACTACACGATCTTTATGCTAGGCTTAGGATTGGGTCTTGTCCATCACATCATTCTCCTAATGATGTGATCCCGTTATCAACGACATCCAATGTCCATGGTCAGGAAACCGTAACCATCTATTGATCAACGAGCTAGTCATCTAGAGGCTTACTAGGGACTTGGTGTTGTCTATGTACCCACACATGTATCTGAGTTTCCTATCAATACAATTATAGCATGGATAATAAATGATTATCATGAACAAGGAAATATAATAATAATAACTAATTTATTATTGCCTCTAGGGCATATTTCCAACACTTCTGCTCAAGCAAAGCCCTCAGCTGCACCTTCAAAGTCCTCAGCACCAGTGCATCTTGCCACGTGCCAACGGACGACATGCTTTTCAATTGCTTCTGGAGCTTCGGCAAGTTCCTCAGCACAACCGCAGCTGCTGAAGAAAAAGGTCACTGCTAGACGCGGCACAAGGCCAAGTCCTCATAAGAAGCAGGTCGCCTTTGAAGTTCCGTCATCTGAAGACGAAGCTGATGATGAAGAGCTAGCTCAAATCATCAGAGACAGACAAAACCGGGCCGCTAGTGCCAAAGGCAGTGCTGTGCTGCTCTTGCTGGATCCAAAGAAGATCCTCGACTACATTGATCTTTGGCATAAAGATCCAAACACTCCCCTTCCTGATCTGAACCTCACACCAGGCCAAAGTCACGTGTTGACTGCTTTCGTAGCTGAAGAAAAATGGAAGTTTGAAAAGGCCAGATCAGTGAAGAAAGCTTAGTACAGAAAGGAGCATTATTTGAAGAAGAATGTGCTGAAAATGACAACTGAAGAACTTGTGACTATATAGTCAGAAATCAAAGCTCTCAGTGACGAATTTGATGCTTACAAAGCTGACTGGCTAGGAGCCAAAGTCAGATTCGTTAAACTGGCTAAAGGCCTCAAACCCAATGTTGTTGTTGAAGCGCAACAATAAGTTCCTCAGGGTGAAGCATCTACTCAGCCCACTGAAGAACATGCCAGCACCGCTGATGAAAATCAGGCTGCTGAAGAAACTGAAAGTACCAGGGTTGCTGATGATATTCCAGCTCCTGAAGAAATTGCCAGGGCAACCACTAGTGTTGCGCCTGAAGAACAAGACAGGCCAGCTGAAGCATCTGACGCTGCACCTGAAGAATCTGAACAAGTTAGTACAACTGCATCAGTTGTGCCTGAAGAAACTGCACCAAATTCCTCTGCTCCTCCTGCACCAGCTCCAAGTCCTATCCTTCCTTCTGCATCAGAAGCGAAGAAAACCAAGGTTGCGGAGCGAGCAACTATGAAGAAAAGGAAAGCATCTGCTGCTTCAGAGTCTTCAGAACCAAAGAAGATGAAGACTTTGACGAGATCGTTTGAAAATCCAATAGATGTTGTTCCTGTTTCAAGCATGCCATCAAAGGAGATTGTTCCCTTTTGTGAGGATTATGAAATTCCTGATGACTCAGATGAGGATGATCCTTCTGCTGCTTCGACAAAGGAGTTGGATGAGGAAATTGAAGTTGACCATGCAATTTCAACTCCACTGGTATCATCGCCCATGCCTCAGTTCACAGCTGAAGAGGCAGGCGTTGAGGAAGTTGATGAAGATGATGAAGACGTGGATATTGGGTGTTCCACTCCTATTATGAATGATGACTTATGGGAAAAACACCACCCCAATTCACCACTATTCACTCATCTGCAACAAATTCCTCAGTCCCCCAGACAGAAGAAATTCATACGGGCTTTGAAGAACATCAAGCTTCACTTCACTCTATCCTCGAAGAAATTCCAGCCACTAGTGCCGATGAAACTGAGAAGAAGACTGCAGAAGAAACTGTTCCAGAGGTTCCTCAGCCTGTTATTCTAGAGGCTGCGCTTGAAATGGCTGTGAAGATTTCAACTGTAAATCTTCATCCCAAGCCAGAAGATCCTCTCTCCAAGAAGCAGAAGTTCAAGGATGATGACTTCTTTACTGAGCATCGTTTCTTCTCTAACTTCAATCCTTATGACGTTGCTCGTCTTCGCCGCAAGCACTTCTGGACTGCCTGACAGATGAACTTCTATTCCTTGCTGCTGTTTGACAAGGAAAAAGTGTTTGACCATGAGCATCTTCCTCATGTGGACATGGAGTCACTTCCGTGCTTTACTCCAGTCCTCAGTGTTCTTCATGATGCAAGGCTACTCAACTTTTGCGTCGACATCTGCGACTGGAATGAAGAGCTAATTCTTCAGTTCTATGCCACTCTACATCTAACAGGCAATATCGACGATGTAAATTCATGGGTCTTGGACTAGATGACTAACAATACGCATCACAAAGCTCCGGCCTCTGAATTACTTCATGCCATCCCAGCCAGTCCACCCCCTGAAGGAGCCCTGAAGCTTTATGAGGAACCTGAACTATCAAACCATCTGATGCAAGTGCTAATGAAGCCTTTGAAGGCTGGCCAAGCACCAAGGACAAATTTCCTCGTTAATGAATTGTTGTATGTGCTAAGGATTGTCTATCGCATCTTGGCCAAAACCCTTAGTCCGATCAAGGGCCACAACTCTGAAGAAGAAGAGGTTGTTGGCATCATGAAGAATCTGGTGTTCAATATCATGCATGGTATTCCAATCAACTATCATGATTTCTTCATGAGGACTTTGGCCAATATTGCTTTGTCTCCATTTGAATTGAAGCCTTATGCTCCCTGGATCATGAAATTCATCAAATCACGGACTTCAATTCACTACAAGGCTGATTTTTAAAATCATCTCAGCTATTTGCCCCCGATCGAAGTCCTCAAACAGACTATTTCCTCAACTGATGAGAAGGGCAAGGTTGCAGTTATTGATGAAGGCACTCGTCCTTTGGACGGACAATTTCGAAAGGCAGCATCCTACTCCACCAATGATGACTCTGCCACACATGATACTGCTGCAAATGCTTCAAAGCATAATCCTCAGGAAACAGCTCCGCGTGTGATGACAGATCGTGAGCTGCTCCTCAGTCTTCATCAAAAGGTTGATAGAAATCACAAGTGGTTCAAGCGTCAGTTTGGTGCTATTCTTCAGAACATGACTGTCACTCAAAACTCTGTGAAGAAGAATCACTATTATTTGCATCAAGTCTTCGACCGCACTTGGGCTATTCTCTCACATATCTATACTGATGATGAACTCAAGGAGATGGACTTCCAACAGGACTTTGACTCGTCTCAGCCACCTTCAAAGAAATTCAAGAAGGAAAAAGTTCCTCAGCTGGTCGTCAACTCATATTCTTCATCCCGCGAGACGGATGAAGCTGAAGATTTGGACGACACTATGGCAAACCCTACTACAACAGACGACCCCAACAACGTTGGCGCTCCTCTATCGACATCATGAAGATATTCTTCAGGGGCGTTAGTCCTCACTTTTCGTCCCTTTTGGTCATTTGATGACAAAGGGGGAGAAGTTTGAGTTAGTCTTCAAGCGGTTCTATATATGGGTGTTTTTTGGTTAAGTTACAGCTCTCGCTCTTCTGAAGTATTTGTTGGATCGAGTTGTAAACTTAAGTTTGATGGTGACCTGATACTTTTGCTCTGCTTTTCTGCATGCTATTTCCTCATATATGTTAATGCACGCATGATGAACTACATCAGTCACCATATTTCATTATGCATTTCAAATTCTTCATTTGATATGTTAAATGCATGTATGAATTACAAGATATAGGGGGAGATCTCCATGATATAACTCTACAACGTGCATTGCTTTTTGAAAGCAAATTCCTCACATATGCACATCCTCAGGGGGAGTTCTTCTATATCTTGCAATCAAATTCCTCAATATTGAGCACTTTCAATTGATATGTTTATCCCCGTTGAAAACTTAACCTATTTGTCATCAATCACCAAAAAGGGGGAGATTGTAAGTGCATCTAGTGCCCCTTAGTGATTTTGGTGTATTGAAGACTTATAGGTTAAGGGACTAATATGTTTGTGAGTGTTCATAGGCTCTATAAATCGATGAGGAGTTTGATATCTACCATGAAAGATGACCCCTAAAAATGTATGTCTTCAGCTAAAGACTTTGGTTCTCCTGAAGATTTTGGAAGTGAAGAAATTGGTGTGACCCTGAAGACTTGGATATTCATGCGAGGATTATGACGCGTGAAGACTTTTGTTTCATAGTTTCTTTTTCACTTTCTTGAGTCATAGGAAACACCGTACTATTAAAGGGGGTCGAGGTAATACTAAGGAAACTGATTTCCAAGTGATGCTCATCTGAAAATCCTACACCTACCCAATCCTTTCGAGTGAAGCCATTGGAAATCTCATTTCAGTTCAGTCAATTTCTTCAGTGACAGAGACGAAGATCTTCTGGTCTTTGAGGAGTTAGGAATTCGCCAGTGCGGATTGCCTACACAGTGAGGAACATGATAGCCCTGAGGAATTTGCACCTCAAATATCCGACCGTTGCTGTGCTACGCGCCAGCTGACCCAAAATATCTATCCACCTAATGGTCATATCATTGAAGGGCATTTATGTCTTATCATGTCGGGCGGCTCACTAGGCTATAAATAGTCGCCCCCTACAACCACTAGTTGGTTGGCTGCTCCGCGAGAAACTGACACTTGTCATTGAGAGCATCCCATCCTCCAAGGACTTTGAGTGAAAATCATCAAGTGAGGAAAACCCAAATCCCAAACCCAAGCACCTACAAACCCAAAATGATTGAGCATCCCTCAAGAGATTGTTCCTGTGTGGAACCGACGCTTGTTACCTTTGATGACTGTGTATCCTCCAGACGGTTAGCCATCATGGTCTGAGCATCCAAGAGGAATTGTGGATCACCGAGTGACCGAGTGTGTGAAGGTTTGGAAGTCACATGTGAAGACTTACCATGAGTGTTGGGTGAGGTCTATGTGACTTTTGCTCAAGGAGAATACGGTGAGGACTGTGTGCCCGAGACTGTGTGTCCTCGAGTTTAAATACTCAGCCGCTCCAACCAGACGTACAACTGCGACAGCAGTTGGAATTGGTCTACCAAATCATTTTCTTCACCAAGCCAACTGGTTCTATTTCTCAACCCTTTCATTTCCTCATTCATGTGTTGATGAACCTGATCATTACTGTTTGAAGACTTTGACTGAAGAATTTCTCTATTTCCTCAATCCAATTTCTTCAGTCACATTGTCTTCAGCCTGCTTATCCTGTTTTCACGCTATCTATACTATGTGCTTGTTTTCATTTCATCATGATGACTATGTTGTTGCTCTATTATACTTATACCTGAGTACTTATTCCGCTGCTAGTGTGTCGTTGCTTAGGAATTTCTTCACCTAGAAATTCCTCAGTGACGGATTTGTAAAAATCGCCTATCCACCCCTCCTCTAGTCGATATAACGCACTTTCAATTCATTTGAAGAAATACATATTACTGCACAGTTATACAAATTTATCCTCGGGGTGCTACCAATTAAAGAAAAGCCTATTGAGCAAATATATTCCAGTGGACTAATTAAAGAGTGGGAGTGGACAACTGGAGAGCAGTGATAGCCCATAATGGAATTTAGGGATGAAGGCCACCAGTACGATGGTTGATGTGAGGAGGGTGTCATTGCCCGTGGGAAGTTGCACCGCGCTGCTGGATGCCGCGGTCCAAGTCTGTCTCTTAGAGCGCCTTCATGTGTTGTTTGAGGGCTATCATCTCGAGGAGCCGCCACAAGGATGAGGAGTGCTCTGGTAGGCCAAGTCGTGGAGGAATCTCACCGTTATAGACCCTCGTCGCCGCCAAGTAGTAGGGTCATGCTCGTGGAGGAGGCATACACATTGGACCATCATCTCCACCAAGGTGTTAGGCCACGCACATGCAAAAGGGTTTCGAGGTTTGAGGAGAGATACAGTGACTTGAATTTTTTTTAGGCAAATCAGCTCCAAATAGAGTGTATTCGGGTACGCGGCACACACCATCTGATCTAAACGGGCAGCCTATTTTTAGCACTGTAGTGGTAGTCTTGATCTTCACATGTTTTTCCTTGCCTTTTTTGTTTCCGGCTTTTTTATGTTAGTTTTCGGTCAATTTTTTTATTTTTCCCCATTTTTATGTAATTTTCATGATTTTTTTCTTTTCCCAAATTCGTGAACTTATCTAAATTCATGAACATTTTTTCTTACATTTGTGAACTTTTTCGAATTCATAACTTTTTTGTCTCAAATTCAAGATTTTCTAAAATATGTAAACTATTTTTTCAAAATCTGTTAGCCTTTTTCAAATCTGTGTACTTTTGTTTCAAAATCGATGAACTTTTATCAAATCCATGAACAGTTTTCAAAGTTCATGAACATTTAGAAAAATCATATTCATCAACGTTTTTTTTTTGCAAATCAATGAACTTTTTTAAGATCCATGACATTTTTTTGTTGAACTTTTTCAGATGAAAATCAAATTGAAGATTTTTAAACCTTTTTTTACAATTTTTTCCGAATTCTTTTTACACAAAAGTCAACCGGTCAACAAGTTTACCTGTCACCCAAACGAACAAAGGACGGGGAGCAATCGAGTGAGCAAACAGCTGGCACAGTTGGGTCAGCCAACATGGATGGCACGCGTGAGTGCTAGTTTGGCCACCCGGCGTTTGAAGCGCTAAATATGAGCTACCGCGAGAGAGACGGGGAGACACACCAGCGGGCTAGCAACTTACCAGTGGAGTCCCGGATTGAAGGAAATATGCCCTAGAGGCAATAATAAAGTTATTATTTATTTCCTCATATCATGATAAATGTTTATTATTCATGCTAGAATTGTATTAACCGGAAACATGCTACATGTGTGAATACATAGACAAACATATAGTCACTAGTATGCCTCTACTTGACTAGCTCATTAATCAAAGATGGTTATGTTTCCTAACCATAGACATGTGTTGTCATTTGATTAATGGGATCACATCATTAGGAGAATGATGTGATTGACATGACCCATTCCGTTAGCCTAGCACTTGATCGTTTAGTATATTGCTATTGCTTTCTCATGACTTATACATGTTCCTGTAACTATGAGATTATGCAACTCCCGTTTACCGGAGGAACACTTTGGGTGCTACCAAACGTCACAACGTAACTGGGTGATTATAAAGGAGTACTACAGGTGTCTCCAAAGGTACATGTTGGGTTGGCGTATTTCGAGATTAGGTTTTGTCACTCCGATTGTCGGAGAGGTATCTCTGGGCCCTCTCGGTAATGCACATCACTATAAGCCTTGCAAGCAATGTAACTAATGAGTTAGTTACGGAATGATGCATTACGTAACGAGTAAAGAGACTTTCTAGTAACGAGATTGAACTAGGTATTGGATACCGACGATCGAATCTCGGGCAAGTAACATACCGATGACAAAGGGAACAACGTATGTTGTTATGCGGTTTGACCGATAAAGATCTTCGTAGAATATGTGGGAGCCAATATGAGCATCCAGGTTCCGCTATTGGTTATTGACCGAGAATAGTTCTAGGTCATGTCTACATTGTTCTCGAACCCGTAGGGTCCGCATGCTTAAGGTTTCGATGACAGTTATATTATCAGTTTATGAGTTTTGATGTACCGAAGGAGTTCGGAGTCCCGGATGAGATCGGGGTTATGACGAGGAGTCTCGAAATGGTCGAGACGTAAAGATCGATATATTGGACGACTATATTCGGAGTTCGGTAAGGTTCCGAGTGATTCGGGTATTTTTCGGAGTACCGGAGAGTTACGGGAATTCGCCGGGGAGTATATGAGCCTTATTGGGCCATACGGGAATAGAGGAGAGAGGCCAAAGGGAAGGAGGCCTGCGCCCCCCTCTGATCCGAATTGGACAAGGGGGGCAGCCCCCTTTTCCTTCTCCCTCTCCTCCTCTTTTCTTCTCCAACAAGGAAAGGAGGAGTCCTACTCCCGGTGGGAGTAGGACTCCCCCCTTGGTGCGCCTCCTCCATAGGCCGGCCGCCTCCCCCCTTGCTCCTATATATATGGGGGCAGGGGGGCACCCCAAAGACACAACAACAATTGATCCTTGAGATCTATTAGCCGTGTGCGGTGCCCCCCTCCACCATAGTCCTCCTCGATAATATTGTAGCGGTGCTTAGGCGAAGCCCTGCGACGGTAGAACATCAAGATCGTCACCACGCCGTCGTGCTGACGGAACTCTCCCTCGACACTCGGCTAGATCGGAGTTCGAGGAACGTCATCAAGCTGAACGTGTGCTAGAACTCGGAGGTGCCGTAGTTTCGGTGCTTGATCGGTCGGGCCGTGAAGACGTACGACTACATCAACCGCGTTGTTCTAACGCTTCCGCTTACGGTCTACGAGGGTACGTAGACAACACTCTCCCCTCTCGTTGCTATGCATCACCATGATCTTGCGTGTGCGTAGGATTTTTTTTGAAATTACTACATTCCCCAACAGTGGCATCGGAGCCTGGTTTTATGCGTAGATGTCATATGCGCGAGTAGAACACAAGTGAGTTGTGGGCGATACAAGTCATACTGCTTACCAGCATGTCATACTTTGGCTCAGCGGTATTGTGAGATGAAGCGGCCCGGACCGACATTACGCGTACGCTTACGCGAGACTGGTTTCACTGTTACGAGCACTCGTGCTTAAAGGTGACTGGCGGGTGTCTGTCTCTCTCACTTTAGCTGAATCGAGTGTGGCTACGCCCGGTCCTTGCGAAGGTTAAAACAACATTAACTTGACGAACTATCGTTGTGGTTTTGATGCGTAGGTAAGAACGGTTCTTGCTAAAGCCCGTAGCAGCCACGTAAAATTTGCAACAACAAAGTAGAGGACGTCTAACTTGTTTTTGCAGGGCATGTTGTGATGTGATATGGTCAAGACGTGATGCTATATTTTATTGTATGAGATGATCATGTTTTGTAACCAAAGTTATCGGCAACTGGCAGGAGCCATATGGTTGTCGCTTTATTGTATGAAATGCAAACGCCCTGTAATTGCTTTACTTTATCACTAAGCGGTAGCGATAGTCGTAGAAGCAATAGATGGCGTAACGACAACGATGCTACAATGGAGATCAAGGTGTCGCGCCGGTGACGATGGTGATCACGACGGTGCTTCGGAGATGGAGATCACAAGCACAAGATGATGATGGCCATATCATATCACTTATATTGATTGCATGTGATGTTTATCCTTTATGCATCTTATCTTGCTTTGATTGACGGTAGCATTTTAAGAATCTCTCACTAAATTATCAAGAAGTGTTCTCCCTGAGTATGCACCGTTGCGAAAGTTCTTCGTGCTGAGACACCACGTGATGATCGGGTGTGATAGGCTCTACGTTCAAATACAACGGGTGCAAAACAGTTGCACACGTGGAATACTCAGGTTAAACTTGACGAGCCTAGCATATAACAGATATGGCCTCAGAACACGGAGACCGAAAGGTCGAGCGTGAATCATATAGTAGATATGATCAACATATTGATGTTCACTATTGAAACTACTCCATCTCACGTGACGATCGGACATGGTGTAGTTGATATGGATCACATAATCACTTAGAGGATTAGAGAGATGTCTATCTAAGTGGGAGTTCTTAAGTAATATGATTAATTGAACTTTAATTTATCATGAACTTAGTCCTGGTAGTATTTTGCAAATTATGTTGTAGATCAATAGCTCGCGTTGTTTCTTCCCTATGTTTTTGCTTCCCTATGTTTTTATATGTGTTCCTAGAGAAAAACTAAGTTGAAAAGATGTTAGTAGCAATGATGCGGACTTGGTCCATGATCTGAGGTTTATCCTCATTGCTGCACAGAAGAATTATGTCCTTAATGCACCGCTAGGTGACAGACCTGTTGCAGGAGCTGATGCAGACGTTATGAACGTTTGGCTAGCTCAATATGATGACTACTTGATAGTTTAGTGCACCATGCTAAACGGCTTAGAATCGGAACTTCAAAGACGTTTTTGAAATGTCATGGACCATATGAGATGTTCCAGGAGTTAAAGTTAATATTTCCAGCAAATACCCGAGTTGAGAGATATGAAGTCTCCAACAAGTTCTATAGCTAAAAGATGGAGGAGAATTGCTCAACTAGTGAGCATGTGCTCAGATTGTCTGGGTACTACAATCGCTTGAATCAAGTGGGAGTTAATCTTCCAGATAAGATAGTGATTGATAGAGTTCTCTAATCACCATCACCAAGTTAGTAGAACTTTGTGATGAACTACAGTATGCAAGGGATGACGAAAACGATTCCCGAGCTCTTCGTGATGTTGAAATCGACGAAGGTAGAAATCAAGAAAGAGCATCAAGTGTTGATGGTTGACAAGATTACTAGTTTCAAGAAAAGGGCAAAGGGAAAGAAAGGGAACTTCAAGTAGAATGACAAGCAAGTCGTCAGTCCCGTGAAGAAGCCCAAAGCTGGACCAAAGCCTGAAACTGAGTGATTATACTGCAAAGAAAATTGTCACTAGAAGCGGAAATGCCCTGAATATTTGGTGGATAAGAAGGATGGCAAAGTGAACAAGGGTATATTTGATATACATGTTATTGATGTGTACCTTACTAGTGTTTATAGTAACCCCTGAGTATTTGATACTTGTTCGGTTGCTAAATATTAGTAACTCGAAACAAGAGTTACAGAATAAACAGAGACTAGTTGAGGGTGAAGTGACGATGTGTGTTGGAAGTGGTTCCAAGATTGATATGATCATCATCGCACACTCCCTATACTTTCTGGATTAGTGTCAAACCTAAATAAATGTTATTTGGTGTTTGCGTTGAGCATGAATATGATTTGATCATGTTTATTGCGATACGGTTATTCATTTAAAGTCAAAGAATAATTGTTGTTCTATTTACATGAATAAAACCTTCGATGGTCATACACCCAATGAAAATAGTTTGTTGGATCTCGATTGTAGTAATACACATATTCATAATATTGATGCCAAAAGATGCAAAGTTAATAATGATAGTGCAACTTATTTGTGGCACTGCCGTTTGGGTCATATCGGTGTAAAGCGCATGCAGAAACTCCATAAAGATGGATTTTCGGAATCACTTGGTTATGAATCATTTCATGCTTGCGAACCGTGCCTTTTGGGCAAGATGACTAAAACTCCATTCTCCGGAACAATGGAACGAGCTACTGACTTATTGGAAATAATACATACCGATGTATGCGATCCGATGAGTGTTAAGGCTCGTGGCAAGTATCGTTATTTTTTAACCTTCACAGATGATTTGAGCAGATATGGGTATATCTACTTAATGAAACATAAGTCTGAAATAGTTGAAAAATTCAAAGAATTTCAGAGTGAAGTGGAAAAATCATCGTAACAAGAAAATAAAGTTTTTACGATCTGATCGTGGAGACGAATATTTGAGTTATGAGTTTGGTATTCATTTGAAACAATGTGAAATAGTTTCGCAACTCACGCCATCTGGAACACCACAATGTAATGGTGTGTCCGAACATCGTAATCGTACTTTCCTAGATATGGTGCGATCTATGATGTCTCTTATCGGTTTACCACTATCGTTTTGGGGTTATGCATTAGAGACAGCTGCATTCACGTTTAATAGGGCAACATCAACATCCGTTGAGACCACGCGTTATGAACTGTGGTTTGGCAAGAAACCAAAGTTGTCATTTCTTAAAGTTTGGGGCTGCGATGATTATGTGAAAAAGTTTTCACCTGATAAGCTCGAACCCAAATCGGAGAAGTGCGTCTTCATAGAATACCCAAAGGTAACTATTGGGTACACCTTCTATCACATATCCGAAAGCAAGATTCGTTGCTAATATGGATCCTTTCTAGAGAAGAAGTTTCTCTCGAAAGAAGTGAGTGGGAGGAAAGTAGAACTTGATGAGGTAATTGTACCTTCTCCCTTATTGGAAAGTAGTTCATCACAGAAATCAGTTCCAGTGATTCCTACACCAATTAGTGAGGAAGTTAATGATGATGATCATGAAACTTCAAATCAAGTTGCTACCAAACCTCGTAGGTCTTCCAGAGTAAAGATCCGCACCAGAGTGGTACGGTAATCATGTTCTGGAAGTCATGTTACTAGACCATGATGAACCTACGAACTATGAGGAAGCGATGATGAGCCCAAATTCCGCGAAATGGCTTGAGGCCATAAAATCTGAGATGGGATCCATGTATGAGAACAAAGTATGGACTTTGATTGACTTGCTCGATGATCAGCAAGCCATGTTAAATAATGGATCTTCAAGAGGAAGACAGGACACTGATAGTAGTGTTACTATCTACAAAGCTCGACTTGTCACAAAAAGGTTTTCGACAAGTTCAAGGTGTTGACTACAATGAGATTTTCTCAACTGTAGCGATGCTTAAGTCTGTCCGAATCATGTTAGCAATTGTCACATGTTATGAAATCTGGCAAATGGATGTCAAAAACTACATTCTTTAATGGATTTATTAAAGAAGAGTTGTATATGATGCAACCAGAAGGTTTTGTTAATCCTAAAGGTACTAACAAAATGTGCAAGCTCCAACGATCCATTAATGGACTGGTGCAAGCATCTC
This sequence comes from Triticum dicoccoides, assembly GCF_002162155.2. NCBI lineage: Eukaryota > Viridiplantae > Streptophyta > Magnoliopsida > Poales > Poaceae > Triticum > Triticum dicoccoides. Next base: position 607,798,825 of record NC_041393.1, on the reverse strand, counting down.
GGAGTTGGAATATATGCTTTGATGAGTTGATCAAAGCATATGGTTTTATATAGACTTTTGGAAAGGCCTGTATTTACAAGAAAGTGAGTGGGAGCTCTGTAGCATTTCTGATATTATATGTGCAAGACATATTGTTGATTGGAAATGATATAGAATTTCTGGATAGCATAAAAGGATACTTGAATAAAAGGTTTTTCAATGAAAGACCTCGGTGAAGCTGCTTACATATTGAGCATCAAGATCTATTGAGATAGATCAAGACGCTTGATAAGTTTTTCAATAAGTACATACCTTATCAAGATTTTGAAATAGTTCAAAATGGAATAGTCAAAGAAAGAGTTCTTGCATGTGTTGCAAAGGTGTGAAATTGAGTAAGACTCAAGACCCGACCACGGCAGAAAATAGAAAGAGAATGAAAGTCATTCCCTATGCATCAGTCATAGGTTCTATAAAAGTATGCCATGCTATGGACCAGACCTATTGTATACTCTGCCCTGTTTTGGCAAGGGAGTACAATAGTGATCTAGGAGTAGATCACTGGACATTGGTCAAGATTATCCTTAGTAGAATAAGGACATGTTTCTCGATTATGGAGGTGATAAAAGAGTTAGTCGTAAAGAGTTACATCGATGCAAGCTTTTACACCGATCCAGATGACTCTAAGTCTCAATCTGGATACATATTGAAAGTGGGAGCAATTAGCTAGAGTAGCTCCGTGCAAAGCATTGTAGACATAGAATATTTGCAAAATACATACGACTCTATAATATGACAGACCCGTTGACTAAACTTCTCTCATGAGCAAAACATGATCATACCTTTGTACTCTTTGGGTGTTAATCACATAGCGATGTGAATTAGATTATTGACTCTAGTAAACCCTTTGGGTGTTGATCACATGACGATGTGAACTATGGGTATTAATCACATACAGATGTGAATATTGGTGTTAAATCACATGATGATGTGAACTAGATTATTGACTCTAGTGCAAGTGGGAGACTGAAGGAAATATGCCCTAGAGGCAATAATAAAGTTATTATTTATTTCCTCATATCATGATAAATGTTTATTATTCATGCTAGAATTGTATTAACCGGAAACATGCTACATGTGTGAATACATAGACAAACATATAGTCACTAGTATGCCTCTACTTGACTAGCTCATTAATCAAAGATGGTTATGTTTCCTAACCATAGACATGTGTTGTCATTTGATTAATGGGATCACATCATTAGGAGAATGATGTGATTGACATGACCCATTCCGTTAGCCTAGCACTTGATCGTTTAGTATATTGCTATTGCTTTCTCATGACTTATACATGTTCCTGTAACTATGAGATTATGCAACTCCCGTTTACCGGAGGAACACTTTGGGTGCTACCAAACGTCACAACGTAACTGGGTGATTATAAAGGAGTACTACAGGTGTCTCCAAAGGTACATGTTGGGTTGGTGTATTTCGAGATTAGGTTTTGTCACTCCGATTGTCGGAGAGGTATCTCTGGGCCCTCTCGGTAATGCACATCACTATAAGCCTTGCAAGCAATGTAACTAATGAGTTAGTTACGGAATGATGCATTACGTAACGAGTAAATAGACTTTCTAGTAACGAGATTGAACTAGGTATTGGATACCGACGATCGAATCTCGGGCAAGTAACATACCGATGACAAAGGGAACAACGTATGTTGTTATGCGGTTTGACCGATAAAGATCTTCGTAGAATATGTGGGAGCCAATATGAGCAACCAGGTTCCTCTATTGGTTATTGACCGAGAATAGTTCTAGGTCATGTCTACATTGTTCTCGAACCCGTAGGGTCCGCACGCTTAAGGTTTCGATGACAGTTATATTATGAGTTTATGAGTTTTGATGTACCGAAGGAGTTCGGAGTCCCGGATGAGATCGGGGACATGACGAGGAGTCTCGAAATGGTCGAGACGTAAAGATCGATATATTGGACGACTATATTCGGAGTTCGGTAAGGTTCCAAGTGATTCGAGTATTTTTTGGAGTACCGGAGAGTTACGGGAATTCGCCGGGGAGTATATGGGCCTTATTGGGCCATACGGGAATAGAGGAGAGAGGCCAAAGGGAAGGAGGCCTGCGCCCCCCCTCCGGTCCGAATTGGACAAGGGGGGCAGCCCCCCTTTCCATCTCCCTCTCCTCCTCTTTTCTTCTCCGACAAGGAAAGGAGGAGTCCTACTCCCGGTGGGAGTAGGACTCCCCCCTTGGTGCGCCTCCTCCATAGGCCGGCCGCCTCCCCCCTTGCTCCTATATATATGGGGGAAGGGGGGCACCCCAAAGCCACAACAACAATTGATCCTTGAGATCTATTAGCCGTGTGCGGTGCCCCCCTCCACCATAGTCCTCCTCGATAATATTGTAGCGGTGCTTAGGCGAAGCCCTGCGACGGTAGAACATCAAGATCGTCACCACGCCGTCGTGCTGACGGAACTCTCCCTCGACACTCGGCTGGATCGTAGTTCGAGGGACGTCATCGAGCTGAACGTGTGCTAGAACTCGGAGGTGCCGTAGTTTCGGTGCTTGATCGGTCGGGCCGTGAAGACGTACGACTACATCAACCGCGTTGTTCTAACGCTTCCGCTTACGGTCTACGAGGGTACGTAGACAACACTCTCCCCTCTCGTTGCTATGCATCACCATGATCTTGCGTGTGCGTAGGATTTTTTTTGAAATTACTACGTTCCCCAACACGGATGATACGCACAGCCCCAACGCATCTGGAGCCTTCATTTCATTCTCGAGAAGAAACACACGGGTTTTCCCTTTGAGACAGAGCTGAATGGATGATATTTTTTTAGAAATATCATGCTTCATTGATCAAGGATAATCAAGGAGGAGATCATCCAACTCTTTCAACCAAAAGTGACGGATGACATGAATGAAAAGTTGTGTGCCCCATTCTCTGATAAAGAGATTAGCGATGCGTTATTCCAGATAGGCCCTCTAAAGGCCTCAGGCCCGGACGGTTTTCCGGCGAGATTTTTTCAGCGGCATTGGGGTACACTCAAGGAGGAGATAATCTCGTTGGTGAAGCTATTTTTTGAAACAGGTATCATGCCGGAAGGTGTAAACGCGACGTCTATAGTCTTGATACCTAAGGTGAAGGATCCAAAGAGGCTTGCTGACTTTCGACCTATTAGCCTTTGCAACATCACTTACAAGATCATTTCTAAATGTCTTGTGAACCGGCTACGACCGCTACTGGATGATATCATAGCGCCGGAACAGAGTGCCTTCATACCAGGCATGCTCATAACAGATAATGCGTTCATCACTTTTGAGTGCATTCATTCTATTAAGCAAGAGAAGGATCCGGACAGGAGTGCTTGTGCATATAAACTCGACCTATCCAAGGCATATGATAGAGTGGCTTGGGAATTCCTAAGGCGGATGATGCAACAACTTGGCTTTGATCACCGGTGGGTGCAATGGATTATGCTTTGCGTAACCCCGGTGACATACTCTGTCAAAGTGAATGGAGCCAGCTCAGATTCGTTCTCCCGTCGCGTGGGCTACGGTAGGGAGACCCGCTCTCACCTTTCCTCTTTTTGTTTGTGGCGGATGGGCTTGATGCACTACTTAAACATAAAGTGCAGCAGGGCTTGATCACCCTCTTTCGGGTATGCCCGAGGGTGCCGGGCATCTCACATTTGCTCTTTGCGGACGACACATTCCTTTTCTTCCGTGCGACGGCAGCTGAGGCAATGGCAGTCCGGGATGTCTTTGCTACGTATGAGAGATGCACTGGAAAATTTATCAACCCTGAGAAATGTTCTATTCTCTTTGGACAGAGGTGTCGACCAGCTGACCAGACTTCAGTAGCACAAGTTTTAGAGGTCCAGAACCTGAATTTTGAGGAACGATATTTGGGGCTCCCAACCCCGACTGGTCGCATGTCTAAAGGCCGATTCCAAAGTCTCCAGGAGCAACTCACGAAAAGGATTCTGGCTTGGGGGGATAGTGCATCGCAGGGAGGTAAAGCAATTTTGATTAAAGCAGTTGCCCAGTCCTTGCCTACCTATCTCATGGGGGTGTTCCGTCTGCTCCGGAGTGTTTGCGATGATCTTACAAGGATGGTCAGGAACTACTGGTGGGGATCGAAGCAAGGAAAGAGGAAGACACATTGGAGAGCTTGGGATAGCATGATCAAAGCAAAGGAGAAAGGAGGGCTCGGCTTTCGCTACTTCCACTTATTCAACCAAGCTTTGCTCGCAAGGCAAGCTTGGCGCCTTATCTCTAACCCCACCAGTTTGTGCACGCAGGTGCTTAAGGCAAGGTACTACCCGGAAGGACGACTGGAAGACACCGTCTTCTCGGGCAATGCCTCAACGACATGGCAATCCATTGTGCATGGCTTGGAGCTCCTCAAGAAGATCTGGCGTATTGGTGATGGGACTTCGGTACGCATATGGAGAGATCAGTGGATCCCTCACCCATTGGCTCGTGGACCGATCTCTGTCCAGGGCCGGTGCCGGCTGCGGCGTGTGAGCCAGCTTATGGACGAATATGGCAACTGGAAGGTGGCGCTGTTGAACCAACATTTTATGCACCTAGATGTCATGGAAATCCTCAAGATTAAGGCGTCCCCACGGCAAGAAGACTGCATCGCATGGGCAGCCGAGCGGAATGGTTCTTTCTCCGTCAAGATTGCTTATCGCATGGGCATGGAAGAGCGCCTCCTACCATCCTCGGTAGCTGCTAGCAGGGCCCCGAGCGGGCGGCGAGCCGCTTGGACATTCATTTGGAAGTGCTCGGCTCCTCCGAAGGTGCGTATTTTCGCGTGGAAGTTGGCATCCAACTCTCTGGCAACATGGGCTAACAAAAAGGCGAGGAACTTGGAAATCACAGATGTTTGTCCACTCTGTGGAATAGAGCGAGAGGACACATACCATGTGTTCTATAGATGCCCCTGGGCCGTGGAGCTATGGCGTAATATGTGCAACTTCTGGAGGCTGCCAGACCCTTCTGCTGTCCGGCCGACAGGGAAGGAATGGATCTTCGACGTGTTGGCTGACATGAATGAGGATGATCGGATGCGAATGCTTATGGTTCTTTGGCGTGCCTGGCACGTCAGGAACGAGATCTTCCATGACAAAAAACCTCCGCCGACCGATGCCTCGACGCGCTTCCTTCTCAGCTACGAGGGATCCATTCTGGCCATCAAGCATTGCCCAAACAACGATCTGGTTAAAGGCAAGATGCCACTGTGGGGAGGACCACCGAAGATGTTATCGCATGCTGGAGCTGATTACAACCCAAGGCCTCGGTGGCAGCCGCCGGACTCAGAGATAGTAAAGCTTAATGTGGATGGGTCTTTCTGTCAGGAATCGGGAGAGGCGGGAGCAGGCATGGTGCTACGTGATAGCAAGGGGGGCATCATCTTCTCGGCCTGCAGGAGTCTACAAAATGATGCGAGCCCGCTTCAGGCTGAACTTCTAGCTTGTTTGGAGGGCCTTTGTTTTGCTCTGCAGTGGTCCCAGCTTCCAGTCGATGTGAAGTTGGATTGTCTCATTGCCGTTGAATCCATCCGTGTGCATACGGAGGATAGATCGCAGAACGCGATGATAATCAAGGAAGTTAGAGAGCTTCTTGGTGAAAGGGAGTGTTCCATTACTCATGTAAGCAGGCATCAAAATGCTGTCGGTCATGGACTAGCCTCATTTGGTCATGTAGAAGCTAGGACAGCAGTTTGGCTTCGATCGGGCCCTGCTAATGTACCTCAATTTTGTTTGGAGGATCTATCTCCACCTTGAGTAATGAAATCCCTTTTCACCCTGTAAACAAAAAAGGATAATCAAGGAAGAGTGCCTCCGGGATACAATTCGGGGTTTGTGAAAACAAAAATGCTACACTTACATAAAAGTCTACGTACAGTTACGTAATTAGCCTAACTATTAATCCCTCCGCCCCCCGATTCCAACTGGGTGGGGCCCCTCTCATAATTTCCTCCAACTGAAAAAAGCCACCTAAGCCATTACGTTACTTTACGTTTGATTACTACGTAGGTGTAGCATTGCTCTTGTGAAAAATAGCGTGGACGATTAGGCGTGCTGGATCTAACTTGCGCAGGCCGCTGGATGGATTTCCTAGGCCCAAAAGCCGGCAAACCCACACGGTGACGGCTTCTTGAAATACCCGGCCTTGGCGCCCGAACATAACCGTCTCGACCAACAGCTTTCGCTTCTCATCTTCTCCCCGTCGCCGGAGCGCCAAGAAACCAAGAACCCACCATCACCATCCCCACCTCTCCTTCCTTGCCCGGTTTCCCTCTCCACCGTGCTCCCCGGCGGCACCGGCCTGCGACCGATGGATCAGTTCCATCACGGCCAGCACGTGCGGCTGCGCAGCCCCGTGAAAGGCGCGTACCTGCACGCCGACGAGAATGGCCACGGCGTCTCCCTCCACCACCGCCGGGACTCGATGAACGTGACCTGGGTGGTTCATTTGGTCGAGGCCTCGAGGGTAACCTGCACCTCCACAGCGCCGCCTACGGCCGCTACCTCGCCTCCTCCACGACCGCGCCGGCGCCGCTCGGCCACCGCGGGCTCCGCGTCGAGCAGCGCAACTTCGACTACATGGAGGTGACCGAGCTCGTTTGGCTGGCCGTCCTGTCGGACTCCGGGAACGAGGTCCTGCTCCAGCACTTCAGCGGCGGCTTCCTCCGCGCCAACAGGAGGTACCTCCCCTGGATCAACGGCACCAGCGTCGAGTACATCATCGACATCCACCACGCCAGCACGATGATGCACTGGGTCATGGAGCACGTCCCCGCCAGGGACACCATGCCTCCCCTTCCGCCACCTCCGACCGGGGTGAGTGAGCCCGCCATGCCCGCTTCTTGATTCTTCCCGAATCTGCGCGGATTGGGAGCAATTCCTGGCTCTGTTCTTGCCAAATTTGCGCCTTCTTTGGCTTCCTCATCTCAAATTCGCATTTGATTGATCTCCTGACGCAATATAGTTCTTTGCGACTCAACTGCAGCTTACCTTCATGACGCCGTCGCGGGTGATCACATACTCGTGGAGGAGCTTCCATGGGGACCTCCTCGTCAGCGGCACGATCGTGTTCAGGGGGAGGTCCGTGTTCCGCCTGAGGGAGGAGCTGGCCAGGCGGCTGGCCGTGGGCGCCCTTGCCCTTGCAAACTTGGGCACCGACGACGTCGTCATGTGCCTCCCCACACCGCCACACGTGACCGCCGGCTTTTCCCACTCCTCATCGACCTGCCCAAAAGCCGCCGGATCTTCCACATCGCCATCGCCATCACTGACACGCCTGGTGAGAGCCCCTTCACCATATCCTCAACTTCCTGCTCTTCCCCTTTGGCACAAAGAAACTCTTATTTGCCATAGCAGTCTTGATCT
>NC_041393.1:607788539-607791122 GCF_002162155.2 Triticum dicoccoides | reverse complement strand
TTAAAAACATTTGCTGCTAATGTGTTTCAGTTAGGAATCTGAACTGCTGTAGGATTAGACATAAGTAAAACTTGCTGAATGAAATCAGTAGGTGTTCAACAAGCACGACATTAATCTGATCATCGGGGTGAAAGTCATTTCATGGTCAAAAATCCACACCGAACCGTGATATGGAAACTATTGTGCTTTAACTCAGATGATTCAATTCTTCAATTTAATACCATATGCCGTTAGTGCAGAACTTCTGAACTTGAAAACCCAAATCAGTTCGGTCTGCCTAGTTTAGCTTCACAGAGAAGATAATGATTTATGCTTTTAGCCTACTGTAACTGTTTCAAGTAACGCCTGGACAAAATTCAGGTTCTATCCCACAATACATTACATTGTTTTTAGTTTTGTACTTCAGCTTTCTTTTTGATCTTGTTGTTTAAACTTGTTGCAATACCTGTGAAACCTCATGCCTAACTGCTTAACTATTTTTCTGCTAATTCAGCCCACGCGGCGCTGCGGTTCGCGGATGTCGATGCAGAGTAGAGAGATAGCAGAGCCAGGACCCCTATCTAGAAGTCGCCTTCAAAAAGCGTCGCCGCCTGGGATACGATGACATTAGAACCCAGTTCCTTCCGTTGAGATATGGGTTCAGGAAAACCCAACATTTGTTGTGTTTCTGCTAGCTAAACTTATTTTGTTCTCCTGACAGTAAGGAAACTATTTGCGTTGGCATCACGGTTCTAATATTCAGAAACTGTTTGAACAATGATGTGGCGACATTTAACCGTTGCTACCTGCATTTCTCTTGGATGAAGCATCTGGTGTTGACAGAGACACAAATGTGGTGGTTCTTGCAGTGAGTTGAGCACTTGAGTTTCGTTATTCTGCTGAAAGTTTCAGTCAACAGCAGAAAATGAATTTGTGTTTTCACAAAGATTGAACTCTGAACATGGCAATGCTGACGCGCCCGGACGCTCTGCGTACAAGTTTCAATCATTTTCACTAGCACCTATAATTCTAAACATGGCGATGCTAATGCATCTATGTTTACTCAACTGAAAGCAAAAGTTGAAAATGCAGGCGACTTGCTGCATTTTGCTGCACACCTGGTGTTCCATTGTATATTTGTTTTAGCACGTTGTAAATCTTCTGAATAACATGTGATCAAAATTACGGTTTTATCCCATAACACTATAAGAATGCTAGTTTCTGCAGATTACATTGGAGCACTGCTATGGAGAATTGGAGACAACAGTCTGCAGACGATTCTTGGACGACAAGCCCACCCAGCCGTCCATGCATGGCACCAAATGGCTGCCCCCCCAGAGGATGGGGCATCGTGCAATGGTCGTGCATATCATTCATCATGTGTAGAGCAGTTCCGATTACGTTGTTCGCATGCTTTGTACATCTGCTGCAAATAGTTGTATAATAACTTTTGGTAAGAACTTGCAGATCACTCCTTGCTTGCTTCTTGTTTTTCTCACATGTTTGAATTTGGATGGAACACAGAAAGGACGCGGGTTGCAAAAACCACGTGGATTTCGTCGTCATATTTTGTGTTCCATTTTCAACAGATTGATTACAATTTGATTGAAATTTCAGACAGTTGAAGGATAGTGTACTTACTAGAAGCGGTGGCATGTGGCACGTGCTCATTGGTAATGATCGTATCACTAAAAAAAATTACAACAAGGATGGCATCAACATAAACACCACACTAAACTAAATGTAAATAATATTTTTTGGAAAATTTAGTGAGTGAGTCATAATGGTGAAGAATATAACATTATACAAGATGAATTTTGATATTAAAATGACGCTAAAAGGTGATCATAATTAAAAATTTGCCAGAAATGACATTCAACATCAACACCACATGAATTTATAAAATACAATTTCCCGTTGATTCAATTCTATTCATAAAATTCAAACATGATTTTAGCATAATATCATACAACTAAATTTATTTTCAGTGCATAAACATAAAGAAAACTCAAACAACTTAAAAAGTACCGAGGATAAAGAAAATGATTGATAACATAATTAGGGCAATTATAACCCATAGAAAAAACATTATAAAATACTCCGACCCTTAAAGTAATTTTCAACATAATTTTGGGCTCATATTTTTTATTTGAACAGTGCATAAATAATTTTCGTTTTCTTAATATAGTAGAAAATACACTGAAAAATATTTTCATAACTTGGCCCAAAACCTATTGGTGGCATATTAACTTTCTGGCCCAACAAATAAATCGTTCAAAGGAAAAAACATTTTTCTGCAGCCTAATTTAACCTTTTTTTAGGTGAGCGGCCTGAGTCAACCTGGGCCATAGCCCGGAGGCGAAATTGGTCTATTATGGTCTCCGCAATGCCTAAAAGTTTCATATCTTTTATCGGTTAGTGCAAGTAATGCTATGCAAACAGTGAGGCAATGTTTGGCTTAAATCAAAATCTCATATCTTTGCTTTAGTGGATTACAGGTAAAAATATATGAACGGATGGGAAAAGAGTACATGTAACCTGAAAACGTCATTGCTTTAAAAAGAACTCAAACATTATTGTTCATAATGTTCCATACAAATCATA
>NC_041393.1:607766504-607788339 GCF_002162155.2 Triticum dicoccoides | reverse complement strand
GCGTCACACACACAAAAAAATGGGTGCTCGAAGTTTTAGTCACTAAAATTGATCATTGCTCAACTTAATTATGTAGTAGATGACTAGCAAATATGACCATGCATTTTAACGGAAGAACAAATTGTGGTGTACAACAGTGAAAATTATATGTTTCATCACAAAGAAAACGCTAATTTCTTTATCCACCAAAACACCCGCGCGACACGTGGCGCCATAAGAAATTCATATCAGTTTTAATTATGATGAAACAATTAATCAATGGTTGATGGGATTTAATTGATCCACGCATGCCCTCAATCCATTTAGTTACGGGCTAAACACCATATCTATCCATACAAGCCTTCACAATGCAAGGAAACCATCATATTTTATTTTATTTAACGGAGGATTGCCTCTGGCCTCTGCATCAAAATGATGCATACAATCATTTTTTATTAATTATTCATCAGAGCCTAACAAAATGAATACATCGATCAATCCAAAGCCACCTTCGAGGCGAACACAGTCGTTACACCTACAAGTATAAAGATGTGCCCTGACTAACAGACACCATCTAATCCAGTGGCCTCAAGTAGCCGCCCGTATAGCACGCTGATAGTACCAACCGGTCTAGGCGTCCCACAACACGCACCGCATGCGCACACTTAGGATCTGCCACCACCATCTTCCGTCATCCCATCTTTAGAAGGAATCATTGCATAGAGCTTGCCAGTCCCATCTGCCGCCGACGTCACCACGACACTAGACATCGCCACCAGCCTGCGCACATCCCTCAAACCGCATCTAACGCTGAGACTCCACTGCTCCACGCCGTCGAGATCCGCCGTCTTCAATGCGGTTGATGAAATACCGCTCCACCTGTTGGCCCCTCTAGTGAAACTCTGCTCCAAAACAATGCCTATAGGGGGGGAGGGGGGATGGCACCAGACTCCGTCATCATTCGATCCGGGTGACCTAGATGTAGGGTTTCCCGTGGAATAGATGACCCCTGGAAGGAAGAGGGGCACACCATCTACAACTGCCCCCAAGCCAAAGTGATGCCCCCACCACATAGCTCTCATGACGACGCCTTCAAAAAGGACACGACGCCATGAGTATCGTCGCCGTCTTAGGGTTTTCACTCAAGAGGCAATGATGTGGGAAGAGGTAGGGTGGGCCTGAACGACGTCTCCACGAAGAAATCAACGCCCTCGGGTAGATGGAATTGCATGATGCAACGTGTCATCCATTCTTCTTGATTAAACCAAAAAGTGCATTTTTCTTCTTTGATTTGATTATGCATACACATGTCTCACGAATCCAGTTTAATTATTCCACCAATTATTTTAACTAGATAATACCCCGCCCGTTGCTGCGGGCATATCATTCTTAAGAAGTTGCTTCCCACTACTTCCTATTCTATCATCATGCACACTGTTCACATCAGCGATGTGCCACGTCATCCTATATAGACCTAAGCAGCTTGCCACGTCAGAAAGTTAAACTTTTTTCTTAAAATAATTTTTTTATTTTTGTTCTAATAAATAATCATCTCCACGACACCCTTGGTTTCCTCATTTATTTTCTCCACGACACGGTTGATCTCCTCTGCTATTGCCCTCTATCTTCCGGGCTCCTCGGTTCCACTCACACCAAAAAACTGACATGCACACCATGGTGGGGAAAGAAGGTCGTCTTCCGAGCGCGCCGTTCTTCTTCTCTCATTGCATCTATTGATCTCTACATACTCTGCTACCTGCCAAGCCTTCGAGGTCTGCCACCACTAGATATTTGTTGTGGATGTCAACCTAGATCCCCATGGTCGCCACCGCCGTCGGCTCTGCTGGTCTGCTGCTGGGTGCCGGCGTCCTCTTCCAAAATCACCTGGCTTAGAGGTCGGGACTCTTCTCCCTCTCAGTCTCCTTAGATCTTTGATTATTTTAAGAAAAGGGTCCTGATAACTGCCACACGTGTGGTGTATCGGGTGGTTGTGCTACACGCCTCGTGTGGCATGGACAGGAACCCGCCCGCACGACTGAGTCCGGGTGCGCAAATGCACAACCTGCACGTCCGGTGTGTGGCAAACCCGCCCGCACGAGACGGCCACGCTGCCCGCACGACCCAGCCGTTCCCGGCCTCCGATCGATCCCCACTCCCGACTGCCGCCATCGTCCCCCACCTCTCGAACCCCTACCTCCATCGCCGGCCTTCTCTGGTTACCATGGCAACCAGAGCAAATCCGTAGGGCCTTCCCACCGCAAACCACACCCCAACCCCCCCACCCCCGCCCCCACTCCAACCCCGCCCTCCAAAGACGATCAGCTAAAAGCAGGTGAATCTCCCGATCTCCTACTGCTTCTCATCCTTCTTCTAGGCAGAAAATTGAAAATTTACCGACGAAGGTGGCGACTGGATCCACGCTATAGGGGAAAACACTACATGGTTCTGTGTGTCTTCGCATTTGCCAAGCAGAATACACCAGATCTGCCATGTACTACGCTTGAGATTAGCTTAAGTTCTTAGTTCGCTTGACGCAAGTAGTTGGTAATGAAATGGATGCGTAGGAATCCCTAAAAAGGGAGAGAAATGACAAATTTGGAATAAAGGGGATGGGAAAAAATTAATTGCCACTTGTGTCTAATGTTAGTTGCCACCTGTCGTTGTCGTTAACTGCCACCATGTTAACCTGTTGCTTGCCATCCTATTGTAGTGGCTATTGCCATCGAATCGAACAGATAGCTAGCACCCAGATTTTAGAAAAAGAGAGTGGATGTGCATGTCCTACTTGCCATGATGTGTTGGTTGCCTACACATGAAAATGTGATAACACCGATGTGTTATCTTCTACGTGCAAGCAGCAGAAGAATACAATTTTTGTGGATTGTTGATGCGTTCTTGTTCATGCAGTGATTGAGAACACATTGGCAGAAACGAGACGCAGAAAGAATGAATCACGGAGATGGCGCTGATCATTGGGGTTCTCAAAGGCCAGAAACGCCCCCTTGGGATGCATCAGAGTACAGTCAACTCATTTCTGTAGGGCCATTGCTACCACTACTAGAACAGTACGCAGGCATTGGTATGATGCATGATAACAAAGAAAAGAACATTTGCCATGTTTGCGACGAGGAAGATGACATTCTACTTATGTCCTACACTGTCATTTTTTCGCAGGTTCTTATGACCAAAACACACTCAGGGGGGCTCCATGGCAAGTTCAGTCAGAGGGCGCTAACACTGACAAATGTACGGGCAACCAACTTCAACTAGCTAATGTGGAAAATCAAGGTAACACATACTAAAAAGAACACATACTGGTCTGGACATGAAAAATAAACTTGCAAAGGTTGGCAAAAGACTCACGAGTTATGTCGGGAAAAAATGCAGAGCCTTCATGCAGCACGTTGCATCAGGCGGCACCCATGTACCTGCCATCGACGTCATACACAGGTGAGTCCATAAAAAAGTGAAGTTGCGGACGGTGAATTAGCAGAAGGAGCATAGTTGACAACTACAGTTGCCATGACTAGACAACTGCAATTGCCATGAATAAATAACTGCAGTTGCCATCCCTGGACAACTGTAGTTGCCCTCCCTGGACAACTGCAGTTGCCACGAAGGAACAACTGCAGTTGCCATGACTGAACAACTGCAGTTGCCATGCCAGGACAACTGCAATTGCCATGCCTGGACAACTGCAGTTGCCATGCCAGGACAAACTGCAGTTGCCATGTATTAACCAACTACTAACATGCTTACAGGTTATTATGGTGGTGATACCCCGGCAAACGTCTTGTGGCAAGCTTCACAGATTGCAGATAGAGCACGTCAATTTGGTGTGACAGACCACACAAGATGGGCACATGCAGCACAACAAGGTAAGGGAAAATTGAACCACAAAAGAGCACTGCATTTGTTTTTGTGGCAATAGCATGTGACGAAAAAGAAGATTTGTAGCAGTGATGGTGGAAAAAATCAAGCAGAAAACGCTAACAAGTGGTTGTGTGCAATGAGTCATATATTGTCTTCGGAATTTGCCAACTGCTAAAAGCATGTGTGCAACACTAATGGTCGATCGCATTTGTCTAGTGAGCTCAAGCCTAGAATGAGTTTTGATGCTAGAACACACTGGTTGCCATGTATTGGTAGCAGTATTTGCCATGTATGTAGGACTGCAGCTGCCATGCATATAGAATCCAAGTTTTCGTACTGAAAGGAGCTGGTTGCCATGCATTGGCAATAGTAGTTTGCCATGTTTGTTGGACTGTAGCTGCCATGACTAGACAACTACAGTTGCCATGCATGTCCACATGCAGACTCACGGCTTGCTATTTGAATGATGTCATGCCAAATCACTTGAAGTTGATGTGCTCTGTTACGATAAACATGTTATTCAAGCAAAATCTTACGCTTGTACCTGTTTTTTCTATTACAGGGCCTACAACTACAGTGAACAGCGGCACGGGGACATCTACTGCGGGGAGCTGTGAGCGTACGGAAGACGTGTTCCACCAGCCAACCGACAATCATGCCGCAAACAATGCCGAGTCAGAGTCGGAAATGGCAATCATTCTAGCAATGCCGACAAGCACCCCTTTGAACACAAGCACCGGCAACACTCAAGTAGATGAAACTGCCACCGATACTGAAGTGAACGATGAAACTAATGATGAAGCACAAGGGGATAAAGATGGTGGGCAATCAGAGATCGTGGTACCTCAGCCATCGTATGTTGGGAAGAGATTTGAATCGTTCGAAGAAGCAAAGGAATTCTACCAGACATATGCAAAGTTCCATGGGTTTGCGGTCAACACCGAATACCATAGGAAAATTAAGAAAACTAACGAGTACAGCAGAGGTGAGATGAGGTGCCACAAGGCACGAAGGAACAAGAAGAGGAAAGGTGTTGCGCATGTCGTTCCGGAATGAAAGAGATGTATCATTCTCAAGATAGAATGCCCTGTCCGGTGTAAGCTAAACATAGATGGAGCACAGTGGGTGGTCACTGAATATTTTGACGAGCACAACCACAAACTCATAAAGAAGTTCGACCTGGTAAAATTTCTGACCGCCCACAG
Source organism: Triticum dicoccoides (assembly GCF_002162155.2). Taxonomy (NCBI): domain Eukaryota; kingdom Viridiplantae; phylum Streptophyta; class Magnoliopsida; order Poales; family Poaceae; genus Triticum; species Triticum dicoccoides. The sequence continues at coordinate 607,783,282 of NC_041393.1, read as the reverse complement.
AGGATTCACCCCCCTCGAGAAGAAATTCATAAAGCTGCTACATGATTGTAACGTCGGTCCATCAAGAATGGTCCAGATACTATCACTCATCCACAGCAAAAAGGGACTCTGAGTAGCATGCCCTACATACCAGCTGATGTCACAAACCTAAAGGCAAAGTACCGTAGAGAGAGCAAGTTGGCTGACATAGAGGCAACAATGGCCTACTTCGGTGAGAAAGCGAAGGAAGATCCAGATTTCTTCTACAGGATAAGGTTGGACGATGAGGACCGTGTCAGGAACATATATTGGGTGGATGGTGCTGCAAGAAGAGCCTACAAACATTTCCGAGATTGCATTTCATACGACGCGACATATCTCACTAATATGTACAAGATGCCATGCGCTCCATTCATAGGAATGAATAACCACAATCAGTCATTGCAGTTTGGATGTGGGCTCGTTCGGAACAAAGACACAGATGGGTACGTTTGGCTATTCAAGACCTTCTTGGAGTGCATGGATGGACTTGCTCCGATGAACATAATAACAAACCAGGATTTTAGCATGCGTGCATGCATATAGGAGGTCTTTCCGTTGGCAGTGCACAGGCACTGCAGGTGGCACATTATAAAGAAGGCTGAGGAGACACTAGGACCGTTCTTTGCTGACCGTCCAGAGCTGCACAAGGCATTCGAGTAGTGCGTGGACCACAGCTTGACTCTGGAGGAGTTTGAAAGGAGCTGCATGGCCATGATTGAAACATATCAAGTCCAAGACAACGAGACTCTTGCTAGCCTATGGGAGAAGCGAATGTACTGGGTGCCGGCCTACTTCATGCAGTGCTTCTTCCCGTTTCTACAAACTACGCAGCACAGCGAGGGTTCAATGCTGTTTTGAAGCGGTACATGAGCCCTGGCAACTCATTGCTACAGTTTGCCAAGCAGTACACAGCTTTGCAACAAAAAATACTGGGATCTGAGCTACAGCAAGAAGCGAACACCGCGCTAAAGCAGCCAAAATTGCTAACGTATTTACCGATGGAGAGGCAAATGAGCAAGATATACACCAACAAGATCTTTAACAAGTAAGTCAGTTGTGTTACAATCTTATTTGCACAAAGCACGAAGGCAGTAGGTGCCATCTAGAATGCAATGCAGTTGCCATGATATGTGGTTGCCATGTTTAATGAAATACTGTTTGCCATGCTTACTCAGTTGCAGTTGCCATGTTCAATGAAAATACTATTTGCCATGCTTACTCAGATGCAGTTTCCATGTTCAATGAAATGCAGTTGTCATGTTTAATGCACTGTACTTCCATTGGGCATGTTGGTATGCAAATGCCAATGTCAATTGAAAATGTTATGTTGTTGCCATATTTAATGAACTGCATTTCCCATGTTTTCTGAAATGCAACTGCCATGTTTGCTGAAATGCAACTGTAGTTGCCATGTTTAATAAATGTAGTTGCCATGTTTTATGCACTATGCTTCCATTGGGAATGTTGGTATGGAAATGACAATGGCCAGTTGAAAATGTTATGCAGTTGCCATGTCTAATGTACTACAGTTGCCATGTCTAATGTACTATAATTGCCATGTTCAATGTACTATATTTGCCATGTTCAAACGAAATGTATTTCTATTTGCCATGATAACATACGGTGCTACAAAAAAAGAGCGCACAATAGTTTAACAAAAAACACACAAAACTTGCAGATTCTAGGAAGAAATAAAGCGTGCCAGCATGTTCACGGCTTTCCAGGTGGACGAACATACGTTCAAGGTGTGTTCTATTTTGGGCATGTCAGATTCAGAACCTGAAGACCCGGACAATGGAAGGAACTACTTCGTGAAAGCCTCGATAGGCCAAGGCGAATACTACTGCCAATGCTGCAAGTTTGAACAGGACGACATTGTGTGCCGTCACATACTAAAAGTAATGGACACGAACGCGGTGACATGTATGCCCCGCCATTTCATAAGGCGGCTATGGACTTGGGACACTGACGATGCGTTAGCACCATAGATAACAAACGCAGTTCTGTCTGTGCATGACGAGAGACCGAAGTCAACCATGGAAGCCGTGAGGCACGTTGTGTTGACAAAGAATTATGCTGAGCTAATTGATGAAGCGTGCAAGAGTGATGAGACAGCGAGAGCCGCAGAAAAACACAGGAAGGCCCTGAAAAGAGAGCTTGATGAGATCAAGAAGAGGAAAGCTGAGGAAGCCCTACATAGGTTCCCCCACACATCAAGTGTGCCTTCGTCCACGGGGCCATCATCTAAAAACTCGGAGATAGGATCTGGAACAGCAAGCACACAAACCCAGGTCAGGAACCTGCCCCGTTCCATCACAAAGGGGCGTCCAAAAGAGATAAGATACAAATCGGGATTGGAGATTCAAGCAAAACAAAAGAAAACAAAGAAAGGGACGGGTAATCCCTAATCAACATTGGGGCACTATGACATGGTCCTTGGTGACATTTTATTTTGTAATCTAGATGTTCTATTTTAAAAAAATTTGGGAGAATGACTCTTGAGGGGCATCAGAAGTTGAAGGAAAATGCATTGAATGGATAACTGTAGTTTCCATGTTATGTGTACTTAAACTGCCATGTTATGTGTAGTTAATCTGCCATGATATTTTATACTGGATCTGCCATGTTAATTGTACTGGATCTGCCATGTTAATTATACTGGATTTGCCATGTTAAGTATACTAGATCTGCCATGTTGTTTATGCTGAATCTCTCGTGTTGTTTATACTGAATCTGCCATGTTAGCTGTACTGAAATATGCCATGTTATTTGTAATAACTCTGCATCGCATATATTTACATGTTAATTGGACGCGGTTTAGTCACACATAGTGTGTTGTGTGCAATGTATGGGAAACAAGTTGAAAAAAGCGTAACGTGCATCAACCGCAGAAAAGGTTACGGCTACATGATCAAACTACCATGCTAGCCGGTGCAGTTAGCAATGAAAAAGAAGAAGCAAAACAGCCAAATGAAAAACGACGATGACTTTCACTAACCATGTCTGATGAACTACATTTGCCATGTTTTAAAACATCATAGACGCATTCGAAACAGCAAAGCACCAAACGATGAAACCATAATAATAATGATAAACATAAAACGTATATGCTGTCACGCCTAAATAGGTTCACATCCACACATATATTACAGAAAATATTCAAATGTCGCTCACACACCACCACTACATACTAGGCTACGCGGGGTTGCAGTCATAACATAGCACACAGACATAGTTTTGACAAGAACAAAAGATAGTACCTTACATTCCTCGGCAACAGAATGTAAGGTAGGCATTGGGTATGGAGCACCACGTGATCACTTGTACTTCTTGACGACTTTCTTGACAGCTTCCTCTATGAACTCGCGTGCTCCGGACCGCTTGTTGAAATCTTCATTCATCAACCAGTTCCATGTGTAAATTTTCCGGAGCTCAATGAACGTTTCAGCTGTGACGACAGGAACCAGTCTACCTTCCCACTTTGCAAGGTATTCCAACGTGTGAAAGCCACAGTCCGTCCCGCACAAGAAAAAGAATTAGGTGAACTCGCAAAAGGATAGAGATAGCAATGATAAACTTCAATTCAGATGTAACAAAAAGAGGGGTGGGATTGGTGTAAAAGGGCACATGAAGAAACAGGTAGGAAATTACGTGTTCCCTTGCTTCATAGTCGCCACGTACTCAATTGGAAAATATCTGATCTAGACCTTTGAGTTTTCGTAGTGACAGTTCCATGTCTCTTTGAGGTTGTTGATGAAGAATTCAGCATGCGTAGTAAGGTCTGCATCAGCTGCCGAATGCATTGAATCAAGCACCTCAAAGCGTTGGTTCTTCAGGTTAAGGCAGATCGCGTAGTGGTGACCATACTTGTCGTGTTGGTCATGTGGTGCAAGCTCCTGGAACATGGGGAACAGGACCTGCAAGTAAAATGAAGGAAATGAGAAGCAGAGTTCATGTGAAGAACAACAAGGGGACAAATAAAAGTAGAATCACATAGAATGTTTAGTTATAGTGGGTAGTTAAAAGAAAGTTGCCGTCCATGTATGAACAAAGTTGCCCTGTATTTTAGTTTGAAGTTGCCACAAAGTTTGCACGGGGATGCAAATCAAAAAGTCAGTTTACATGGCAGCTGTTGCCACATCAAACATCTGCTACATAAACAGATTGCAGCTACTAGCAAAAAAACATACCATGGTAAAAAAGTGCAAAGAGGGGAGGAGTACTCACACATTTCTTCACTATGAGCTTGAATTCACCGTGCGCAGCAAAATTCTACCTCAGGATTTTGTGGTGGAAGTCACCATCCCAGATTTTGCCATGGTAGAAATCTAAAAAAAATGAAAAGTAGGTGGAAAAGCTGGTAGTTTCCATGTTAGGGGAATATGAGTTGCCATGTGGCATAGTTAGCAGTTGCCATGCAAATCCAGCAACAGTTGCCATGCTAGCCAACTTGAAGAATGATAAAAATGTCTGATCTGCCAGGAATGCATTTTCAAAACTAGGTATGTGGTGAGCACACAAGCCAATGCAAAGATAGCAGTTGCCATACAGGTACAAAAAGAGATGCCATTTGGCCTAGATAGCAGTTGCCATGCAAAAACAAGCAGGAGTTGCCATGCAGTTAAAAAGGAATGAAAACATTTGAAAAACAACAGTTGCCATGTGGGAATGATGACAGAAGCCCATGTGGCAAGCTGAACAGATGCATTGAAAAATAAAAAATATAGCACTATGGCAATGAAAGCACATGGAAAACCTACTTCTTGACTGGCTTTCTCAAGTGTGGCAACACGACAGGATCCCCGGTGTTGGGCGTCATCGTACGAGGAGATGACCTGGTGGAAGGGGTGTCACCAGCAATGGGGCACCTTTGTTCAATCGAGCAGAAACACGGGTTGGTGTTGGTGCCCGTTTCTTCGTAACTGCTCGTCCACTAGCTGTCACCTCACTACACGTATAAGATGGAGGCAAAAAAAAAGGTGGCAATTGTCAGACAGCGAACTCATTGCCGCGCTTAGCAAAAACAAATGCAAAAAGGGGTCAGTCTGTTCCAAAAATATAGACAAAAAACACTAAAATTAAAGTCGAACCTCCTCCTAGCAGCTACGGGATCGGTCCTAGACCTCTTGCCACGAGAACCCTGCCCAACATCCTCTGGAGCCCTCCCCCTCTTTGATGGCAACACCCCCTCGCCTCTCGCAGCCATACGTTCTTTGACTTTCTCCGGTGGGGGGACATCTGGTGCATCCTTGCCCTTCTTACCACCTGCACAAACTTCAACATGTTCATCATCATCGGTGTCATGTTGCACGTTCTCCATGTCATTGTCGTCATCCTTGTTGAGACCAGCGTCTCCATCTAGTTCATCTTGTGTGTCAGCAAGCTCTTGGGAACTGTTGTAGTCATACCGGCCACGTCAACCAGTTGGCCGATGTTTCCATTCTGGGACAAATGTAGTGAACTGCCTCGCAACCGCGTCGCTGTCAGAGCCATTAAGGGACGTCCACCCCTCAACCAACTTCCCAAGCAAGCCAGTCATTCCGGATGCAAACTGCCCAATTAGATGCTCAACAGGTGCCCTCGCGTGTGCACGAAACAAGAAGCAGCAATAACCAACCATATTACAGTCACTTGCACGAGATCAAAAATAATCCAAGGCAACTATAGATATATATCTTTGATTACCTCAGTAGGGCAAGACAGAGTTGAGTGCACGTCCATCCACTTCCAATTTTTTGAGGCCCCCCAAACAAGCTGTAGTCTATAGCATGTTTGGCCATCAGCTGGAAATAACCAAAAAAATAGCTAGGATGTAAGAGAGATAATGATGAACACTGACTATCAGTTCATGTATTGCAAATACAACAAAAAAAGAAGACGCAAATATAAGTTTCAGCACGAATGACAGAGTTGCCATGTGGAGTGAGACATGGATACCATGCGCACACAGCCATGGCTAACAAAGGTAGTCATCTCTTGTTAACCACAGACGGTTGCCACATGACGATTTTCTCATATGTTATGCCGCAAAAATTTGTAAGAATGCCGTGTAGAGAAAGAAACCAGAACTAACCTGCAGTTTTCCATATTTGGTATCAGTTACCTTGTCCGCAGCAAGCACAGCCTTCACAGCATCGTAAGTCCACGCAGAAACATCAAACCTTTGCGTAGGCGGAGGGCCTCCTGTCCCAGTGAAATCCACGGTGGACAGATCAAGACAGTCGATGTACATGAGCTGATGTACAACAATTTTAAAAAGAACGAAATATCAGCTGCCGTCATGGTATTTTGCCAAAAAAACAGGATAATGTATGTTCCTACGATCATTGTGTTGAAGTGCATGAAAAGAGAAAAGAAGAAGTTGCCATCTGTATGTGCTAGTTGACATCATAGTATGATGGCAGTTGCCATCATAGTGTATGATGGTAGTTGCCATATTTTCATGATGACAGTTGCCATATATTTATGATGGCAGGTGCCATATTGTCATGATACCAGTTGCCATCTTGTCATGATTAGGTTGCCATGCATGAATAAAAGGTGTTAAAAGAGTGGTCACAGAAAGGACTGGTAAAAAATACCATTAAATGCAGTCGACAACCCTTTTGGTACATCTTGCTTGAGAATGCATCATGCAGGAAGTCGGCAATGAACTTACACCAATTCATGTTATTCACATCTTTCAGTTTCGCCTGCACCACACAATTTTCAGGACAATGAGTTGCCGCATCAGAAATCAAATGGAAAAACATTAAAAAAACTGGCAGTGACTAGCTTGCACATGACATTGGAGCCAAAAGATTGAAGGAAAATAATGTACTAAAGATAGATCATTCACCAGGATGGGGAAGCATTTGTTGCTTGGGCGAAGAGAAGTGGTCGGCGTGAAAACAGCTGAGATGAGGTACATGAGTAGTTTCATCTTAAAAACCTCGCCATGGGTTGTCATGGCCTGCAGCGAATCTGCCAGTACAGACGTGTTCAACATGGATTCCAACCCAGGAAACAAACGGGGGAACAACGTTTCCTCGATCTTGTTGACCTCGTATGTGACTTTGATTTCTCCACGAGGCACACCCAAAGTGTAGAACACGGATTCCTCGTTCAACGACAGTCTTCCATGTCCCGGAATCACAAATTCCCTGGAGGCGGGGTTGTAAATCTCACCAAGCTAGTCACATACAGGGTTGACTAGATTCGTGCACCGAACATTCATCAGAGCCTGCATACCCATCTCAGCAGCAACTCCCTTCTGATCGTCGGTAAATCTGTCAGTCAATGAGGTTAGTCATTCCTGCGAGGCCCTGTTGCGAGTACGTTTCTTCTTCTGCAAAAACAGACAAATGATCAGTTGTTGCCATGTTTTCACTGTCATGAAATTTTAGTTCATAACAGACGACTGCAAGCTCGAGGTGGCAACCAATAACATATGCAGGAGGAGGAGGGGTGTGGACAGTTACCTCGTCGCCATCTTTTCTCGTCCAGTTGCCCAATTCTGCTGTGGTGGATCCATGAAATCATCATCATCGTTTTGATGATCGCCGCGAGCCATTCTGCTGAGGTAAGAACAGACCAAATTGTCACGGTGGAAATGAAATGCAGGAAGTAAGCAGTTGCCACCTAACAGAATGTACTTGCCGCATGGGCTCGAGTGAAAATGTCAACTAGTGAATGCAAATATCACATGAACACGCATGCACCCCCTATGATTGTCGAAAACATAAATGTGGCAATTAAGCACATTGGTTACATTTGAAAAAAATGTACATATCTTAAATGCACTTAAAAACAAAATGTTGAAGTTGCCATGTTAGCACAAGATATTACGAAAGAAAGCTACAAAATCTTCCACTGCACAAACCTAAAATGTGGCAGCTCACACCCTGTCCTCATACAAAAATGACATGCCATGTGTTCAATGGCAAAATGTGCTAGGTTGAAATTGCCATGTTAAAATGCAACACAGAATTCAAAAAAGCGATGAAAAACATCTATTGAATAACCTGAAATTGCAACGCACACACTGACCTCGTATCAAAAATGAGTTGCCATTTAGTACAGACAAATATATTCAGATATCACAAGTCATCATGGCAAAACACGAAACTAGGTCTGCCGTACAATGAATTTGCCACATTATCCCGACTATAACATGGCAACAGACATGATGTGTTCAGACAAATACTTGCCACATGGAAAGCATATATATGGCATCTGACACAATTGATGAGCAAATTAGTTGCCATGTTATACAGCCAATTTGCCACATTATCCTGTCTACAACATGGCAACAGCCACAGTGTGTTCACAGTCTATTTGCCACAAAAATATGCTATCCATGTGGCAACTGACACAGTTGATGTGCAGATTGGTTGCCATCCAGTACAATTGGTTGCTGAAACTGCAATGACTACCTATTTACTACACTTTACCATGCCTACAGTGTGGCCACTATCACAGTCATTCAGGAAATTAGTTGCCACATGGAAAAGCATATTTGTGGCAACTATCACAGTCATTCCAGAAATTAGTTGCCACATGGAAAAGCATATTTGTGGCAACTATCACAGTCATTTAGGAAATTAGTTGCCACATGGAAAAGCATATTTGTGGCAACTATCACAGTCATTCAGGAAATTAGTTGCCATACAGTCATGATAGTTACTCAAACTACCATGTTTGCCTTCATACTGCAGTTTGAAAAACAACTAACTAGATCTAGGGTTCAATGGCAACTATAATGACTTGAAATTCATCCCCAAAATTCTACCCGAACTGATCGCAAATACCAATTCGAAGGAATGCGCAACTATCATACAAAAAAGCGACAATCCAATCCCAACGCACAACCAGTATGTGTCTCCGGACAGGCCAAACCACACCGGCGTGACTGCCACCGCGGCGGCGACGAAACTGCCCAGTGCCACCGAAAACGGCAAGCACAGGACTCCGCCGCCGGCGGGAACGCTGGTGCATCGCGAACCCGCCTGAATCTCTATGAATCTTGAGCGAAGCATCGAACACAGAGGGCAGGGGAGAAAATGCAGGCAAGGATTATGAGAGTAGGAGCGAGCATTACCTTCAATCTGTAGGCGCTCCGGCGAAGCCGCTCCGGTCCGGCGAGCACCACCGACGGCCGCGAACACCGTCGACTCTTCCGCCTCCGCCATCGCCTTCTCCCCTTGTCTTCTATTCCAATCATCTGAAATGCAAAGTGGGTTGTGCGAGTAACTGTGGGGAGGAGTAAATGGAACCGTGAGCGGGAGGGGGGTGAAATGCGCGACGTGTTTGACGTCAACCACGGTCGGCGCGTGGCATGCGGGCGCATAGCAGTTCCACGGCACGCCCCCGAGTGGCAACCGCTGACCGGGGGGGGGGGGAACCGACGTGCGGGCGAACTATGTCACACACCACACACGCGCCTTGTCCTACGTGGCACAGAAAATCGGCCAGACCGTGCCAAGATTCGTGCATATACTACTGGACGGTGATGGATGCGTGTGGTCGAGATGGCTAACGCCCACACGTGTGGGCGTTAACATTTTCGTAAGAAAAATGGTTTCCCCCCACTTTATATTATAAAGCACACACCCGAACAACCAGCTCGCTGGGGCCGCAGCACAGATAAGCCCAAAAGAAAACGAAAGAAAATGAAAGAGAAATAAATGCCAACACTGGCAGATCAACAAAGAAAGGAAGACCGACAACCGATGCACCCTCCTACGAAGTACCACCATGCTCCCAGCATCTTGAAGCGCCTCGCACCAAGTAGCACCTTCAAGAAGGAATGCGCCGCCACCGCCACTATTGTCCGAACAAATTCTAGGGTTTTGCCCGGTACGCGAGGGGTGAATGGGAAGGGATATATCCGACGCCCTTCAGGAAGGTCCGATGGCGCCCGCAAATGTCACCATGTCAGTGCCAGACAAGCCGACAAGGATTTCTCCCGATACATAACCACCACCACCCCAGGCACTTTGAGATGCACCACCCTGACAGCCGCCCACTAGCCTGTGCCTCCACGGTTACCGGACAACCCAGCTGCCTCACTGGAGCTGCCAACACGAGGCCTAGATCGGGCAAGGAGACTTCGGCCACGGGAGTGACCACAACTCGACCGGGGGGAGGGGACAACCTCCACCGCCACAACGGAGCCGACCGTACGCGGCGACGAGGACTTGCCGGGCCTCGATGGCCCGGCTGGGTCCACATGGACCCAGACAATCCTGTCGCCACGCTGCAACTCGCCGACCGACGAAGTCCTCACCACCCGAGACCGCTGCCACCATGCCATCACCAGGGAACAACGCCGCCAAACACCGAGCCACCGGACCGCCCCAACCTAGATGGGGTCCAAATGGGCTCAGATCTGGGATGGGCGGCACCCGCCAGCCACCAGCGCCACTGCGCCGCCCCACGGCCAACGGCCGCACCGCCGCGTCAAGAACCACCATGGCACGCGGCAACACCGCTGATGAGCCACACCGACACCGACCGAGGAGCACCGCCGCCAACCACCACCATCCAAGCATGAGGGGCCGTGCGCGGGGAAGGGCAGACCCGCCGCCGCCAGCACCATGCACCCGAGGCCCGACGGTGCTCGCTGGCAGCGGCGGGAGGAAGGAGCCTCAAGGAGTGGGCCTGGAGGGGATCGGCGTCGCGGCTCCCTGGTTGTCTCGCCCGGGAAGGTGATGCAGGGGGTACGGGGAAGGGATGAGGTGGAGGGAGGGGCGGAGGAGCGGGAGAGGCCAGCGGCGACGGCGGGCTCCGGTCGCAGCGGTGGCTCCGCGCGAGGAGCCGTCGGCAGCGGCGCGGAAACCCTAGGCGGAGGGGGAGCTCGGGGGAGCGTCCGAGCGGGGCTCCGTGGTGTTAGGAAGTTCTGATTTGTGTGTGGTAGGAAGTTCTTTTCAGTCCACAATCTTCTCCTCTGTGGTAGCCCCCCACCCCTCTCTCTCACATGTTAGATTAGTACGAATAACTACACTATTGCTACAGTCCTGCATCTCTCTCTTTCTCATGTTTGATTAGTAAAAAAATTGTCGGTATTCAGTTTGAATTATTATGATTGTTTTGTAGGATCAGAGGATATGGCATATTAACTTTCTGGCCCAGTAGATAAATCATTCAAAGGAAAAAAAAGATTTCTCTGCGCCCTAATTCAACCTTTTTTTAGGTGAGTAGCCTAAGTCAACCTGGGCCATAGCCCGGACTCGAAATTGGTCTATTTTGCGACCAATGGGCCGCCAGCATTCCCGCATGGGAGTTCACTTGATGTAGAGAGTACGGACAATTGAATAATACATCTGCAATTCCAGAACTAGAATGTAAATTCATTTGAAGAAACATGTATTACTGCATCACCTATACATATTTATCGTCATGGTGCCACCTATTAAAGAAAAGCCTATTCAGCATATATATTCTGGTGGAACGATTGAAGTGCGGGAGTGGCCAAATGGAGAGCAACGACAACCCATAATGGAATTGAACGATGGAGGCCACTAGTACGAAGGTCGATGTGAGGAGGGTATGGTGTCATCGACCATGGGAAGCTGCACCATGCAGCTGGATGCCGCGGGCCAAGCCTGCCTCTTTGAGCGCCTTCATGTGCTGTCTGGGGGCTATTGTCTCGGGAGCCGCTGCAAGGATGAGACTGCTCTGGTAGGCCAAGTCGTGGAGGATTCGCACCGATGTAGACCCCTGTCGCCGCCAAGCAGTAGGATCGTGCTCGTGGAGGAGGCATCCCACAGTGAAGCATCATCTCCCCCAAGGAGTTAGGCCACCCACATGCAAAAGGTTTTCGGGGTTTAAGGGGAGATAGCAGTTGTTAAGGCATATTTTACCCTAGTAGTTTCGGTGATTGATGACAATGCGTTTTGTGGACTAATCGTGTGTATTGAGCTTTTCAGAGACTATATCAATAGGCACGAGACAGTTTTTCTCCCCTTGATGGTAAATAGTGAAGACGGTTATTTTTTGATGATTTCTTTTTGGTGGATTTGAGTCGTAGGAGATCCGTACTATTAAGAGGGGGTCAGTGTTGGAAAGGTATGGGTGGAATCGACACGTGCACAGCCCCATATGCACCCACAGCTTCCTTTCCCTTCTCTGGAGCATATCCATATGCTGTCTATGGATTTTCAGTGACTTGCAAGCGGTAGTACCGCTAGTGCCCACGGTAGTACCGCTTACGTGGTAGTACCGATGGGTACTTCCGTGACAATACCACTTAGGCTTTCCCCAAGCGTGCAACTTTTTGTTGTTGGTTTGCATTTAATGGTAGTAGCATGGTAGCAGCACGGTAGTACCGCTCTGGTGGTACTACAGCCCGTACTACTACCGCCGCTACCGCTTGTGGGGTTTCCTCTAAGCAAGCTTCTGTTCCCACTTTGCGCTAAGCGGTAGTAAAGCGGCACTAGGATGGTAGTATCGCTTCGCACGGTACTGCCACCTTGGCACTCTCTATACTGCTGCCTCTCCAGGTCTAAAATCCCTAAGCGGTAGTACTACTAGGGGCTGTGGTAGTACCGCCCCGGCGGCACTACCATGGGTACAACCAATGTATTTTAGGTCGTGCGGGGTAGTACCGCCTAAGCGGTAGTACCGCTCCTAGGAGCGGTAGTACCGCTTAGCTGCGGGTACATGGCAGAAAATGGTTGGATTTTTGTCTCTCTATATAAAGGGGGGTCTTCTTCTTCCAAAGTTTGACCTCTTCCTCCCAAGATCCATTGCCATTCAAAACTCATTCTTGCCCGATCTCTCTCCCTAGCCAATCAAACTTGTTGATTTTCTAGGGATTGGTTGAGAAGGCTCCGATCTACACTTCCACCAAGAGATATTTGATTCCTCCCACTAATCCCTTGCGGATCTTGTTACTCTTGGGTGTTTGAGCACCATAGATGGTTGAGGTCACCTCAGAGGCACATTCCATTGTGGTGAAGCTCCATGGTGGTGTTGGGAGCCACCAATTAAGTTATGGAGATTGCCCCAACCTTGTTTGTAATGGTTCGATCGCTGTGGGTGTCAAAACCTGCGGATCTAGGGTAGGGGGTCCCAAACTGTGTGTCTAAGGCTAATGGTAACCGGAGGCGGGGGACACGATGTTTACCAAGGTTCGGGCCCTCTCTATGAAGGTAATACCATACTTCCTTATTGATTGATCTTGATGAATATGAGTATTATAAGAGTTGATCTACCACGAGATCATAATGGCTAAACCCTAGAAGTCTAGCCTATGAGATTATGATTGTTGCAACTAAACCCTAGAAGTCTAAACCCTCCGGTTTATATAGACACCGGGGGAGCTAGGGTTGTACAAAGTCGGTTTCTAGAGAAAGGAATCTTCATATCTGAATCACCAAGCTTGCCTTCCACGCCAAGGAGAGTCCCATCCGGACATGGGACGAAGTCTTCTATCTTGTATCTTCATAGTCCAACAGTCCGGACCAAGTGTATAGTCTGGCCGCCCAAGGACCCCTTAGTCCAGGACTCCCTCAGTAGCCCCTGAACCAGGCTTCAATGATGATGAGTCCGACGCGCAGATTGTCTTCGGCATTGTAAGGCACGTTCCTTCTCCGAATACTCCAACATAGTCTTCCGAACATAGAAAACATGTCCGGCTCTGCAAAACAAGTACCACACACAACCGTAGAGAGTATAATATTTCACGAGTCTAATCCGCTGACAACTTCTGGTAGCGTGACGTCACGCCACTGCCCAATCATTATTCGAACTGTTTTTTATCCTGCCACTCCGTATTTCAAGGTACAGTTTCACTGGCACGTCTTGTCAAAGCAGAGATCATGTCCCCTTATCATGGGATTCTCATCAATACAGGCATGGGTAACCCAACCGTGTCATCTGCACGGCACTTGGGGAATAGGCGGATTTTAAGGCGAGGGGGAGGCACATGACTTGTACTGTCTTTATGAGGGGATAAGGATTCATCTTCGTTCACCCACGCCTTCTCCTTCCTCTGCCCATCCACTCTCAAGCTCCAGTGCCCAAGCTCTAGCTTTCTCCGCCCATAAAAGCACTCCAACCATGTCCGGATCCGGAGCTGGAGGCAAGTGGATGGCCTCCTCCGTCAAGAAGGAGGACATCAAGAAGCTCCGAGAGGCCGGGTATCTGGCCAAGGACATCGCTCATCGACTTCCAGCCAAGGGACAGATCGCCCCCACCCCAGAGCCCCAGGAGAGGGTGGTGTTTCTCACCCATTTCGTCCGTGGGCTGGGATTCCCCCTCCACCCATTCGTCCATGGACTGATGTTTTACTACAGGCTAGACTTCCATGACTTGGCTCCCAACTCCATCCTCAACATCTCGGCATTTATTGTCATGTGCGAGGCCTTCCTCCGCATCCCACCCCACTTCGGCCTATGGCTGAAGACTTTCAATGTGAAGCCAAAGATGGTGAGCGGCCAACAAGTGGAGTGCAGAGGCGCCATGGTGGGCAAAATGCCCAACGTCATCTAGCCCGAAGGCTCCTTTGTGGAGACCGTGAAGGGGTGGTAATCGGGGTGGTTCTACATCACCGAGCCGCGTGGCACCAACTAGGCGGCGGCCCCCGAATTCCGATCTGGAGTGCCATTGCGGCTCACCTCCTGGCAAGAGAAGGGCCTGGCATGGGGCTCCTCGGACGAGCTGATGAGGCTCCAGACATGTGTCAAGAACATGATAAGCAAGAAAATCAAGCTTGTCAATGTTATCCAGGTTATGCTCTTCCGCCGGATCCTTCCATGCCAGCGCCAGACCTGCAATTTGTGGGAGTTCGACCCGACCAAGCACCAGACGCTGCTGGAGCTCTTCGGCACGTTGCATGAAGACATCTGGAAGGTGCTCTTAAGGTCGGCGAGGTACCACCGCCCACGACCGAGGATCGTGGGCTCAGCTCAAAACGCCGGGCTAATCCGGTAAGTTCTTTTGTGTTTTCAAGGTATATCCTTTACAGGCATATCTGAGGGAGGAATCTAAGCCTCCCTACCAATTTTTCAGGCCTGGGAAGAGATAGCGGAGCAGATTAACTGTCTAGGTCCGCTGCCCGAAGATCCAGAAACGCCTCTTCTGACGAAGATGCTGTTTCTGACACCTTATGAGGTGCCGGAGAAGAAGGCCAAAAAGAAGGCCTTGGGGACCAGAAGTGGTCTCCGTCGCAAGGGCACTTCAGACGTGACGTCCGAAGACTCTAAGATGCACTCCTCTACCAAGACGACGAGGAAGAGGAGGAGGAAGAAGAAATCCATCCCCCCTACTGGGGGGAGAAAGAAGAGGGAGGCATCCACACATGGGGAGGACGAGGCATCCAAGAAGGGGAAAACTTCGATTCCGGACATCTCCGCAGCGGCCACCAACAGCGGCGGGGAGTGGGAACCGAGGGCCAAGCCCCTAGCCAGCTTGTAAGTGTCCGGACACAGTAATATATCCAGCATTTTACTTTATTGTTTTTAATGTGCTGGATCATGCACTTGCAGCCCGGCCCAGTCCAACATCGCGCTGTCCTCCTCTTCGGAGGGGTTGCTAGACCCGTCGGCGATGAACAGTACATCCCTTCCGACGACCTCTTCCCCCAAGGTCGCGGACAACACCGAGGTGTTGTCTCAAAGGATCCCAGGCCCGGGAGAAGCTTAGGAGACCGTCCCAGTGGTGCTAGAGGGTGAATCCCAGGATTCCGGACACGTGGGGAATCAAACCCCCATGGACACCGACGATGGGGGCCGTATCCAATTCAGTCCCTAGCCGCATACAACTCTGGAGACCGAAGCGGCTCCGGATTCAGGCAGGCCGCCTCTTTCGAACAAGGGAGGCGAGCCAACTCCATCGGTGACCTTTTTCCATCCAGAGGCACCGGATAGATTAGAAGCGTTACAAGGCGCTTCCATTATGGAAGAACACCGTACTCTTATGAGTACGGTGATTGAGAAGGTCCAGTCCGCCAAAAGCGGACTGACCAAAGCCTGCAATAGCCTTCTAACAGGCTTTGAGGTAAGTAATTGTAAAAGAATGTCACAATATGGACAGTAGCCCCTGATGCTCTGTTCGGTGTTCGGAAAGAAAAGCCGAACAGAGGATCAAAATAATTTTCGCAGGATTCTAACATAAAGTGTCTATGTGAATGAGTAGGCATCGCTGCTGGCTGCGACTGCTCACATTGCGGAGGTCTCCGGACTGAAGCAGAACCTGGAGCGGGCCGAGGAGGAGCTCGGCCTCATGAAGAAGTAGCTGGAGGACAGCCAAGGTATGCAATAACACTACAAAAAAAAGACACATCCGTGACATTTTGGGCCGAACGATTTTTTTTCTGTCATACATATGACACTTCTATGACGATAATTGTGACAAAACCCGGTATCATCATAGATGTGGTGGGCTCCTACTTCTATGACAAAAAATCATGACAGAAAATGGACTTTTCATCCTGGGCGGGCCGGAGACGCAGCTGCATGACATTCTTTGGGCCGTCCATGATGGAAAAAACCGTGGTAGAAGTGAGGGCGAGGAAAATTTCGGGGAGTTCCCGGTTACGGTGGGTGGTCGGGGGCTGAGCGATGCGTGTTTCTCTTGTACACGTACGCGTGTGTGTGCGAGGCGTTGGCTCTAACTGAACCCGAGCGAGGCGTTGGGCTCTAACTGAACTCGAGCGATTGCACTGCAGGTACGCGTTACTGAACCCGAGCGATCGATCGATGGCCGTTAACTGAACCCGATCGAGCGATTCCTTCGCTACTGCTGCTAACTGAAGCCGATCGATTGGATGAACA